>NC_136067.1:163377326-163734826 GCF_964261635.1 Lissotriton helveticus | reverse complement strand
CTGTCTCTGATATTAAAAAGCGTTTGAATCATTAAAAGCAAGGAAAATGCGAAACAACATTTCAACAACTGTCAAAGCAGCAGTGGGATTTCTGTACAGTAATTTCGCGTTTTCTTAATACATTTGTTTTAAAGTGCTGCTGTTTGCAAATACTTTTTACTCCTGTTTATTGTTCGACTGTTCCTTAAAGCCAAATGAGTGACCGTCACTTTTAGACAGACACGCACTTCCTGTTTGCAGCAGACCACGCTACAGCGCAGCACCGGACCTGCACATGCGCAGTTGAAGATACTTTGGTGTAGCACCCGCCTTTCCCTCACTGACGGCGCGTGACGCAGCAGAGGGCAGGCTTTAAAAGGAAAGCCTGAACTACTAAATCTAGGGAAGAATTATCATTGTAAGGGAATATTGCAAATTGTACTGTGCTAAATCAAGATGCCTGTGTGGTGCAAGTACTTAATTCAGAAAAAAAAAAGTATACAGTGCTATTGTCGAGTGTCTGTTAAGATGAACAGATTGGGGTGGTTGTCTCAGATGTCAGGATGGCCGAGCGGTCTAAGGCGCTGCGTTCAGGTCGCAGTCTACTCTGTAGGCGTGGGTTCGAATCCCACTTCTGACAACACTGTTTTTTATATTTTTTATTACTAAACGCATTTAGGAGTACTGTGTAATATCTTGAACATGTTGAAACCATTATTTTCTCAGCTATTAATGTCATGTTTGCCTCACAAATTTGTAAGAGCATAAATCCCGCTCAAATTCTAGTATCTTGAGTTTTCAGATTTTTTTCATAAACTTCGTGCTACAACATATCGCCTGTGAGTAATAGTTTCTTTCTTTAATCCGACGCATTTTTTAAAATCCTCCCATACATATCAGTAATCTATAAACAGGATAAACGAACAACTTTTGTTTAAAGGAAGCAGGAAACGCGGGGTAATTCCCAAGCTGTAGGCAGAGCGCAGCTCCTCTATATGGAGCACTCTGCAACACCACCAACACGCTACAACTGCTCACCTCAAATTAATATTTTCTAGCAGAGTTTTAAAGCCTAGAGTTAGCATAGTGCCATCCACGCCAAAGCTAGAAACGTGACCAAGTCCTTTGCCATTTTTGCAGCAAAGTCTTAAGCATAGGATTAGCCAGTGCCATCCACACAGAGCTGAGCAATGACAAAATCCTTTTACCACTCTTGCTCTTAGTAGAGCTTGCCAGAGACATAGCTTTTACCAGATTTTATATATATCCTACAGAGTTTCAGACCCAACAATAGTTAAAATGTGGCTTAAAATATGTCTCATTTGGGTTCCATGATGTCGTGACCTAAGTGTGGGGCACTAGGACCCCGTGGGTCGAGTAGCTGGGGACAGGTCACCAGACCGGACATCCGGTCATCTGGGGGGCGGGGAACAGGCAGAAGATGGGATGACCAAGAGGAGTGAGGACGCCATCTCAGGGGTCTGCTGCAACTATGATAATAACTGTATCCATGACAATAAAGGAATCTAAGCAACTGACCGGAGTGATGCGTCGTGCATGTATCGATCCAGTACAAAGATACGACAACTGGCGACGAGGGACGGTGACGACCCCACACGCATGAGGATAGCGTCGTGTGAAAGAAGAGATCGCCGACAACAAGGAGCTACACGGGAGCCCACCCCGATCAGCGTCCACCTATGAAAACGACACAGCGCGGTAAGGAGCACCGGGAAGAAGGGCCAATGCAGGGCAAGAAGAGTGAAGCTCTCGCGTTTGAAACTTGAAGAGCGAAGTCTCGCGAGAGGCGAAAATCTCGGCGGCCATTTTAGGGACAGGCAAATGCAGCCAATAGGAACGACAGGACAACGCGGCGGCCATCTTAGAGTCAGGAGAAGCGAGATTTCGATCGCGAAATCTCGCGGGAACAAGGGCGGCCATCTTAAGTGGGACATTGAAGGAAAACAGCAATATGAGCCACAGGACAACCATTTTAAGGGCAGGCAAAACGTAAAACACAGCAAGGAAAGAGAAATAAAGAAATAAAAAGGGACGAGGACAGAGAAGGATCCCCACAACAAGAAATACAACAAATTAAAGAATTAAATAAGAAGAGAGAACAACAAGAACATTACAAAACAAAATGACAAAAGCAATATAGAGGCAACAAACACAATTGCCGGAAAGAAAGAGAAAGGACAAAAAGAAAACAAAAGGAAAGAAAGAAGAACAACAAAGAGAAATAAAAGGACAAAGACAAAGAACAAAGGACAAAGAAAGAAAATAAAAGGAAAACACAAGGAAAAAGGACTAAGAAAGCCCAGAAGAAGCGAAATAAAGTAAAACAAAGGAAGGAAAAGGGACAAAAGATCACAAAGAGAAAAAGAGAAAAGATAAAGAAAAAGGAGCACAACATAGCATACCAAAAGAAACAGAGGCTCAAGAAGTGATCAAAGGTAAGAACAGAGCAGCCATTTCAAAGCCAGGCAAAGGGCAAAGAAGAAGAAAAACATAAGACAAGGTGAATTAAGGAGAACGCGAGCAAGAAGAAAAGACAGAAAGAAAAAGAAGATAAAGAAGAAAAGAAAGATAAGCACGGAAAAGGTCTGAAAAGGGAGACAAAGGAAAGAAATGTCTTGATTGAAGAATAAAGGATAAATAACGGGCAAAAGAGCGCACAAGTGGAAAAAGAGCAATAAGAAAAAGAAAGAAGACAGTGCAATAAGAAAAGAGAAAAGAAAAGAATAATAAGTGAAACAACAGTGAAAAAGAAAGAGAAAGGAGAAAAGAAAACAAAAGGAAAGAAAGAAGAACAACAAAGAGAAATAAAAGGACAAAGATTGCGCAAGGACAAGGAAAGAACAAAAGAGAAGTTACCAGGCAATAAAGAAAAGAAGAAAGAAGAAAGAGGAGTAAAATAACGAGGAAAGAAGGGACAAAAGAAACAGGAAAAAAGAAAAGGAGAGCCTAGAAAAGGCTAAAAGGACAAGGAGAGCCTAGAAAAGGCTAAAAGGACAAGGAGAGAAAAGGAGGATAACAGAAGAAGAAGAAGAAAAAAGGACACAAAAGGGACACAAGAGAAAAGGACAAGGAGAGCCCAGAAAAGGCTAAAAGGACAAGGAGAACAACAGGAGAAGAAGAAAAGAAAAAAGGACACAAAAGAGACACAAGAGAAAGGACAAGGAGAGCCTAGAAAAGGCTAAAAGGAAAGGAGGATAACAGGAGAAGAAGAAGGAAAAAGGATACAAAAGAGACACAAGAGAAAAGGACAAGGAGAGCCTAGAAAAGGCTAAAAGGACAAGGAGAATAACAGAAGAAGAAGAAGAAAAAAGGACACAAAAGGGACACAAGAGAAAAGGACAAGGAGAGCCCAGAAAAGGCTAAAAGGACAAGGAGAACAACAGGAGAAGAAGAAGGAAAAAAGGATACAAAAGGGACACAAGAGAAAAAGGACAAGGAGAGCCTAGAAAAGGCCAAAAGGACAAGGAGCGCCTAGAAAAGGCAAAAAGGACAAGGAGAGCCTTGAAAAAAAAAGGGGTAAAAAGGAGCAACACCAAAAGACATACCGCAGGAGCAAGAGCAGCAAAACGAAAGGACAAAGACATGCAATGAGCAAAGCGGACAAGCGCCACAAAGGAAAAAAGGAAAGAGGCACCGCAGGGCCAGGACGAAAGGTGTTGAGACAGAAATAATATAGATGATAAGACAACAAGTTCTCCAAAGAGTCACTGGTGGTGACGAAAGTGAAAGGATGGATGATAACGGCTGTCTACGACAAACAACGAATAACAAGAAAGAGATAGCATTTCAAGGACAAAGAAGGCGGAGAAAGAAGAAACGGCAGTGACAACTGCAGCCACATGGAAGGTAGAAGATAGACGACAAGGAAGCGATGGAGACACTAGATTCACGAAGGGCATGCAGTAAACAACAGAGACTCATTGAAGAAATGTATAATGACAAGTACTTTCTCTCTCTCTCTCTCTCTCTCTCTCTCTCTCTCTCTCTCTCTCTCTCTCTCTCTCCCTCTCTTCATCTATATCGTCACTTCTGGCAAATGATCACTATCAACGCTGGCTAGCAGTGACTGCAGAAATGTGTCATGAACATTTGTTGTGACAAAGGGGGAGATGTCGTGACCTAAGTGTGGGGCACTAGGACCCCGTGGGTCGAGTAGCTGGGGACAGGTCACCAGACCGGACATCCGGTCATCTGGGGGGCGGGGAACAGGCAGAAGATGGGATGACCAAGAGGAGTGAGGACGCCATCTCAGGGGTCTGCTGCAACTATGATAATAACTGTATCCATGACAATAAAGGAATCTAAGCAACTGACCGGAGTGATGCGTCGTGCATGTATCGATCCAGTACAAAGATACGACACATATTGTATTGATGCTATATTTATATCCTTAACTTTATAGGCAAAATCATTTATTTCTCAATCATAGCTGTGAAAACCTTTAAATAAATCTATGCCAGTGACACAGACCCTGTTACAGTTCAATTCATCTTGAATTCAGAGTATTTGTTTTTTTCTTCCAAATGTTGTATTTCTGTATTTTTGGCTCTTCTATTGTGCATACTGTGAACTAAATTGCCTCTGGGTGAGCACATGGTGCCGGGGGTCTCATGATGGGGTGTGCTATTGAGACCGCCAGATTCAACGATGAAGACAGTGTGTTTCTCACAGTGCCTGTCAGTGGGTCTTACAAGTGTTCAGACTACATTCCCTTCTAATACTTGGCCTTTCTATAGAGCACACAAGGCAGTGATCAGATATGTGGCAATTGCAATTACCTTTCTATGTGAAAGAGTCTGAAGAATGTATATACAGCAGTTACATAATAGCAATATCAAAGATAAAGAACATGTCACTCTAGCTTCCACAGACCTAAATAATGTTTAGAGTCTAAGATTTTCGGAATTTAAATAATTTCAGTTCTAATTATTCATAACAAACTCAGTAGCTCACTTGTCTGATACTGCTAACGAGCATTGGCAAAGTCAAAATGACTAACATTTTTTTTAATAAACAAATGTTATTGAAATTGTGGGTACATCCAGGCTTGGAAGGCCTACACAGTGTGATGCATTAATAAAACCACAGAACTCAATGACCCCAAAGAACTATGGGCATACAACGTATTAACATGGACAACCGCTCTCCCAGGCCCTGGACAACCACAACATCTTTGTTGTGTCATCAGCCCCACTGTGGTATACATACTCTCATCCGGGACCAGGTGCCTGTATCTCCATATCTAACAATGCGTCAACTGATTGAGCTGGTGACAATGGGATACCTCGGAGGTTTGACCATCCCTTCGAGATTTTCCTTTGCTTCTGTGGGCATCCCTGTGCCTGAAATACCGCCACCTCCATCCCCATGCACCTGTCCATGGCTATGCGCCATTCATTTACCGAGGGTGGGGACTCTGCTTCCCAGTGACGGGCTATATCCCGCTCGGCCAAGACCATCCCCAGGAACAAGAGATGCTGCTTATAATTGTTTCCACCAACCTCCTCCGTACTATGGAGAAGAACCAGTTTGGGCTCCAAAGGGATATCCCAACCCAGGACCCGAGCCAGGTCAGAGGTCATCCCCACCAGAACCGTGTAGTGCTGTGCAATCCCAAACAGTATGCATAAAGGTACCCTCCTCAGCCTTACAACAAAGGCACACGGGAGATGAGATAACTCCCATCCGCCACAGACAGTGTCTGGTGTAGTAAGCTCTATGGAGGTGTTTGAATTGGATGAGACTGATGGAGAGCGGTAATTTCTTCTGGTAGTTTCTCAATGTAAAACCCTCACATGCTACCTCTAATTTACCGCTCAAAAGGTGTTGGGCCCTTCACACCATGTATTACCTTCAGGAGACTTTAAATAAAGATGAACAGTCAAAATACAATTATTATTGTAAGCCAATAAAGAGAGTTGTTGATTATTTTAAAGGGTTTTATTTTCTAGTCAAAAAGTTAATTTTTCTCTGACCCTTTATTCATTAGTAAAATATCAATCAGGTTACAGAATTTGGAAAACAGGAAAAATATCAATAATACAGAACACATTACAGTCTGCATATAAGCATTACATGTAGTTATGAAAAATGTGGCGCAAAAGTCTTAAAGAGTTTCTAAGAAAAATAGTCTTGCAAAGCTAATCAGTACTTAAATAGTTTGCAAAAATATGCTATTAAGAGAAATAAATGCATAAATCAAATAAAATCTTTTCAGACCTAATTAATTAGTCAAAACATAAACTTAAAGTTTAGCATCTAATCCTATCCTGATCCACTGCACTCTCTGTCTGTCTGTGTCTAAAGAGGAAAGCAGCCCGCCCTTCACAGGCCTCAAAGGAATGTGGCATTGGAAGGGCGAGATTTTGATCGATACCTTAGCACTATTGATCCAAACCTCGATCTGGTCGACTGAACCTTTGTTGCCTGTCTTTGAGGAAGAAAGTGCCTCTCTCCCAAGCTAGTTCTCCCAATGAAGGACCCCACTCCAAAAGATCACAGACAACTTCTAGCTTTCAAAAGTTTATTGTAAAGATATGATAAGCTGCAAATACAGGCATCTCAGAATGAGATTCACGAGATACACAGGTCCAACTACATACATGTGCTCTCTGAAAGCGCTCAGACGAGCAACGGAAATTACTAACACAAGTTCTAAGAATAATAAAGCTATCAGCATTGACGCATATCTCTCCTTCATTTAAGTTGGAGGAAAACACACAGGTTAGGCTGTCCCTACCCTGCTCTAGATGGTATCCCTACTTAACCAAATCCCAACCTAACAAAGGTGTCAGCAGTGAATGACCCCCAAGGGAAGTCACTCACTCTAAGTCTCTTGATGAAAACCTATAGTTCTCCAGTCATGACCCCTCTCTGCCTACCCATCAGCTCTCTAAAGGGTCCTCAGGCATCTGCTCTAACTCCACCCAGGGGTGCTGTCCCTAATACAAAACAGTCAACAACATTTGAGACGCCCCTCATGAGACGCCCCTCACGTGGTGTAGCTTCTGGCTTTTTCCATGCTGCTTTGTATTGGGCCTCATACGTTGGAGTTGACCTTGCTTCTCAGACTCTTCTCCGGCCCGCTGATACCCCTTAAACATTCCAGAACCCTCCTCCATGTCTGGGCCGTCTACTGAACAGACCTCTATTCATTCATTTATAATTGGATCCCCCCTTTTCCCTTGCAGACAGACATCTGCAGCCAAGAACCCAACTCTCATAGACTTCCAAAAAGATTTCGCAACATTTCTCGGCCCAGACATGTACGTGTAAATCAATGTTAAAACATTTCAGGCCTACAATATTTCTCATAATGATTATAGCATTCAACTTCTTCATTAATTAAAGCATGTTAATACTCTTATTCTATTATTCAGTAAACACATCTATAAATCATGGCCCATAAATGCAATGGCCAAAACATTATTTCAATCTATGTCGTGAAAAGAAACACCTTCCCCTTCCCTTCTAGCTCTGGCCCTGAGGCCTACCACATTCTGCGTTTAACCACATGCCATCTTACATTTTAGCAGCTACACGACATGAATTCAGGAATAATCACATCTAATAAAATCATATAGTGTCACACATTTCTGTATTAGTTCCACTTCTACTTAAATCTCTACATTAGCTATACATTCAGAATATAATTGCAGATACTACTAGCACTCATGGCATTTCTCCTCATGATTTGTGCTTACTACAGGTAAGTGTGATGCACTCATACATTTAGGTCAGTTTGCGCTCTCTCAGTTCCCCCCTTTGATGACCTCTCGGGGTCATCACTAACATTTAAACTGCAGTTATTGCTGGCATAACTTGTCTCTGCGCTTCCAGAGCCCTCAGACTCCTGTACTGATTATCTTGTATGGCAGCCAATCTCTGCAGCTGCTCTCTTTGGGCCCTTTCTGACCTTCTTGCTCTGTACCATTTGAATACCCTCACCAATCCCCACAATATAATCCCACAGATCAATATTATGATGATAGGTTTTAGTATATACCACACAAAGCTTTTGCCTAAGGTGGAGATCCACCCTCCAACTTCACTCATTCCGTGGCCCACCTTTTCCCAGACATTTTCTCTACTCAAGTCTTCGATCTCCTTGTGAATATCAGTTATGTTCCTAATAACTTTCTCAAGGGGCTTTGAATTGTCTGGAATGTAAGTACAACATTCCTGGACCTTCAAAGCCTTACAGACTCCGCCCTCTTTTGCTAGTAGGACATCTAACGCAAGACGGTTCTGAAGAACCATAGCCCTTATCGATTGCATCTCTCCTTCTACCAGCATTAAGGACTGAGCAGTGCTGGCAGACAACCTGTCGACGACTGTTGCCAGTCGTCTAATCTTAACATCATTAAGGATTACTCCTAAAAGAGGGAACATAGCTCCAAAGACATCTCCAACCATTTCTGCATCTCCTATATCTCTCCTTCCCCTCGATGATGTCTTGCCCTCGATGATCACTAAGTCTTGTGCATGATATATTTTGGGGAAGACAATTGCTAGGTAACATGATCCATACCAGTTGTCAGGTAGTCTCACGTAGGCATTTCTTCCACATACAAAATACACATTTGGAATCACTTGCATTCCCTTCAGGAAATCTTTAGTATAGTACTCTATATTGAAAGCATGTTCACAGTCGACTTCTCCCACGTATACATTTTCATAATACGTTTTGGCTCGGTGAAGACATAGCTTTCCTCTCTGCGTCTTATCTAAAGCTATTGGACCACTACTACCCTTTCTCTTGTGTGCCTTTTCTTCCTCGGTCCAATCTGTTTTCCATTGTCCTGATTTTTTCAAAATCTTTTGTCTCCTGTAACGATCATCCACCTGCCCTATGAACTTCTTCTCGACTTCTGACACCTTGCATGTCAGGTTATTTCTACGGGCATGTGAAGTATCTAAGGTAATCCAAGGAATGAAGAACTTGGCCAATCTGTCTTCACTCTTCCAGTAGTCCCATTTGTTCATCTGCTTATAATTTGGGACTTCCGGCAACACTGAATCATAGTTGGAGAAATAGTATTCAAAACTATCTCTCTCATAAAATATACTAAGCAATAAGCTACATGTAATGCCATATGTCAGCGGGAGGTGATGGTATCTAATGCCTTCATCTACAGACGCCGGCAACTGCATGCAGACGTAACAGTCCTTAACCTCCATGGCATCCACGTATTCATATAAGAGTTTAGCATAAGCATTTGACCTAAAGTCTCCTTGGGACTCATCTACGTGTAATCTGCGGGCTTCTGCAGCTAATAACGCTTTCTCTTGAGTGTTTTCCCTTTTCTCACCAGCAACAATGGGTGTAAGCGTTTCTACAGATTCCACATCAGTTACCTTCGCCTCTTCCTCATGTCCCTGTACATAAGAAATTGTTACCACTAAAGCTATTAATATTATCACTCCTACTATTAGTGTACCTATTATACATTTAGCTCTGCGGTTCTGGGTGCCGGCTTCCATTTCGTCAGACAATATGGCTCTCTCTTATCTTGGCACAAAGTTCTTTTCTTCTCGTTCCTTTACAGTCTCTTTTTAATCCTTTTGTCTTTAGAATCCACACAACTGGAAGCTGACAACCTTCTTCGCAAAAGTCCTTTAACAGTTCAATAAAGACAACCCTAGCCCTTCTCCATCAACTCAAGGGAAGTTCCCTAATATTCTCTGCTTCCTGGGCGCTAGGTAATCTTCTTTTTCTGCTCGCTTTATTTACAAAGTCCTTTAACAGTCTACTATCAGGTTTGTGCCTGCAGCTTCGATAGCAAAGTTCAGTATTTCCAAACGAAGATTGTGCTCTTCATGGGCTGTTATCGTTGTACCAAAGTCGGGGAATTGCAATTCTGAAAGAAACATATGTTTTAACTTGCTGAGGCGGGGAGGTCTGGGGAGCATGAATGTTAGTGACCCTTCTTGTTCGACTCCGGGTACCAACAGTCGTATTTCCACGGTGACGATGGGCTCAGAACTGGACACCACCACCGCTCGAATCCTCCCTGTCTCCTGTTTCAAAGACATTTGTCGCCAGATATGTCCACTCAGGTGTGGAGTATCTTCTGTTAGGCACACGCACTCTTCTTGACCTTCTTCGGTCCGGTGCTTCAGCGCCCTGAGCACCTTCTTCCGGGTCTGAGTCTTCTGATATCGGAGGAAGGGTTACCTCTGGAGTTGACCTCAGGCTAGAGCTCCTTCTTTGCGGCCAATTAGCTTCTCCACGTGCCCTTCTACTCCTTCTCCTTCTTGTCTGTTCTCGCTCTCTGTCAGACCTGTCAGTGTCTGACTCGTACTCCCAGCTACTTTCTCCTTCTGTAGCGTCGTCTGTTTCGCTGTTGTACTGACCGTCCTCAGCTTGGTCAGACTCGTTCCCTGCTTCCGCTGGCACCTCTTCAGCTTGGCTAGCCCCCTCTATGGCTTCTCGGTCCTCTGCTGGACGTCTATCCGAGAGAGGAGCTGTTTCTTCCCGAGGTGCTGGAACCCTTCGCGTATGTGACGCGTGGATCCAATTGGGCAGGCCTCCCACCTTCACAGCCGTATTCGCAATCAAGATGATCTGGAAGGGCCCACGCCAACGAACATCCAAGCAGCTTCTTCTCACATGTTTTTTCACCAGGACCCAGTCCCCAGGATACAGGTCATGGCACGGGCCCTGGCACGATGGAACCTCGGCAGCCTGCACCTGAAGGGACACAGAACGAATGGCGTCAGACAGCCCCTTACAATAGTCCAGGATCATATCATCTGTGATATTTAACAGTGCAGTAGTTGGGACAGATGGCAGCCTCATTGCTCTCCCCATTAACACCTCATGTGGTGACAACCCCGTTCTTCTGTCTGGGGTACTACGAAGGCTCATGAGGACCAATGGCAGGGCGTCAGGCCAACTCAGGGTCGTTGAGGAGCACACCTTTGCAATTCGGGCTTTGATCGTGCCATTGATCTGCTCCACAATTCCTGAGGCTTCTGGTCGGTAACTACAATGCAACTTCTGATCGATATTCAGAGCTGCACAAATCATCTTCACAAGCTCGCTATTGAAATGCGTTCCCCTATCTGATTCCAAAGAGGCCGGCACCCCGAAGCGCGGAATGAGTTCCCTAAGCAGTAACTTAGCCACTGTGAGGGTGTCGCACCTACGTGTAGGGTATGCCTCAACCCATCTGGAGAACACACAAACAACCACCAGGACATAGCGGAGGCGGTTGCATCTCGGCATTTCAATGAAATCTATCTGCATTCGATTGAATGGACCTCCAGACCTTCCTATGTGACTCAGTGCAACTGGTGTTCTTTTCCCTACGTTCAGCTGCTGACAGGTCACACAACGCTGGCACACTGCTTCTGCTGCTATTCTAAACTTAGGATTGTACCAAGTCTGTCTAAACACTCTCAGCATAGCGTCTCTCCCTAGGTGTACGGGACCATGTATGAGTCTGGCCATTGGACTCACCATCTCATTGGGCAACACTGCTCTGCCATCTGCTGAGACCCAAAAATGGGACTCACCCATTACACATCCTGCCTTTTCCCATGTTTCTTTTTCAAAATCAGGAGCATTTTCTTGCATGTTTGCCAGTTCATCCCAAGTATCAACAGTTTCCAATATCATGGCTAATTCAGTCCTTACATTTATTCCACCCACTTCCACCTCTGTGAAAGAGTACCCTTGTTCTGCGCAATACCGCGCGACTTCGTCGGCATATCTATTGCCTTTCGAGACGAAGTCCTCATTTCTGGTATGTGCGGTGCACTTTACAACTGCGATACCTGCTGGGCATTGCAACGCCTCTAACAACAGGCGCACAAACTCTCCATTGCGAATGGGAGAGCCTGAAGAGGTCATGAACCCTCTTTGAGACCATAACTGCCCGTAATCATGAACCACCCCATAACCATATTGGCTGTCGGTGTATATGGTGACTCGAATTTGATTGCTTGCCAAGCAAGCACGTGTCAAGGCAATAATCTCGGCTACCTGAGCGGAGTGTACTCCTTCCAGGCACCCAGCTTCCACAACTCCAGTAATTGTACAAACAGCATAAGCTGCTCTCAACTGCCCAACTTCGTCTCTTACACATGAGCCATCGACAAAGAAAATTTCGTCTGGGTCGGTCAGTGGCTCATCTACGATGTCGGGTCTGGGTTTGGTGCATAGTTCAGTCACATCGAGGCAGTCATGGTCTGTACATTCATCATCATCCTCGATATCATTTGGGAGTGGCATCAAGGTGGCAGGGTTCAAAACAGAGCATCTCTTGAGGGTCACATTCTCTGCAGCAAGAATAACTTGCTCATAGCGCGTGAGCCTGCTGTTGGTCAGATGCTGTGTTTTGGTCCTGGTCATCAACAGTTCAACAGAATGGGGCACGCACACCTCTAACGGGTGCCCCATGACGATATTTTCACATCTCTCAATGCTGACACCCGTTGCAGCAACGGATTTGAGACATCCGGGCAACGCTGCGGCTACTGGGTCTAAAGTAGCCGAGAAATAAGCAACTGGTCTACGGGCATTCCCATGGATTTGGACTAACACAGACAACGCGCAACCTTCTCTCTCACAACAGTAAAGAAAAAATGGTTTATTGTAATCAGGCATTCCCAATGCCGGAGCACGACACAGGTCCTCTCGCAGCTGTAAGAATGCCATCAAACAGTCTTTGTCCCATGGTACCGGATCGCTCACCTCCTTGTGCGTCAGTTTTTGCAAGGGCTTTGCTTTCAGTGAAAAGTTCGCGATCCACTGTCGGCAATAGCCCACCATCCCTAGGAACATCCTGACCTCTCTCTGTGTCTTAGGCGCATTCATTTTCATGATCGCCTCTATCCTGTCTGGTGACACCTTTCGCTTGCCTTTCTCTATTCTGTGTCCCAAGTACTGCACTTCTGTCAGGCAGTACTGCAACTTTCCCGGGGACACCTTGTGCCCATTGGCAGCTAGGTGATTTAACAAAGCAATGGAGTCCTCCCTGCAAGCTTCTTCTGTTTCTGACGCCACGAGGAGGTCGTCTATGTACTGGACCAGAACTGACTTCTGGGGCAGCACTAGACTTTCAAGATTTTTCTTCAAAAGCTGGTTAAAGATCGATGGGCTCTCTGTATACCCCTGAGGGATACGACACCATGTTAGGACGCGATTTTCCAGCTTAAATGCGAAAAGAAAATGGCTTTCTTCGTCCAGAGGGATCGAAAAGAAAGCCTGACAAAGATCGATCACAGTGAACCACTCAGCTTGGAATGGAATCTGAAACAGTATCACTGATGGATTCGGTACCACTGGACAACACGAAACGACTATGTTATTAATCTTTCGAAGGTCCTGTACTATCCGGAATTTCCCATTTGGTTTCTGCAGACCCATAATCGGGGAGTTGCATGGACTACCCACGATTTCTTTCAGTATTCCCTGTTTAATCATGGACTCGATCACGGGTTTTATGCCTGCAATCGTTTCTGGAGTCAATTTATATTGGGGTGTTCTTGGGAACTCAGCATGCGGTTTCACTACAATTTTCACTGGGTCCACCCCTTTGACCAATCCAATCTCTTCCCCAGTGAAGTCCCATACTTCTGGTGCCACTGTCTCTCTCAAGTCCCAGGGGAGCTCATCTACTGTTAAAGTAGGGTACAGCTCCACGCATATTCTTGAGTTTGCAACTTTGAAGTCTGCGTCATCATCATTGGTCAATACCTCCACTCCCTGAGGTGTACAGTATATTGTACAATTCAATTTACACAACAGGTCTCTGCCTAGCAGACACACAGGACTTGAATCGCAAACCACAAACTGGTGCTCATCGCTGTACTTCCCTATTTTCACCTGTACTGGTTCTGTCAATTGGCTGGTTATTCTCCTGTTTGCGACCCCCACCACTTGTATGGTCTCTCCAGACATGGGCAGGTCTGGAACTGCAGCTGATCTGATCGTGGACCTAGTGGCTCCTGTGTCCACCAGAAAGGTCGTGGGGCACCCTGCTACTTCTGCTTCGACATAGGGTCCCCTCTGGTCCACCTCCAAGGCTGCCCCGAGGGTGCAGTCTTCTCTTTCCACTCTCTGTCCGGTTAATGGGTCCACATAATAGCACTCTTCTCCTTCTACAAACAGGGGCATCTGTCTATAGGTCTTACCCATAGTCCCTACTCGAGGAGGTTGCGGGAACTGGGCTCGGGGAGGAGCCCCCCCTTTTAGCACCTTTCCCTGGTATGGCGTCACCCCTCTCGTAGGCGCGCTCTGGACCTCTTCCTCCTCTATCTCTTGTTCTCCTATCTCTACATTGTAGGGACACTCGCGTTTCCAATGCCCCACCTCGTTACATTGGTGGCACCTAGTCGTTTTCTTCAAGGCAGCTATGTCTAATCTGGGTCTAAAGGTGGAACTCTCCTCATTGCCCTTGTTCTGACTGTACTGCTTCTTTCCTCCTGTACCTATTCCTTGCTGCTGTTGCTGTTGTCCTTGCTGCTGTTGCTGCTGTCCCCCCTTTCCTGCTGCCTGCATCTGTACCACCATCAACTTTTCTTTTAGTTTCTTAGCCTTGGAGTCTATCTCATCACAGCAGTACCTGGCATACCTCAGTATTTCGTCTAGGGGTTTACTTTGCCAACAAATCGAGTGTTGCTGAATCATTAAACTAATATCCGGTCTCAGTCCCAGGACGAACTTGGACACGAATTGCCCTATGTCTTTTGGATCCATTACATCCAGGCCGCTATACTGTTTAAACGCCTTCAGCAATCTCTCGTAATATTCGTGGACTGTCTCTTTGGGTTCCTGTCTGGTTCGGTCTATTCTGACCCAATCTATGTCTTGCATTGGCACTTTCTCTTTCAGCCAAGTCATCACTCTCTCGAATTTTGCCATCACAATCTCGGACGGCCCATTAGTCTTAGCATCTCTCTCCGGCTCCGTTGTGGGCCACTCAGCGCTAACCTTGCATGCTGTCCACAGATCTCCTGGTACTACAATGTCGAACAGCGTGTTCAGATCTATCCATAGGACCTTTGAGATTTTTACAAATCTCTCGACTTGCTTGTACCACTCCACTGGGTTTTCCCGCAATTTGGGGAAGGAGGTGGTAAAAGCAGCTAAATCTCCCCTACTCCAAGGGACATGCACATAGTTCCCATTGGCGACTTCACGCAAAGGGTATGCTTCTATTCCCTGCAGCCTTCCTGGTGTCATACCAAGCATGCTTCTCCTGCCGGTCCCTTTCTTGGACCACCTCTCTTCCCACTTATCTAGTGCCCTCCATGTCCTTATTCCAGTGATCAGTTCCCTTATATGCGTTTTCAGCCCAATCGTTCTCCTCTCATCTAGGTCTCGATCTGTGTAATGTAGCCTGTGGTTACCCTGTAATGCTTTGGTTCTTGACAGGTCCACCATATATTTGCCTGCTAGTTCGACTAACTTCTCATGGATTGCTCTCGCTTTTCGAGTGATGTCCTTTGCCATATACAGTATTTCATCCTGCTCATACATTTCCATTCTTTCTAAAGGCAGGGTACCATCTATCATGTCATCCAGGTCTGACCTTAAGCTGGCGACATCGAGTCTCTTAGCTTTTATCTCAGCTCGCAATATATCTTTCGAAGGGGGCTCACTGGTCTCCCTACCATCCCAACTCCGGGCTCTACGTTTGGGCTCGGGAGAGTTAATGAGTGCTCTCCCTTGCTCCCATCTCTCCAGGTCCCATGCTCGGCCATCCGATCTTGGAAGGTGATGGAACACGGGCCTGTTACCCCCACTCTTGCTCTGCCCACTCTCTCCTGCTTCTCTCCTTTCACCATACTCCTCTCTGTTATTTTCCCTCTGGTCGCTACTCTCCCTTTGCCTAGTATCGCTCAGTATCCGATACGATCCTTCCTGGTTCCCCATATTCCCTGGGCTGCGCTCATTTCCGTCATCACAGGGACTATGGTGCGACCTCTCACAACTCCCATTCTGTTCTCTGGTGCCGGGCACACAGTGTGGACACTTAAAGCTGTTTCTGTACTCTTGCGCTCTCCTCTCCCCTTCACTGAGTATTGGGCGCGCCACCCCTCCACTCTCGGGGCCCCCGTTTTCCAGGTCTGTTCTATCCCCACTCCGGGCCCAATGGGTGACTCCCCTACTATCTCTCTCTCTACAGTCCCACTCCGGGCTGCTCTCCCCAGCCCCGCAGTGAGTCCGAGCTCTGCTGTCCTGACTTTCCCTTTCAGCTTCTGCAGCTATGATGCTCTTGTGAGCCTCCACTGCCTCATCCCACTTCTTCATGTACTCATTTAGCTCTTGAAAGGATTTTCGTCCGGTTCCCCTCAGATCCGCTGGCCATCTAGGGCCCCCAGGATCCCCTCCTGGGTCCCCTGCTGTGTGCATCGGGGTGCTCCACTCTCTGGGTATCGGCATCTGACTTGGGGAATTGATCGTATCGTTCCTCCTTGCCGTCCCTGCTCTTTCTCTGTCCTTCCGTACCCGTTCTTCCCCTCTTGCTCTCTCTGGGTCATATATCGATACTATAGGACCTATGGTAACAGGTACCTGTAGTGCAGCTGGTAATCCGTAGGATGTGGCGCACTCCGTTTCCGGCGCTCTTTGTACCACAAACCTCCCGACTACCTGTTGCACCTGACTAGGCTGGGACAGCTCTTTCTTTGCCTCTGGATCCCACTCTGAACTGGGAAGCGGTCTATGCTCTCCTGCATTGCCCCCCTTTTCTCCTTCACTATGCTCGACCTCTCCCCCTGCTCTATTATACGGGGGTGGCCTGTCTGTCAGTAATCTGTTTATCAGGCTGTCCTCTGTTTCGCTCTCATCATCTTCTTCTAGGGGGCTTTTATTTACGGGCACCTCTAACACTGGGTACAGTTTATTTACTTCCATGTTATGCACTCTCCATCTTTTAGCATCCGCATCCCACCTGGCATCCTGCACTGCCCTTACCGATCGTTTCACCCTTTCTTGTCGTCTGTTCATATTCTTTTCATGCGCTGCCCTAATCCATGCATCAAGGGCTTCAAACTGGGTCGGTCTAGGCAAGGGTCTCATTGAGGTCATGACTGATTTTAATCGATGTAACACCTCTAATCTGAACGTCCCGTACTTCGGGAACGTCAGTTCCTCATTTCCTTCCGTAATCTTACTCCACTCTGATATCCAAAGGATCGTATGCAGCCCAACATTCACTGCCATGTAACGAGCCGGCGTACCCTCCGGCGGGGCTTCTTCCCCCTCATACGATCCCCGCTTCTCTTTTTTAAACACCGCTCTCAACCATTTAAAACACTTCATAATTATGCGCACAATATCCAGCCTCGCTACTCTGTTTACTTCCTGATGACAATCCACCAATCCTGTCGCGGCTTTGCTAACTTGGCCTATCGCAGCGCGGTCTTTCTCCGGTCGGCCAATCACGTCGCGACACTTTCTGACGTCTTTGCTAGCTGGCCTATCACAGCGCGGTCTTTCTCCGGTCAGCCAATCACTGCGCGACACTTCCTGACGTCACTTTTCTCCGCTTCGCAGCAGCACCCCTCCTTTCTCAACTCGTCTCCCGGTCATGCATGCGTCCCATTCATACACCGAAAAATGACTACTTCCGACCAAGCGGTCACTTCCCTCGACTGTACGTCCACAGTCTATATGTAATTGTCAACACAACTGACGAAATGTCTATCGTCTCTCTGATAGGTTGCTTACACACACAGTAACCTCCGACCAGCGTCCGTTACTCACGCACTCACTCTTACGTTCCCCCTATCTCGGTCTTTCGGGTGATCAATGGTACCTCATGACCCCCTTCACACTATTTGACAATTACTCTGGGTGTCCGATACACCCGAACCACTTAAGCTCTCCTTGAACTTAAGATTTCCACCGGTTGCGCGCGCTCACAACCTGTTCCACAGTCACTCTACAGACATTCAACTCCGCCAAACATTACAACATAGATACAATACAAAAACACCGCAATCTAACACGCATGACCCCTTATACTCACTCTCGACCGATACTGCTGCTTTTTCTGTCTCACGTCATCCGGATCTTCTTCGGCGGGCGGTTCTTCCGATCATCGATTTCTAGGGGCCTTGGGGTAAGCTAACCTGGCCTAGGTCACCGTCCTCAAGAAGGCAACCATCCTCTATAGCTACCAACTGGAAGGGCGAGATTTTGATCGATACCTTAGCACTATTGATCCAAACCTCGATCTGGTCGACTGAACCTTTGTTGCCTGTCTTTGAGGAAGAAAGTGCCTCTCTCCCAAGCTAGTTCTCCCAATGAAGGACCCCACTCCAAAAGATCACAGACAACTTCTAGCTTTCAAAAGTTTATTGTAAAGATATGATAAGCTGCAAATACAGGCATCTCAGAATGAGATTCACGAGATACACAGGTCCAACTACATACATGTGCTCTCTGAAAGCCCTCAGACGAGCAACGGAAATTACTAACACAAGTTCTAAGAATAATAAAGCTATCAGCATTGACGCATATCTCTCCTTCATTTAAGTTGGAGGAAAACACACAGGTTAGGCTGTCCCTACCCTGCTCTAGATGGTATCCCTACTTAACCAAATCCCAACCTAACAAAGGTGTCAGCAGTGAATGACCCCCAAGGGAAGTCACTCACTCTAAGTCTCTTGATGAAAACCTATAGTTCTCCAGTCATGACCCCTCTCTGCCTACCCATCAGCTCTCTAAAGGGTCCTCAGGCATCTGCTCTAACTCCACCCAGGGGTGCTGTCCCTAATACAAAACAGTCAACAACATTTGAGACGCCCCTCATGAGACGCCCCTCACGTGGTGTAGCTTCTGGCTTTTTCCATGCTGCTTTGTATTGGGCCTCATACGTTGGAGTTGACCTTGCTTCTCAGACTCTTCTCCGGCCCGCTGATACCCCTTAAACATTCCAGAACCCTCCTCCATGTCTGGGCCGTCTACTGAACAGACCTCTATTCATTCATTTATAATTGGATCCCCCCTTTTCCCTTGCAGACAGACATCTGCAGCCAAGAACCCAACTCTCATAGACTTCCAAAAAGATTTCGCAACATTTCTCGGCCCAGACATGTACGTGTAAATCAATGTTAAAACATTTCAGGCCTACAATATTTCTCATAATGATTATAGCATTCAACTTCTTCATTAATTAAAGCATGTTAATACTCTTATTCTATTATTCAGTAAACACATCTATAAATCATGGCCCATAAATGCAATGGCCAAAACATTATTTCAATCTATGTCGTGAAAAGAAACACCTTCCCCTTCCCTTCTAGCTCTGGCCCTGAGGCCTACCACATTCTGCGTTTAACCACATGCCATCTTACATTTTAGCAGCTACACGACATGAATTCAGGAATAATCACATCTAATAAAATCATATAGTGTCACACATTTCTGTATTAGTTCCACTTCTACTTAAATCTCTACATTAGCTATACATTCAGAATATAATTGCAGATACTACTAGCACTCATGGCATTTCTCCTCATGATTTGTGCTTACTACAGGTAAGTGTGATGCACTCATACATTTAGGTCAGTTTGCGCTCTCTCAGCATGAAGTGCCAAGATATGACGTGGAAGCAAGAAACCTCCCCCTGACACTCCTCGGACGCAAGCCCGCCCTTCAGCAATCTCCCGGGACGTTTCTCGTACCTAACCCATAGAAGCCAGCTGAGCTGAGAAAAATAAGAAGTGCCAGCCCCCATCCAGAGAGGACAGTATTTATACCATAATTATTGGCAGAGTACACAAAGATGTAACATTTTTCAGTAAAACCTTTACGTGATTGGTCAGTCATGATGCATGAGGTCACACTTCCCTGACTCATTCTAAAAACCTGACTTCACTAGTCTTAACAAAAGAAGCATACATGAATAACTACATTTATAAACATTTGCAACATTTACTAGGAAACATGTTTCAATCTAATTCATCCTTCCTTCCTTCTCAGCGCAGTAGATGGACACTTTTAACTAACTGGTACATTGGCAGAATGACAAGAATGTGCAGTTCAGGTTGTCCTTGACTTCTTGTCATGAGGAAAGCTGCCACAGTCTGCGCATGCTCCCTTCTCATTAAATTGCAAGTCATAGCCTTGATGGATTCACAGGCAGCCATGTTTTGTGTAGGCCCCAAAAATAAAACAAACACAAAGATAATATTAATTTCATGTAAATCAGTCCATTATGTTTCCCAAGTGCATTATTAATTCACACACATTATAAAAAGAGGTGTTATTAACTGAAAATGTTTATCAAAATATGCAACAAGTCAAAGTCTAGTAAGACAGGAATAATAAATTTAGATTGGCAAGGGATGAGCTGGGAAGAGAGAAACACATTCTATTAATCTTCAAAGCTAAAAAGGCCACTTTTCTCTACACTGTAAAACACATGTTAATTCAGCACAAGCATTACAGACTAAATAGGCCTCACTTTCATGTTTTTCATGTGCCATGTTTTTAACTTGCACCAAAATGTGCGTGGCAATTTAAATGCAGCCTGTCTGAAGCACAAAAAATAAAACAATGCATGACTGCAGATGAAATCTGCTCCATCAAGACAATAGCGTGATGAGATTGCAGCGCCGAGGGGGGGGGGGTGGGGGGGGGAGCTTTGGGTGGTCACCAAAGCCTCCATCCAATCACCGTCATTGAGATTCTCTATGTCACCCTCCCATGCCACCCGTAAAGCTTGTATTGTGTTTGGGCAATGTGTAGTCAGGGTCTGGTATAACTGTCAGATTTTATGAGACCCCATGTCCCCGAGCAGCAGCCTTCCCTCCAACGGGGCATATTCCGGCAACTCAGTTAAACCTAGAATATGGGGGAGAGGGCGTGTCGAAACTGCAAGTATTTGTAGAACTGACTTGGGTGAAGGTGAAATTCATCCTGCAGCTGTTGAAAAGACGTTTTGGAAGTGCCCTGCATAACATCTCCCATCGTGGACAAGCCTATAAGGTCCCACCCTTTGAACCCCTGTAATCCTGCAACCTGGAGCAGGACAATATCTTGCCATAATGGGGTCTCTCTCATTAGTTTATTCCCCCATCCCGTTCGGCGTGTCACCTGTCACCATAATTGGATTACCACGTTAGTGGGCGGTGGCAGGTGATCAACAGGGTCTCAGCTGTATAAATAGTCTAGAGCTGAGCTATTCCCTAGGGTCCATTTCTCGACAGCTTTTGCTGGTTTGGAGTGATCTCCATACTACCAATAATTAATTGTGAGGTGGTGGGAGGCAATGTAGTAGGACTGCACATCTGCGGCCGCTATGCCCTCACAATAAGTGGACTGGATGCATGTGCGAAGAGCCACCCGGACCCCACCCCTGCCCCATAGTAGGTGATTGAGCGCCGTGTTCACCTGCTTGAACCATGAGTCGGGTATGTGGTAGGGGTAGTTTTGTAACCTGTATAGCAGTTGTGGTAAGGACACCATTTTAAATATAAAAGAGCGGCTCAGCATGGAGAGAGGCAGGGGAGACCATGCATTCAACTTAATGCGTTCACAGGGTGGTAGGGGTTTTGTTACGCTCCCAGGAGAGGGTCTGGTCCAGGGTAACATAGACCCCCAGATATTGAAAGCCCTCAGTGGCCCTGCTCAAATGCTTGGTCCATGCCATTCCCCCCTGCGCTCCACATACTGGAAATAGTACTGATTTAGTGGGGTTCATATAAAGCCCTGAAGTTTCCCCAAAGACCCGCATAATTTGCAGTATCTGCGGACCAGAACATACTGGGTCTGTAATGAAGAATAGGACTTCATCTGCGTATAGGGTGATTCTGTCCGATGTCTCTGCCATCCAGTCGAGCCCATGCACTTGTGGATCCCGTCTCACCCATGCGGCTAGTGGCTCGATTGCTATTGTGAAGAGTAAAGGGGCTAGTGGGCAACCTTGCCTGGTGCCCCTACAGATTGGGAATGAATCGGATATCGCACCAGCCACCCAGACAAATGCTGCAAAGTCGGTGTATAAAAGACAGGTGTAGGCGAGGAAACGCGGACTGAAGTTGAGGGCCTGCAAAAGGATAAATAGGTAGTCCCAACTGATTCAATCAAAGGCGTTGTCCATGTCGGCGAGCAGGAGGGACACCAGCCTCCCCAGCTTGGGTGCCTTAGCTAGAGCGTTGTGTATATGCTTGATATTCTGTCGGGTGGAACGCCGAGACACAAAGCCGGCTTGTTCTGGGTGTCACAGACCTGTTATGTGTTGCAGGAGGCAGTCAGCCAATACTCTACCTGATAATGTCACTTCCACATACAGTAAGGATATTGGTCTATATGAGACTGGGTCTTCGGGGGGGCAGCCGGGTTTGTGGAAAACCACAATTTCGGCCTGCCGCCAGTCTGGAGGAAGGATCAGTTGTTCTGCGGCCTCTTGCAGGGCCTTAAGCAGAAGTGTCCCTTGTTGGGGAATATATGTTTGAAAAAACTCACATGGGAACCTGTTGGGTCCTGGCGCCTGCCCACGAAGGCCCTCCAATGCCCTGGACAACTCCGCCACCGTGATTGGCTCCTCAAATTACTTGCGCACTGCATCTGATACCGGCCAGGGTGGCATGGTATGTATGAAGTCTACTCCTTGATCATGGGTTGGGATATCCCATCGGACATAGAGGGCTCATAATACCTTGCAAATGTTTGTACTACCTTTCATGGCACAGAGCTCAGCACCCCGTTGAGTCCCGTAGCACTGGCACACCACACCACATCACATCCTGGTCCTGATGAAGACCCCTGCTGAGGTGCAGACTTACCTGATAACATTAGGGGTCGAAACGTCAACACTGTTCGTTTCATTTTGTCAAACACAGAGGACAGAGATTACATATCTGTCTTTCTGCTTGTGTTATGATTTCTAAAACATGTTTTACTGGTTGTCCGGCTGGATAGGCAGAAAATTTGTGTTGCTGATGTAAATATTGCACACCAGCTTCCCTTCACCATCACAAATCCTCCCGATGCACTTATCACCTTGCTTGTTGTGCACCAATACTTAAAGAACGTTCAACTGTACATTTATTTGTTAATGCCTTGATTTATCTTTGCTTTGCATAACTACGTGATGAAATAAAATCAAAACCATTGATGGAAATGTTTTATGGTGATGTCTAATCTTCTTGATTCTCTAAGATTAATTCAAAATCAATATGTTGCATGATTTGTTCCCACTGTGATTATTATTTGTGTACCGTACAATACCCGGGTCCAGTGGTCCATCGGGTTACCCCCTTTCTACACAACCGGAGTATTACAAATGTACCTGGATTGTGCCAAATAAGTAGCCTCGTTTTGAAGTTGGAATAGTCAAACAAGAACTACAGATTTTTGAAGTCAGCTTTCTACTGTACCTCACTATATCTGTACCCAAGGTCTTCTCGGATTATTCCCACAAAAAGAGCTAGGCACGTGCCCGTTAGTGTTTTTCTTGAGTTTAAATTTAATGATGTGTTCTTTCCTCCACTTGTTGCACTCTAAAAATGTATTGAAATAGAGTAAAAATTTACTGAATGTGACATTATATGCTCAAATGGTTCAGACTGCGTAACGCTGGTCTGCTGACATTACGGATTCCAGGCAGAATATTTTTTCTTCTACCTATATTTTTGCATTAAAGATGTTTTAGAATTCTGTTGGCTTTCCAGAGAATCTGTTTCCTTCACATACTTTGGTGCATTGACCAGGAAGTGTTTTACTCGGAGACGGTAGGGGACAAGCACTGGACCTGGTGATTTTTCAGACGGCATAAGCACGCTAAACTAGATGAAGGTGAAGTCTGATCATGTTTATTATTTGTTGCTTTGCTCTTTGTATGTGATATGTCTTGAAGTGTTGAAGGTTCAAGGCATAGGTATAGGGGCTGTTTGGCTGGATCAGAGGAAGAGAAAGGAAGTATATTTGTCTGATTTTCAAAGAGCAGATATTCTCCCAAATATAGTACTCCATTCGTTGTCAAGCACTGAAAAAGATCTGTGTATTTTGTCTTAAAGTCTCATGTGGAAAAGTATTGTGTATATGTGAAATGTTTGTCAATAATTGCATACCATTTAGTAGATGGGTTGGTTGATTCTTGAAAAACTATAGAAAAATATGTCTAACATTGAAAAAAGCTCATGTGTTGTGGAAATCATTAAATATATATTGAGAGACTGGATTACCATGTTAGCCACTTCAGGCACAGAGCAAGGCTGTCCTGGCTCTTCCATGTCTTTTTCCCGGTGACTGAACCTCCCAAAAAAGAGGAGAGCGAGAACCAGGGGGAGGAGGATTTACTGGATGTTTATTACGTCCCCATGCTAGCTGATGATGCTGGCTGATGATTCTGGGAATGCACCAATGGTTGTATTTGAAAATGAAGCGTCAGCGGGGCTGCTGGCAGAAGGAGTAATGTGCAAGCGAGTGCTGCAGTAACCAACAGTAGCACGGTAAGAGGAGACACTTGTGTTGCAATTCGAGATGAAAGCTCCATTACCAAGATTCATTCTGTCCAGGGATCCCCATGAGCACAGCCCTTCTATCACCCAAGAAAGTTTGAGCTGGGCCTCAGAAAGACTCACTATGAGTAGAGTTCTCAAAGAGAGACCTCCGATGCTCTCACTCCATTACGCACACAATGAAGATCCTTCATTGCCATCCACAAACTCTCTCCTTACTTTCAGAGACGACCCCAGTCCTGGGGTTAGAGTCACTGTTCACATTCCCTGGACAACACTTTATTTAATGCACATTAAGAAATAGTTCCTCATATTCAAGAGAACCCTACACAATTCTGAGAGGAATTGAAAAGAATGTTCGAAGTGTATGAACTTAACTGGGCTGACATGAATCGATTGTTGTGTTTGGTGGTAGCCAGTTGAAGTACGATATTGAATGGTTGAGAAGGGAGGTTGTCCGAGACATGACCTCAGAAACAATGGTACCACGAGTGCAGCAAAGTCTGCCTTGTTGAATGTGGACGTGTTCCCCCTTAAAGACAAATTGGACTAATACTTTGACTTGTTAGCAAAATAAAGAATAGTCACTAGAAGACTATCTAGATAGACTCAAAGCTGTGCTTCAACGTTATTCAGGCGTGCTCTTCTGGTGTAGATGGGGCAGTAAGCTGTAGATAATACTTTTGTGCAGGTATTGTCACTGAATGTACACAATCAATTGATGGATATTTTATATCTATTCGCATATAACTATACTGCTATTGGATAGAAAACACAAATCTGGCTGTTGTGAATCATTGTATTGTGTCACAAAATAGAATCTGCCGAATCTAAACCGATGTCTTTAAAATTGTAGAATATGTGACAGAATGTGAAGGGCGGATGGTGGGAGCTCACTCAGGAGGTGAATAAGGTGGGGGGGGGGGTAGGGATAAGGGTGAGCTGGAAGGAAAAATGGGAGAGGCAGTAAAAAAAACTCAGGAGTTGGGTGGTCATGCTTTGCTTGTGGCCAACTGGTACATTGGAAAAGGGATTGTACTAGCTGACCACTGTAGGAAAGTGCCCTTTCTGTATGGTCACCCCTCACCCACTTTTTGCTGATGGTTCTGGACTCTGAAAGTGCACTGGAGCTTGATGTCCAGGCCTAAGGTGCCAGTGCTCTCTCCCTAAAACCGATGTGTAAATTGGTAACCCCAATTGGCAAATGACTTCGACCCCCTTATAAGTCCTAGTATATAGTACAAGTGGTACCCGTGGTTGGGTGTCAAACGAGTCACCAGAGCCTGAAGCACTATTTGTACCACCCTGGATCACCCCAGTAAACCACTTTGCCCTCACCATGTGTGGCAAAGTAAATGCACTATTTTTAATATAGTCACCCCTAAGGAAGGTCTTCTGAGCCCAGGACGCAGTGTGCATTATATTAAAGGTGTGGATATGTAAGTGCAAGCTTATATGTTCCTATAGTGGCCTTTACCATTGAAGGACACTATAAGCGATAGACTATCACATAATAACATGGGCTGGCACTCGGGCAAACCAGAGGTTGGTAGCTCCACAGTTGGACGCCTAAATATGTCGTGTTTGGTATCCAACAACGTGCCTCAACACCCCTGACAAAAATCTTGTGTCAGGGACGATGAGGCATGCACACAGGTGGCTACCTTAGAGGTTGCCCACCTGGTTGCCCGAGCCTTTCCTGTGCTCCGGCTACCAGCCCGCGCTTGCTATCGCCACAAAAGAACCCCCCCCCCCGCACCCCCCCCATGCCAAGAGGTGTGAACTCTCCCTGAAGTCAGAAACAATGATCTGGATGGCAAGGAGGACACACCTCCCTCCCCGACAGGCTGGCTAGTTAAGTGGCACATCAAGGCAGTGAGCTTAAATGCTGCACTACCTGTGATATGCACCCAGGCTGCCTCCCAAAGGAGCAATCTGCCCTCCCCATGCACATTTGCATTAGATTAGGTATTCAGGAGGTGAACACCCCTAGAATGCTAACCACACCTCGAGAGTGGGCTGTCAGGTCTATACAACAAGGCAAAAAGGGCCTGCCTGGTCTAATTAGTTGATGGTAAGTCCACTCAGACTTTCATTCTTCTGTGTTGGATAAAATGAGTATCATTGAGCTGGGTAACAATAAACCTCTGTTATTCAGCTGCAAGATACCTTTGGATGAACGTACGCTTTAAAACTACATGTATGTTACTTTCTCACTGCTTTCGAGACAATTCAGCTTACTACACTCAATGTGTGTGTTCCTGATATGAGGCAAGGAATACTCTTTTATTTTATTACCATGCCTTTTGTAACATTTAATCCAAACAACTGTGATTAGTTTTTATTTCTCACTTATAGTACTCAGTTATTAGAAATTAAATCTGTTTCCATTTCCCCCAGTGGCTGCCAAGAAGACCGATGTCATGCCAGAACAATGGGATGTTGCAGGATTCATGGGCTATCCAGGTAAAGAACTTTCAAGGAGCTCACCAGTGTGAGCCCTTTCATCAGGAATCTGAAGATCTTGCCAAAGCAGGGGTTTTATTGTCTCAAAACCAGGGTGGCCGCTGAGCACAAAGGTTTGCAAGATCTCGCTTGCATGTTTCTTTGTAAGTTGGTCTGAGGGCCCATTCCAGGCCAAATTATTCTCAGAGAGAGAGAGAGATATGCACCCAGGACACACTCTAGCCCTTTTTTGTTGTCGCCTTCTGACGCCCAAGGTTGTGTGAATGGGATCTGAATATGGTCCTGAATGTTCATGACCCAGGCAAGAGCCATGACAATTGGACTGTTTTCTGTACACCTCATGGAGTGTTCCTTAATGTGCCTCAGAGCAAGGAAGATTGCGGTACTTGCTTGCTGTGTGAAACATCTATCGTCAATATTCCTGATATGTCTAAAGGCCTGTCTCAATTGCTTGCTCAGGTGCTGTCAATGCTCTTGAAATGGTCTTTGCATTTTTTGCTTATGTACCCCCATTGCAGTTCTTATATTCTGGATATTCATTTGTTTGAGTGCATATTTCTCATATGCTCCATTTAGCATTGTTTCCACATGTAGAATATAAAACATTTGCTTCGTTATAGTTGGATAGCACACCAATCGTTATAGTTGGATAGCACACCAATTATTCCTATATTTAGTCACATGATTGTTAATAATTTATAGACTTAAGTGAAGGTGCTACAAGATTAATACAGCCCTGCCAAGTACCATGCATCAAGCGTTATAGTAACACATTTTAGAGCAGTGGTCCGCATCACTGCACTAAAATGCAACATCATGCATTTATAACATCTCCTTACCACCATTCGCGCCGGTGCAGAGGCAGAGACAAACTGACCGAATGCCCTCCCGGGTCAAACACTCATGATGAGTAAGCAGCGCAGACCGCTTGCTGCTCTGGCAGAGTATGTGATAATTGCAGTTATGGCAGTATTGTAGTTGTGTGCAAAGTTTCATGCCAGGTCAGGAGTGGGTTGCGCCGACCTGGTATCTCATATGTTCATTTTTAGGTTTCGCCCTGGGCGTTGCAACTGCGTAGCAGTTGCTCCGCCCACGGCGAAACCTCATGATCCTACATATCGACTTTGGTTCCGCCTCTGTCTCCCATTGGCTAGCTCCATAAATGGAGGCTAGCCATTGGGAGACAGAGGCTGTCAATCACGCTTTCTCGAGAAAACGCGATTCGGGGGCGTTTCTCTGGCTTTTTTTAAGTCCCGCCCCTTTGTCCTGGGCCGCGCCGTCATTGGCTGCCGGCCCGGGACACCCCCGTGACGTCATTTCCCGGGCCGCGCTGTGATTGGCTGCCGGCCCGGGACCTGACTTCTTTAAACAGTTTTAATCTACAGGACTTCTTTAAACAGTTTTAATCTACAGGAACAATACACATTCTGAGAGAAGAGTTTTGCTAATTTAGATGTCCTATAATATGTCCGAAGAAGGAATAAAATGTTGTTACCCAGACCACCTTTGTTTACAGTCACTTACCACAGGCGTTTAGAATTTTACCTGGGTTCATGATGCCTTCTTGCGTTTTGAGAAGTATTGTGACATAATTCGTTAGTTGGCCCATTTAATTAAATTTAAAAAAAGGTCCTTAAGCCCTGCCATCGAAGGGGCCGACTGCTGAATACTACAACACAACAATGAGAGGAACAAACCAGCAGTGTGGTGTCGCGCGCACAGCTCAATGACGCTGGCTGCAGTAGAGGCCTCTGTGAAGTGGCATCAGCGCCTCTCACCCACGTGTGCTCGGCTGATAAACATTCCTGGTGATGGGAGGCCGGTCTCAGAGGGCTGCGCCTGAGGAGCCCAGATAGAGAGGCCCACGGGCCGCTTCTGTTACGGTACGAGGCAGGAGGGGTGGTGGGTACAAACATTACCTCATCAGTCTCACCCGTATCTTTTCCACACGCCGGAACATTGAGATGCGTCACTCCGAATGTTCTCCAGTTAAGCCAAAGACTGGATGCCTCTCTCCCGGGTTGCTAACATTCTATTTCTAGTGCTAGGGGTGTGCGATAGCCCGTGGAGAATTCAGACACATTTGAAGTCAACCATTTTTCTCTATGACCAAAGTCCTAAAACTGAGGATCACGAGTTTAAAAAATCCATTGCCCCCTCTCATGAATGTATGTTCGCTGTCTTTTGTATAAATCAGGTTTATATGAGTTCATTTTATGCAATTAAAGTATTGTCAGGCAGGAAACAATATTTATGCTAAGGATTTTTTAGATTTTTTTTCGTTTGTTTAGTTTTGAGTAAAGCAGGTCAGTTTGAACTTCAGCGTACTGCATTCATCTATAGACAATATGCTTCATATCTGGAGACATGTATTTATAGTAAATGGGTTGGAAATGTGTATAGTGCTTCGGGTCGCCTCGTGGACACTTCAGAGTGCCGTAAGGCAGTGAGAGTCGGGACGTTGTGATGAGGGAGAAGTTAAGTCCCATCAGCACCAGGGGGGGTCTAGTCTTCCCTTTTACACGTGTTATGGTTCTTGGCCTTTTCTAAAATACATACTTTCTGGCTCTGCTTTCAAGTTTGGGTTTAGTGCATTTCTCAACCGGTGACTTTAGGCTCCCAGCAATCTCCTCCATACTTCGGACATCTGAAAGATTGTTGGGTGATGACATTTGCCACTTTCGATCGCAGGTTTCTTTTGGTTGCATATCGAGGTGTCCGTTTTTTGTAGATATCCTGATAATAGAAAATTAATTTAAATACACAATGAGTAATCTTCAACCAACACGATGTGAATTACAGCTGAGCAGCTCTGGTCATGAGACGGGAAACGGGCCTTTCCAAGCAGATACACCCAGTAAGGGTTTTTGGAAATGTTTGCAAGACATATATATTCCCATCCTGGAACGATCTGAGATTTACTGTTGCCAGAGGTAAGGGTACATCTTTGCTGGTTGATTGGGAATTGGGACGGGACACTCCCCAAAACAGGTGTGGCGTGTGGGTGTGGCTCAAGAGGCTTCTCTGCAGAAGAGAATATTTTTGACATGGAACAAAAAGTAAAAGTTGCAATTGCATTATTGCGAGACTGTCATGCCTACTCAGATGTAAATTTACTACATTTATGGATGCAAACATGATTTCGCATTTAAGTTATTAGGAAATTAGAAAAGGATTCCAGAACCCCTCTTGGAAACTGCGACTGATGTAGCTTCACAGGTATATTCCTGTTATATTTTGTAAATTTAAAAAGAAGTAAACAGCAGTAAACGTGAGTAGGGGTATCATTTTGAGCTCTCGCCTGTGAGAGAGCGTGCATCGCATTCTCTCTCCCTTGCAGAGATATTGTGTTGTAGAAGGGGCTTGGAAACACCCATTGCTTGGCTTTCATTGGCTTAAGTGTCATTCTTCTTTGACGGTTCTTAATTGGCCAGCGCTTGCATGCTGCTTCCTCTACTGGCGTATATGATGTCAGTGTTATTTAAAGTGTGAAAAGCGTATTTCTTCAACCTCAAATACTAACATTGTTTGAATAACTGAACACAAAGCACTGACCTTTGGCGTTCAACAGAAGAGAGAAGGCTGTCACCATACAGCCTCTGAAATGCACAATACACAGTCCTGGACTCGAATCCAAGCTTAACCAAGTTGTGATCTATGGCCCATTGCTTTACTTCACTATGTATAATTGTTCTTAACCAAACAGTTTGCGAGCACATTGCAGTAATTCAGTGCAGGATATCCGCTCTACAAAAACCTCGCTTATATACTGTTAATTAATATTATGTTGTCTGTATTTGACGATGCGCATATCCATCCGGGTGGAATCCTAGCACCTAAAGAAGGAGGGAGCTGGTCCGACACGTGGTTATTGGAAAACCTGGGTTTTCAGTTTCTTGTGAATTTCTAGTAATGAACTGGTGGCTCTGATACGCAGAGGAGGTTGTTCCAGGCTTTTGGAGCCAGGTATGAGAATACTGACCCACCATCTCTTCGGATGCAGGGGCATGGGCGAGTTTGAGGGCTAGCGGAGGTTTCTGATTGGTGTGTGGAAGCTTATGCTCCTTTTCATATATGCTGGGTCAGCATTCTACTGGGCTTTGTAAGAGTGTGTTGGGAGCATGAAGAGGGCTCTTGTGAACCTGGAGCCAGTGTAGGTCTTTCAGATGCATGGAAATGTGAGTGTGGGATTGGAGTGTGAGAGTGAGCCTGGCTGCTGTGTCTTGATGACCTAGAGTCTCTTTGTGAGGAATGTGGTGATGCAAATGTAGAGTATTCCCAAAGTCCAGCTTGTTTTGTATGTCTCTGTGTCTCACGCAGTGTTTCTCTCTGCTCTCTTAGTGTTACAATGATAATGCTCAAATCCTTGGACTGTCTCAATGTCTTTTGCATAATGTCTCTTGTCGCTCCCTTAGTGGACATGGTGGCAGCTGTCTTTTTTTAGGTCCTAATATGTCTCTTTTTTGTGTGTCGCTTTGTTTCTTGTTTTTGGTGTTACGATAAGAACACTCAAGACTTTGGTCTCTTCAGATACCTCTTGTCGCTCCCTTAGTGGACATTTTGGCACCACAGTCCTTTTGTAGGTTCCCGTCTGTCTCTTTTTGTAACTGTCCCTGTGTCTGTCTTCGAGTGCCTCTCTCTGCTCCTCTTAGTGAATGTTGCGGCTGCTCCATCTTCTTCCGGATCCTAATCTGCCTTTTTAGTGCCTGTCTCAGTTTCTGGTTCATAATGTCTCTTGCCACTCCTTTAGTGACTGTTGCGGTGGCTTTGTCTTTACATCCTAGTCTGTCTCTTTTTGTGTTTGTCTCTCTGTCTCTCGTCGCTCTCTTAGTCTTACAATGTCACTCTCAAGATGTCTCCTGCTGCTTCCTTAGTGGACGTTGTGGCGACTCTCTCTATTTGTAGTTCCTCATCTGTCTCTTTTTGTGTGTCTTTTTGGCTTTTCCCTTTGGGTGGTACAATGAGAACTTTCGGTACTTTGATTGGTCCCACAGTGCCTCACACTGCTCCCCAGGCACAGATGCTTTCACATACACAGGCAAACACACATACACACATACAGATGCTTTCACATACACAGGCAAACACACACAGATGCGCACACACACCCAGGCATTCACACACACACTGATGCGCACACACACACTATTGGCAATGTAAATGACAATGCCATTTATTTACCTGTTTTCAAAACCAACACATAAATACAAATTTTGTCATTTACAATGCCAAAAGGCGAAACCGTTGCATTGTAAATGCTTGTTACATTTGACATCATTCAGTGTGAGCTCTGTCCTTTTCACAATATTCATAAAAGTGTATTTAACTGGGTACAGACAAGTGCTAGGCAGAGAGAAAATCTTTGACTTCCTAAGAGACTTGGTTTGAGCATGCATAGCTGTGAACATCCTTTGTGAAGGTCACAAAGCACGCCCTCAACGTAGCATGGAAACTGCCCTTGTTACTGCCACAGAGGAGCTAAAAGTTTTTGTAGACCAGGAAGGAGCCACTGGTATTATCCTACTGGATCTGTACACATAGTTTGACACGGTTGACCATGGTATTACTCATAAAAAGAATAAGTGACGCCGGAATAAAGAAAGTCGCTCTTAATGACTCATATCTTTTCTACGTGATAGGTCATTTCAGATATGTGAAAATCCATGCTACTGGCCATTTTTCCACTCAAGCATGGGTTCCACAGGGATCTGCCCTCAGCCCCACACTTTTTAATCTATATATGCGCCCACTTGCAGACATCGTGCACGAATTTGGAATGTTGATCATCTCATTCCAACAGCACACAACTGGTCCTCTCCCTTTGCACCTGGATTGGATCACAACATCAGCAGTTGGCTCTGGCTTAGAAAACGTTGCCAGCTGGATGGTAAACTGCAGCCTTAAATTGAATGGGGAAAAAAGTGAACAGAGGATCATGGGGGCATAGCCCGGATCCCCAACTGTTGTATAGCATTTTAGGACCCTAGTGTAATTTTCCCGATTCATGCCCTTATATAGGTATAAATCACCATATCCTTATATAGGCATAGAAATCCTAACCATATTTAGACATAGCTCATGCAGTCCTAATACGGCATGGCTACTTCCACTAGTTCCGAAGATCCACAACGATTTCTTGGAAAACTCTGCTTCAGCAGTTAGGGACTTCCCCTTGCTTGAATATTGATTTGTCCAAGAACTCATGGAGTTTTCAAAGAACTGAAACTCTTTGATGACGTTATTATGTCCAACTTTACGTCAAACTCAGCACCTTCAAGGTATAAATAGGCCCACACTTGCCCTAGCAAACACACGTTGGTTTGGAGCAGTTCGACTATCTACTTGCCCGACGCATCTCGCTACAGCAAGTGCCGAAGGAAGCCGACCCTCCAGCAGACGCGCTGAGAGAGACGCTGTCTTTTCTCCTGCCGAGAAATCCTGCTCTGGTGTTTCCAAGCTCCCCTTGCGGGGTGTTGGGAAATTGAGTCCTGAGACAGAGAGATACCAAACCTCCTTCATTCTAAACCAAGGCACGGAGCTGATTAGGCCCTAAGAGAAATCTTGGATAGATTCTTGGCAAAAGAATACTAAACTTATGCTACACCAAACTTACTTCTTCCCTCGTACTAGACTTAGGTTAGGTACATCGGGGTAGGCGTATTTTAGAAGCACCAATTGAGTACTTTTAGTCTTTATTTATTTATGTATGTATTTTATGGCTTAGAAACCATACCATGCTTTTACTGTATTATTTCATAATACTCTTCTTGCTGTACGCATTATACTTTACAGCCAGTATTACGATTGTAGCAGTTCATTTCTTCTGCATGAGAAAGAAGACTGTTCTATAAATACTTTTATTGAAAACACCCGTGTCTCTATTTCTCTGCACCTCTGATGAAACGAAGCATGCACGATTGACTGAGTAAAATATCTATCTATTGTTTCCACGACTCTGAAGATCAGTTTTATCTCGGGAAAACAAAGTTGTCATGTTTATGCGGTTATCAGAAACTAATCCCTTCTTGTTTATTCGAGAACGTTTCTAGTGACCTCTGAGCTAGCTGGCACTCACACTTAAGTCTAATATATTCGATAGAGACCTAGTAGACACAAGTCCTACATCAAATCTATAGGATATATTATTCCAATGCGCAGAGCCTATTGGGAATATAGGAACTACATTACATGGCGCCCAACATTTGGTAAGGCACTAATTTAACGCTAGATACTAGAGTAACTCCGTCGTGCTTTTCACAGAGACCCCTTTTCCCCGTAAAATACTCCAATAGATGTCTGGAGTGGGTTAAAGGATAAAATATCCGCCATAACCGAGTAGGACGAAAATCCTACGTATTAGTTTTTGGTTTGATTAAACGTTGAAGGATACAGTGTTCCAAAAACATTGTGCACCTTATCTTTGTTTCCTTGAAACTTGCTCTGCAAGACTTTCAACAAATTGTCGGATACCGACGAAGAGAACGGTAGATCCGCAGGCAATAATGCCCGACCGGGTTTAGACGTTACAGGTCTCCAACAAAATGACCCGGATGCTATAATCATCCCGGAAAATTTAAGGAAATCTATAGCTATAAAGCTTATAGAAAATGGCCTATCACCAAGAGGTGGTAGAGTTATATTTGTCATAGAGGCACATGAATATCGGCAGACAGAGGTATTCTATTCATGGATTATCTTCCCAGAAGCAAATCCAACAATACATGTGTTCCACTTCTACAAGATAGAGGAACCTCCAGTGGAATACGCTCCTTTCAAGGACGTTGAAATTCCACTAACTTACCAAGAGCATCAACTCTGGTTTGAAGGCGCCCTACACCATCAAAATCACATTACCAGGCTCGGTCCATTAGGTAGACCAGGAGCAACGTGGCCGGTACTAGCCAGCTATACACCACATCCTGCCATTGAAAAAATGACAGGTCCAGAATTGTTAGCTCCACTAAAACAATTATTTAAAATACATAGACAATTGGTTCAATATGTCATGCGGACTCTAACAGTCCAACCTGTTATAAGAATTCCACAGCACACCCCTCATCAGGGGAACACAAACAAAATAACAGCACAGACTATACAGTTAGTCATCGGTAAATTACCCACGAAAAGGGAACACATTCCATTCTGGTTAGCTCAAAAAATTATTTTGATCGAGGCAGTATTTCCTGATAGTACACCTCATGAGAAACACAGGATTCTAACAATCTATTTACCAATGGGGCTTGCACCACACCTGGAGGACTGTGACACTTGGGGTACAGTCTTTGCTGCAATCTACACAAAAACACATGGTGTTCCGTCCATGGCGGTGATACCAGACGTCCTGAAACAGATTCTAAATGAATACGGGGCAGAGTCTGCTTTAAATCTTGGTATGAAATTACTGAAAGATTTCAAGCAGGTCTCAGCTATAATATAGTAAAGTCCACATTTGTAAAGCGCACAATCACCCGTAAGGGTCTCTAGGCGCTTGGGGCCGTCGGGAAGATTAAGCGAGCTATTGCCCAGAGTCACATGGTGCTGGGCTAACCCGCCGCCGGAGCCGGGGATCGAACCGTGGTCCCCAGATTCCAGCGTCAGTCGCCCTGGCCGCGGCGCCACACCTCTCCCTAATATTAGCTAATAGTAAAATTGAAGCAGCATCAGTGGCAAAATGCCAAAAACTGAAAGAACTTGATGTAACTGAGCAACCGTATGAACTTGCCAGAATAATAGAAAAATCCTTTGAAGAACTAGGTAGAGATAGTTTGGGAGGGAAACCAGTAAAACCCGAACTGACAGAAAATCCTGAAAAAGTATTTATTAAAAACAATCTCACCACTCCTAAATAGAAGTGGGAAAATACTAGACAGACACATCCTAAAGAGAAGCGTTCTCAATCCAGAGGTAGGTCTCCTCAAAAGGAGCACTCTGAAAAAAGATATAATCTCAGAAATAGGGATAAATTGAGAAAACCTGATAGATATCAAGATACTGATACACATTCCTCTCGTACCTTTCAGACTTCCTCGCTGAAATCCGAAAGAAGAGAACGATCAGAACACAAGGAAGGACGCGTGAAGTCCAAAGAGGATCAACACGTTCCAAAAAATAAGAAAACTCAATTCACCAAAAAGAAGGTAGCAAGTCTTAAAATCAGGCATGCCTTGAGGACACAACTCAAGAACGGAGAGTGGGCCCAGACAATGCTGGACAGCGCAGCAGAAGTTACCATAGTTCGCAGGATCCTGAAGGATCATCTGGAGACAGTGGACCTGAATGAATATGTTCAGGTTGAAACTGCAGATACCAGGGTTAGTGTACCCCATAAGTTATATGAAGTAACACTCCGAATAGAGGGGGACATAACTAGAAAAATAAAAGCACTCTTTTGGGAGAAGCTATCAAAGGGTTATGACATTCCTCTGGCTGAAAAAGACTGGCCACCTGAATTTGTCAGGGAGAGCCCACATGGCGAAGAGATCATTATGCCAGCCTTCTCAAATCCTATTCCTATTCATAAAAAATACACCTATGCCAGAAAATGGGCTGTAGCCCAGGCTCCAGCATTAATATATAAAAATCATGTGGGATGGGATGAGGACTCTCCTCACCATAAGATCCAGTTAAAAAAACAACCTACTGCTCAGAGGCAGTATCCAGTTAAGCAAGAAGCTAAAAAACAGGTCAGGGAGATGTGGTAAATAAATAAATAATACCCTATTTTTGACTAGATTTATAGCATGACAGATAGCTCAATAAATAAGAGTCAAGATTCGAGGTAGTAGGAGTTTCTGCAGGTTTATTACAGCATAAGGACAGGATCGGGTCAACCTGCATAGGAATAGGACAATAAGGCAATAGGACAATAGGACAGGGCCCGGCAGCTGCCGGGGCTGGGTCTGGGATGAGCGCGCTAACATTCAATAACAAAACATTGACTTATATACATAGCGCAAACACATAGCAGTACATTGCAGTAGGCGTAACAGTAGGTGGAGTAGAAGGCGTGACGCGTAGCAGTCGCGAGAGATAACAGTAATAAGAGGTGTAACGGGGAGTTTACTTAGACATGTGATGCAAAACGTAACAGAATATGTCATGAATGGGCGGACACATAGGAGGGGGCTACCTAAGGAGCAGGGACCCCTAACCTAATGGTGCGCGAAAACTAGCAATGACGTGTTACTAGGAGAAGCTGGGGCTACGAACTCTGTGCTAGGAGCAGAGACTAGAGTCTGGAGGGTCGGAGCGACATGTACTTAAACCCTATCTGGTATCTAATGTTTAGGGAACATGTTGATATAAACTAGAAGTCATGAGGGGAGAAGCTAACTTGATTCTAAGACTGGACCATGCATTATTCTACATGTAGTGCGTGAAGAATATTAAATGACTATTAAATACAGTATTTTCTCTAACGTGGAAACGAGAAGGCTAGACAATGACGGAAACTATTGATGCAGTTCAGTAGCTTAGGAATGCAGAGGAGGAGGACTGAACTGATAGCAGGAACTATAACATACTTTTGGCAGACTCAGAGGCAGAGCCGGGGTGCACCGGGCACTGCGAGGCAGGAAGTAAGTGAAGGGTCGAGGATACAGGTGGGGGCTGTATCGCTCCTCAGCGAGGCTTTCAGGAGACAGGAGCTGAATCTGTGGTCCGGGCCCTTTTTGAGGCCTGGAAAACGGGGACTTTATAATTGAATAACGTGCACACTGAGAAACGTGGCAACATCACTTACATAGGCCTGATATTCGTAGTATTCACGAGGACTGGAAACTAACATACTAGAGGTGGACACAACTGTAATTGCGTCTTTAATCAGAAATGGGGAATAACATATGCATATTGATCATGCACACATAACACATGATGGATGAGGCGTAGGGACACAGAACATGGCAAAATTTACTTTTCCACATTCCCTCCTTGTCACTACGTTTCCATCAGGAAACATCAATATTCATGATACCGTCTATCATTTCATACAGTACCATTTGCTCGTCTCGAATTGTCTTGGAACGGGATTTAGAACAGGGCTTGGGACTGGGAATACTGGGAATACAAGAGGTAGCACACATGCTGCAAATCGCAGGGCCACATTGTATACAGAGGCAGCAGCTAAATATAATCGCTACTGCAATACCTAGAAAGGACAGGACTTTCCATCCCCAGGTGGAAATTACATTCCAGAACCAACCGGACCATGTCCAGGTGCCTGGATCTTGGTGTAACAGATGGGCAATTTTATGGAGTCTGGTTATAGCTGAATAAACAGACGGCGCGTTATTTGGAATGAAAATGCAACAACTGGATCCGAGAATTCTACAGGCCCCGCCCCTATCGGCCAGTATGACGTCAAGGACGAGACGATTCTGTAAAACGACAATTCTCACAAAGGATTGCTCTTCAGTTAAATTACCTAGAGCGGAGGCAGTCTCATCTACTACTGCTTCAAGGGTTCTTGTTAACCTACGGATTAGCTTACTATTTACAACTGTACCTAAATAAGGGAAAACACCTTTATCTATATCAATGAATTGCTCTGCGGCGGTTTCAGTATAATCGACAATCGGGAGATTTCTCTTGTGTCTAGTGTGTACTAAGAAAGAATTCCTATGATAGTCAGGTGGGGCTAGAAAAACAGGTGGCAGTAGGAAAGCAATGTAACAGGTTCCCTCCCAATCGAGGGGCAGACGGACATATGCAGTTTGACCACAAACAAAATAAGAATGACGTGAAGCTTTAAAAATAGATTTCCTACTGTCACTATACTCGATAACAGTAGTACATTCACTATGACCTATATGTACAGAACCATAACTACGGACACATAATTCGCCTTTGACTGGTAGTACTGAAATAGCGGGTGAGTCTGGAGTAGTATCAGACTGAACATTCAGGACCATGAAATTCGACGAATAATTTCCTAAATTATATACTTCATTTTCTAAATCTAAACCTGTTCTGTGGGGAAGACCTTGCTTGTCTGGAAAACATGTACTGTTAAGAAAAGACATATCTGTTGAGGATGACGTTAACGTGGACCATGCTCCACACGAACCATTGTGTGAGAATGGGTAAGGAAAGAGTGGCAGAACTCCCTTCGGTGTCTGGAAAGGGGGGAGTCGACCACACACCCAACAATTAGTGGCATTGCTGGTCTGGTGTGAATAATGTAACATACGGATAAATGTGTTATTACGCATTGCGAGGCGGTATGAATATTCGTGAGGAGGCAGATCACTAAACGTGTGTTCTACTGTAGCATGAGCAGACATATTTACATGAGGAACTGGAAAACACAGGAAAAGTGCGTAGCTGGTGCAGGAAATCATTATGCTGAGAAATAATATGAAACTCAGAAAAACGATATATTTGATTGAGCTTTGACTGACTCTCTCACTATGGGGGTCTATTTTATACATGTCAGAAACAGTCTAACCGTTTCACCTAGGGGAGGACTTATACAATCAAACTGGCTGACTTATTAGACCTGAGCTTTAACTTATACTCCTGTTGCGGAGTTTTCTCTAACAAGGGAGGGGTTGTAACAATGTCTTGTGCGGGACAGTCCTTTAAAACAATGTTCTGGCAATCCTTCGAATCCTGGGAAATGTTCTTGGGAATGTTTTTAAAGACTGGTTTCGGTCCTTTGAAAAGTTTTACATGAGAAAGGTGGACCCACCCCTTCCTGCCTTCCAACTTGACGGCAGTTCGGGTGGTCAAGAGGACCTGACGTGGCTCTTTCCAACGTGGTTCCAGCGAACTTGATCTGTCGAAATTTCTGATCATCACAAGGGATCCTGGAACGATCTCGTGCGGTGCCACCTCGGTATTGTCTGGAAATGCGGCGGCAACCTGTGAACGACATGAGTTGAGGGCAGACATCAAGGAAGCTAGGTAATCTGTCAGCATATTACATGAAACATCGGTAATACTTCGGGGTCTAGGAGTACCCCACATATTGGGGGGGCGGCCGAAAACGACCTCATACGGGGACAGACCTGATCTGGAATGTGCGACCATACGCATGTAAAACAGAGCGACTGGCAAAGCTACTAACCAGTCCACACCCTTGTCTTTACAGACTTTTGCTATACGGATTTTCAGAGTCTGATTATGCCTTTCGACTAGTCCAGCTGCTTCTGGATGGCGTACACAATGGAACTTCCACTGGTACCCTAACAACAGGGAAACATGTTTCATGAGTTCGGATGAGAATGGCTGACCGTTATCAGAATATACGACTCTAGGGAGTCCATATCTAGGGAAAAATTCACGAACCAACTGCTTGGCAGTGGTCGCGGCTGTGTAATCTGGGACTGGATATGCTTCTGTCCATCTGGACAAAGCGCATACAACTACAAGGACATACTTGAAACCTCGACATCGCTCCATTTGAATATAATCCATCTGGAGGACCTCAAAAGGGTGGTCAGGGGGCTGGAAACCACCTTGTTCCACCGGGACACTTTTACCTGGATTAAACTGACAACATATCATACAGGTACGGACTTTCTGCTTGGCTGCAGCTCGTAAATGCTTATTGAACCAAATGTTCTGGATACTGTCTAACATAGCTTTTTCTCCTAAATGTGCTGGGCTATGTGCGGTATTGATAATGACTTGAACCATAGAATCGGGGAGAAACCATGTGGCTCTACCCTTCGTTAACCATCCTTGATCTGTCTGGACCCCTCCTTGTACAGACCATTTCTTGATTTCATCGGGAGTAGCATGTGACTGGATATCTATGACATCTTGAGTAGGGTCCTTAACTGTCATGCATGTAATCAGATCTGGAATATGTGTCTGATTAACTGGAATGTCTGGAGTCTGTGCTGTAAGCTTGGCTGTGCGGTCTGCTAAATCATTACCTTGGGAAATAATGTCAGTAACTTTCGTATGTGCTTTGCACTTCATGATAGCAATAGACGTCGGTAAATGTATGGCATCTAACAGGGCTTGAATAAGGAGACCATGCTGAATCTTGGTTCCATGAGAAGTCATAAAACCTCTCTCCTGCCAGAGCACTCCGAAGTCGTGTACAACTCCGAATGCGTAACGTGAATCTGTGTAAACATTAACTTTCAGGTTCTTGGCATGTATACAGGCTTGTGTCAGAGCGACTAGCTCTGCTGCTTGAGCGGACAGAGTATCAATACGGTGTGTTTCAATAACTTCAGTGTCAGTAGTCACTGCATACGCGGCGACTAGTTCTCCTGTACTAGTTCTCATACATGAACCATCCACATAAAGTGTCAGGTCAGGATCTGGTAACGGAATGTCTGTTAGGTCTTGTCTCGGCTTTGTCGTAATGTTAACTACTTCCACACAATCATGTGTGTCTGGATTTGAACTAACTGATGGTAACAGTGTAGCAGGATTCAGAACGTTGCAGCGTCTAATTTCTATGTGTGGCTGGAACAGTGTCAATTCATAACCTGTTAAACGTGCAATTGTCAAGTGCTGAGTTTGTGTTCGGTTTAAAAGAACTTCTACTGAATGTGGGACCTGTACTGTCAGGGAATGTCCTAAAACTATAGAATCACTTTGTCTGATAGCTAGTGCTGTGGCTGCAACTGACTTGAGGCACGCAGGCAACGCCTGGGCGACTGGATCTAATGTGCTCGAAAAATAAGCACAGGGCTTGTATTGACCTGCTTGATCTTGTGTGAGAACAGATAATGCTGTACCTTCGCGTTCAGTAACGAAAAGTGTAAAAGGCTTACTGTAGTTCGGTGTAGCTAGAACTGGAGCTTGACATAGGGCTTTCTTTAACTCGTTGAAACTAAGTGTATGGTCAGATGTCCAAGGGAGGACAGTCGATACGGCTGCCTCCTGTGTCGTTAACTGTATCAGTGGCTTGGCTAGGAATGCATACTGGGGAATCCATTGTCTACAATAAGAAGTAAGGCCGATAAAGGCACGTACCTCCTTCTGAGTTCTGGGCTGGGGAAGACTCGCTATTAACTGGATACGGTCGGGTGTCAACTGCCTACCCCTCTTGGACAGCAAGTGTCCTAAGTATACCACTTGCTGGACACAGAATTGAAGCTTCGAAGGTGACACCTTGTGCCCCATCTCGGCTAGAAAATACAGAACTGTAAGTGATGCACGCTCGCAGTCACGTTCAGAACGGGCTGTGATCAGTAGATCATCGACATACTGGAGCAGGGCAGTGTCAGCTGGCATGTGAATGTTGTCTAGTTGTCTCTTGAGTGCTTCACTGTAAATACTAGGGCTTTCTGTGAAACCTTGAGGAGCGCGTGTAAACATATAGCTCCTTCCATTTAAACAAAATCCGAAAAGAAACTGGCTGTCTGGATGAATTGGAACACTAAAAAATGCATTCTTGAGGTCAATAACAGTGAAAAACATGGCTTCGGAATCAATGGCTGTTAACAGGGAAGAAATGTCTGGGACAACTGGGTACTGAGGAATAATACATTTGTTAAGCTCTCGTAAATCAATCACTAATCGATATACCGGGGGTGCATTTGGATCAGTACGTTTCATGACTGGAATGATCGGAGAATTGCATACATTGGAGTCAGTTTCTACAACTACTCCTTGAGCCATGAGCTCGTCAATAATTTTGGATAAGGCTGCTACAGCCTCAGGTGGCAATCTATACTGCCTGATTCGTGGTAACACTACACCTGGTTTAAGAGTCACACGATAGGGTGTGATTTGCATGTAACCTACATCAGTTGGACCTTGCGCCCATAAATGCTGCGGAACATTAGACAATCTTGAATCAAAATCTCGTAATACATAGTGACCCTTAAAGTCACGTAGGAACAGACGTATTCCCTCTGGGGAACAGCAAATAACTGCACCTAATTCCTTCAGTGTCTTAATGCCTAATAGATTTTCTGGACATGACTTAGTAAGTAACAGATCAGTAGTACGGGACAATGGACCTACTTCTAGAGTAACTGGCTTAGATATCTCATTAACTATGGGTTTTCCTGAAAATCCAAGGGAAACATTTCTTGAGCCTGAGAGCGGAGCCCCTGGTACTTCGGCGTGACTAATTGTGGTCCTACTTGCCCCTGTATCGATCAAAAACTTTCTGTCTTTCCCTAATACTTGACTGTGAACATAGGGACCTTCTTGGTCTACAGGTATCTCGATGAGAGGCAAGCCTACCTCCCTCTCTAGGCTGTTTCATGAATATGACTGGTACTCTGGATACTCGGACTGTGCATACTGGTACATCTGCGATGTAACATGCTGTGTTGCAGCAATAGGCTGCGGTACTGTAACTGTCTGTTGTGCATTCTGTGACTGAGGAATCTGTGAAACTTGTTCTTGTCTAGGCGGACGTGGTCTTTCTTTAGTCTTACCAGTAGCTATGTTGTGTTTCAGAACTGCACACTCGTTTATAAAATGACCTGGCTGTTTACAATAATTGCAGTTCCCTTTAACGGGAGCTGCAGGATGACTGGCTTGATTCGGACCCCTCTTCTGACTGTCTTGAGGAACAGATTGTGCAACTAGCACTTTCATTTTCGTGTCTTTCATACGTTTTCTTTCGTGTTCTTGCTCTTCTCTGATTCTATTCTGGTGATACTGGAGCATCTGGAGCATCTGGGACGGAGTATTTGCTTGCCAGGTGCTTTCGACTTTCAAAACTCGGTTTTTAATTTGTGGACTTGAATTCTCGACTAATTTGGTAACGAAAAGATGAGGGTACGACTCACTACTTGTCTTGAGACCACTGTTGATACTGAAACATTTCTCAAATCTAGAATAAAAATCACTAATGTCCTCATCTTGCTTCTGTTTACAGGCTGAGATTGCATCCCAGTCTTCTTTCCTAGTTGTCAATAATCTGGGTAAAACTTGAATCAATAATTCTGGTAATTCTCTACATTTATCTCCAAGACCGGTACCTGGTACTCGTGCCTTGTCTTCAGCTTCTAGAGCTGCCCAATCGATCTTTTTCTCTCCCACCTCCCATTCTTTTTCCTTTAACTTTTCATACACCCCTGCGGGTAGCAGGACCTTTAACATTTTAATGATATCTGGGTAAGTGTATTCTCCCATACGGAGCATGTCTTTTAATTCTCTATGGAACCCCGCTGGATCTTTGTCATGACTGGGAATTAATTTCTTCATTTCAAGGAGTTCCATCTTTGAAATCGGAGTGTATACAAACACTCGTTGCATTACGCCACCCGCCCCTTGGACTGGGTGGACTTCTCGTAGCGGATTCTGTCTGTCTATGTAAAATGGTTTACTTTCTGGGGGTGAGACATGAACAAAATGCGGATTCAGAAACGTTCTATATTTGTGACGCTGTTCTAGAATGACACTTATTAAATCGGTACCTAGACCTCTCCATCTGTACTGGAGTAACTCGTTCAGGATATCATGTAACGGGCCTGGATCAGAATGTTGACCCTCATACAGGGTAATGAGGTGCTGGATCATATACATACCCACCAGTCGTTGCTCGGCTGGGGGCAGTTTCAGAAACATTTGTGCCACTATTTCGTCTGGAAAAGTGGTAGAATCAGTAATCCATCGGACTGCTGATCGGGCTAGTTCTTGTTCATGCATGGTACTTAATTCGCTATAACCGACTCGTGATTTCAGAATGTGATCGGTAGCTTGAAATACTTGTTCTAGAGAACCTCGTTCTGGTGCTGGATGATGAAAAATAGACATAGGTTCTAGACGTAAATGGCGATCTGGAAATCTGGATTTTCCTACATACGCTATTCTGGCGGGATTCTCGTTCTCTTCCTCTTCAGGATCAGAGATACTTTCTTTCTCGCTTACTTGTGCTGCTTTACGCTGTTCGTGTAACCTTATTATTTCTTTACGAATTTTCTTGTACATACTTTCCATGGCACTAATGGTCTTGTGCTTACCCTCGGCTATATTATCACTCCACCTTGTTAGGATTCTCATTTCGGCGGGATCTTTAGACGGATAATCTTGTTCTCTTATTAGACAATTGATCAGGAACTTTAATATCATGAGCTGAATCTCGGCTTTTCTTTGAGACATAATCTCGCCTATACTTTCTGGATCATCCCCTGTACGGATGAAACGATATATTCTGTCTAGATCTTCTTTCATATTTGGTAAGGTGACTAGATACTCGGTCACCCTTCTTACGCGTACGGAATATAAAACCATATTATACTCGCCTGGAACTGTGTCATAGACGCATTCGGCAAGGGCTTGTCTGATTTCTGTAACTGACTTATTACTTTTTGGAGTACGCTGTGATGCTTGAGCATGTAATTCGAGTGCTGACAAACGCTTGTGTGGCGGCGGGGTTTGAGGAGGACCTCCTCCTGCGGCCCCCAGACTAGAATCGTCGACTGACATTCTTCGTGCTTGCAGGGTCGGTAATTGTAACGTGGGCTGAACTTGTATGGCAGGCTGACCCGGGGGTACCGTAGCAGGTACTCCGGTGTCTGGAGGAACGGGAAGTGCCTGATTTACAGGGACAGGCGGAGCGCGAACAGGATTGGCATATTCTGGAACTGTGTCGTCCAAATAGGACGAAATAAAAATATCAGCTGCGGTCGGTTTGTGACGTAGCTTGGTCGGAACTAATGGTGGCGGGAAATTACTGGGTGCCTCTGGGGTCGCTTTTGGCGAGCCTTCGGCAAGGAGAGGATACATACCCTTAATAAGGGCATGCCTCTGTCTGTCTGACTGTTCGGCTTTGACTTGTTCACCTATCTCGATTAATTCTCTTTCTTGGGCTCGTTCTTGGGATTCTCTACTTAACTCTGACTTTCTGACTTCCTTTTCCGTTCTTCTATGCGCTTCCTTGCGCCATAACTCGATGGCATCTTTCTGTGACTGTCTGGCTTTCTTTTTCCATAATGCTTCTTCTACTCGCATGATACATTCGGCATCCCATGTACCCGATACGGGCCATCTATACTTTTCTTCTAACTGTTTGGTATACTCTACCCATAAATCTAGATACAATATGGCGCTTATGCCATGTTTCTGATACATAAAGTGACCTGGACTGTCCCTAGGCGGAACAGGAACTGCTGCTTCCAGCAGACCCTTTCTAGTTTTTAACTGACGTAGCTTGGAAAAGAGCGGCATTCTAAACTTGAATCGGAACACAATACAATACACGAAAAACAGTAACAATTGGGAAAACAATTCAGGCATACCACGACATTGGAAATACATTAAACAACATTATAAATAACAGTTCGAACAGAATACTACCTGAAAAAACTGAAAACAGAATTCCCGAGAACGGAACAGACTAGAGTTACTGGATGCACTGCTGTAACAGTACGGAACATACCGGTCCCATAAAGGAACACATCAAGACCCGTATCCACCTAGGTGAACACTTTGTTTGTGGGCTTGGGTACCACCAACCCACGGACCAGAGTCAATTTAGACTGACCCTGTCTAGACACTACCCCAGCAATGGTACTCACCGGGCAGCACAGAACGGAAGGCCTCGGACGGGACTGGACTACGACGACGAACTTCGGACTTCGGACTTCAATTACGGGTGGACCTCCGGATACCTCGGACCTTGGACTCTCGGCTTGGGCTCTGGTCGGGACTCGCCGCGTTCCTCCACCGTCTCGTTCGGATGCTGGACCGCCTCCTCCGTCTCCTCCGTGGGCCTGAGGGATACTTGAGCAGAAATATCTGCCACTGCGCAGAAGAGTTCCGTCACGACTGCAGAGGGTCAGGGGGTCGGCGTGGCTTCACCGACGCGTGGGGAAAGGGCAAGTCCCTATTCGGGCGCCATTATGTGGTAAATAAATAAATAATACCCTATTTTTGACTAGATTTATAGCATGACAGATAGCTCAATAAATAAGAGTCAAGATTCGAGGTAGTAGGAGTTTCTGCAGGTTTATTACAGCATAAGGACAGGATCGGGTCAACCTGCATAGGAATAGGACAATAAGGCAATAGGACAATAGGACAGGGCCCGGCAGCTGCCGGGGCTGGGTCTGGGATGAGCGCGCTAACATTCAATAACAAAACATTGACTTATATACATAGCGCAAACACATAGCAGTACATTGCAGTAGGCGTAACAGTAGGTGGAGTAGAAGGCGTGACGCGTAGCAGTCGCGAGAGATAACAGTAATAAGAGGTGTAACGGGGAGTTTACTTAGACATGTGATGCAAAACGTAACAGAATATGTCATGAATGGGCGGACACATAGGAGGGGGCTACCTAAGGAGCAGGGACCCCTAACCTAATGGTGCGCGAAAACTAGCAATGACGTGTTACTAGGAGAAGCTGGGGCTACGAACTCTGTGCTAGGAGCAGAGACTAGAGTCTGGAGGGTCGGAGCGACATGTACTTAAACCCTATCTGGTATCTAATGTTTAGGGAACATGTTGATATAAACTAGAAGTCATGAGGGGAGAAGCTAACTTGATTCTAAGACTGGACCATGCATTATTCTACATGTAGTGCGTGAAGAATATTAAATGACTATTAAATACAGTATTTTCTCTAACGTGGAAACGAGAAGGCTAGACAATGACGGAAACTATTGATGCAGTTCAGTAGCTTAGGAATGCAGAGGAGGAGGACTGAACTGATAGCAGGAACTATAACATACTTTTGGCAGACTCAGAGGCAGAGCCGGGGTGCACCGGGCACTGCGAGGCAGGAAGTAAGTGAAGGGTCGAGGATACAGGTGGGGGCTGTATCGCTCCTCAGCGAGGCTTTCAGGAGACAGGAGCTGAATCTGTGGTCCGGGCCCTTTTTGAGGCCTGGAAAACGGGGACTTTATAATTGAATAACGTGCACACTGAGAAACGTGGCAACATCACTTACATAGGCCTGATATTCGTAGTATTCACGAGGACTGGAAACTAACATACTAGAGGTGGACACAACTGTAATTGCGTCTTTAATCAGAAATGGGGAATAACATATGCATATTGATCATGCACACATAACACATGATGGATGAGGCGTAGGGACACAGAACATGGCAAAATTTACTTTTCCACAGAGATCCTAGATCAACTTGAATACCAAGGGGTGATTGAAACATGCACCTCGTGCATGAACAATCCTTTGTTTCCTGTCTCCAAACCAGACAATACATATCGTCAAGTTTTGGACTACAGATATTTAAACTCTTGTTGCAAAACTCTTGCAGTACAAAATGCACACAGTGCAGCACTGATGAATAACATTGTGCGCAAAAAATATAAAAACACATTAGATATTTCAAACGGTTTCTTCTGTCAAAACATTGTACCTGAAAGCAGGTACTTGACCGCTGTCTCAATTATGAGGACACAGCTTCACTTCTGTCGTCTCCCACAGGGATTCAAGAACAGTCCAGGGTTATTTTAAGCCAGAGTAACAGAGTTACTACAAACGTATGATGATGAGGCATTATCTTATGTCGATGACATCTATCTTACAGACGATGATTTGGACAGGCACTTGAACAGGGTGAACACCATAATACTTGGTTTCGCCTCTGAGGGTACAAATTCAACCTAAAAAAATTAAGAATTGCCCACCTCAATGTCCTATTTTTAGGATACAAACTTTCGAGTGAAGGTAAAAGCCTGGCAGCAAACTTTTTAGAGAAATGTGCGCTGCTCCAAACTGCAAAAACGCTGAAAAACGTAGTTGATTCTAGGATTCCTGAATTTCGGAAGAACTTACATTCTAAACTACGCAGAAAGGGTTAAACCTTTCTACGAACTAATCCAACCTGATTTCAAATCAACTAATTGGACTCAAAAACACACAGAAATTTTGCGTTCAGTGCAAACAAACTTGTTAGCAACAACACATTTACAAACACGCGAAAACGTACGCAACCTTGTAATCTGAATCATTCCAGGAAGATGCGGATTCACATACCTAACCTTTATGAAGGTGAAAAGGTACCAATAGCTTACAAATCACACTTGTACACACAAGCTGAAATGAAATTCACTTCAACAGAAAAAATTCTGACAGCGGTTCAAACTACAGTAGCAAACAAGAGAGCCCTCGCGCAGGGAAAACGCATAAAAGTCGTTACTCCTGTACCTGCCTTAGAGGCAGTGACAAAGGCAAGCATTCTGAATGCAAAAGCTTTACATCCAAGATGGATACAATGGGTTAATTCTCTTGCTGCAACAGACGTTGAATACGTTTTTGACCCCTACTTGAAAACTCAAGAATTTCTACAATACGAACAAGAATGTCCTCTGCCCACTGAGATTCTGCCTTTAGAACATTACGAATGTATAAGATATACAGACGGATCAGTACAACCCGCAATTGGGGGTAAACAAGCTGATAGTGCTGCGTGCGCGATTGTTAAAGGTCGGAGGCGCGATGGTAGACCGATGGTCACAAAAACTCAATCACTAGGAGACTGTACAGCTCAGCGAGCTGAACTACATGCTTTCAAGATGGCGCTTGAAAACACCGATCGCGAATTCCCCACACTCATAGTGTGCGATTCGTATTACTGCGTCCAGTCTTATAATGAATACTTGCAGAACTGGGTTCAAGACGGTTTCAAAGACGCAAAAGGTGGCACAATCATGCATAAATTGCTTTGGGAACAAGTAGTTCTATTACAGAAAGAACTACAAAAGACTCACGTGATCCATACACTGAGTCATCAGCGTGATGGCATTCACGTTGCAGGGAATTCATTTGCTGATGAAGCAGCGAAGGCAGCTGTGCAAACGGCTTCGATAGCTGCAATCACTTGTTCAAAAACAGAAATAGACTGTGAAACAATGCTAGCTGTCAATGCCACAAGCAAAGGCAGCGGTGCAGCGTTACCTCTAAACTATCCACTCGAATATACACACATAATTGATGCCGACTCCGTTCCTTTTGCTCGAACCCCTGGAGTGGGGGATAGGGTAATTCCAAACAGGAATCGGAAAGGTGCTTTGATTCAAGAAGCACATATGGGAGAGGGTCTGATACGGTAAACATCCTTTACAACGCAACTTTTACCACGCAGTGCATTTATGACGCAACTTTTGCAACGCAAACCATTACAACGCATTGCACTGGGGGCGCTCTAGGATAGGGAATAGGTTTAATGTACTATCCAACACCTTCCCTACTATCCACGGGGACTGGAGTTGGAATAGTAAATTAAACTATTCACTATCCAGCGCCCCAAAGCACTATGCGTTGTAATGGTATGCGTTGTAAAACTTGCGATGTAAAGGTAGGCGTTGTAAAAGTATGCGTTGTAACGTCATACATCCGTCTGATACATCAAGGGATCTCAAAATCTCTACTAGAATTAAAAGAGATGTACTGGTGGCCAGGGATGAGCGCCCACATTTACAGTATGGAATTAATTGCGATGTCTGCTACAGAGATCACAGCTTGGAGCGCCGCCAGATACCTGACTATAGTATAGCCAGCCCAGTACAGACACCATTGTTAGACAGCATTAGACTTTCTACACACAGACGTCACCGTGGACAAATGCGGTCCCACAACTATTAGGACAAGATTCATTTGGATGTGGCCTCAGCGCTCAGCTGACGCCCGAACTGTTATAAAAGATTTGCTAGTCTTTATCTGCACATACACAATCAGCACGCAACATTCTGACCAGGGTCCTGCGTTTAGCTCTAGAGCTTACAAAGAGGCCATGGCCAGCTTGGGCGTTGCATTGCGGTATTTTTGAGTCCATTCCATTCTGAGGGAAATTCTGTAGTGGAAAGAAAAAAACGTGACATAAAGCAATCTATAACAGCTAGGGTATTAGGCTCGGGTGACGGGTGGGTCAAACATCTAATAAGTGTCCAACGTAGTCTTAACAATCTGCCAAGAAATTCTCTGGGTAGAATCACTCCATATGAAATCCTTTTTGGTACTAGAATGATGGCTGAAGACCTCGATCGTCATACTTCAATGGTAGAACAAAAACCCTTTGATATCAAAGACTGTTTGGCGGTTTTGCAGGACTTAAATGAAAGAAGAAGAAGTCTAAGCAACACCATACAGAAGCCAACGACCACTGAAGAAAAAACACCTGTTCCAGCAAGACCTGTCGGGATTCCAAAGATTGGGGATCTAGTCAGAGAGAAAATAGCGGATAAGAAGGAATTTGGGCCTTCTTACAGAAAACCAGTACCTGTACTAGCAGTCCACGGATCAAGAACAGTGTTACTGTCGACCCTTGCTGGAAGAAAGGAGAACCGGTCCGTATTAATTGACCTGGTAAAACCACAGCATGTGGCCGATAATAAGTAGTAGGCCCAGTGGACTCCAAAGATGTAGTAGACGACCAAATCTTGCTACTATCCAAGAGGTTCAAACTGAAAGACTCATCACCTTTGAAGAATCTGCAGTAAGAAAAGGACTATGCAACAAAGCCATGGAACTTGTGCCTCTTGAAACCCAAATAACAGTTTGTTACACTCCTGTCTGCAATGATGTAGCATCTGACTATACCAATATGTCAAGGGAACAAGCAGCTCCAGTGATTTCCAATAATCCGGATGCAATACCAACAATTGACAGAACTGCTTCTGGCTATTTCATCAATATGTTTTCTGAGGATCCCAGTGAGCCCGAAACAACGCCAGCAAATAAAACTTTCAAGGAACAAGTAAAATAACTTGCAATTACATATCTAGTTTCACCATGGGTTGAATTTTGGATTGCATTAGGTGTACTTTTTCTCCTACTATGGCTCATTCTTGTTTTAAGTTTGGGAAAGCTGATAGATGGAAAATATAGTAAAATGGACACAGCAAGTAAGAACATCAACTTGCTCCTGAAGCCACACAAATCATCTCATCGTGAACAAAGAGACCTGTCATCAGTGAACATCACAGCCGTTACTCTACCTGGTGGTATAGCATGGGACAGAACTGACTATGACATTTATGGTCCTGTAGAGTTGTTGAAGATTCCACACCAATTTAAGGTTTCTTTGAGTGATTTTGTTTCACCCAGCACATTTTCTGATGATTGGGACTTTGAGACTGTTAATAACATGATGGCAGATTTAGAAATGTCAGCAAAATTTGCAAAACATGAATACTTAGAAGGTTCATCAAAATATTAAGAAATGTACTGTTTTAATCATTTTGGTTATCAGTTTTTGCACAAATCTACAAACCCTAGAAATGTTTTAACTTATAATCAATGGGAACATTGCCCAACGCCACCAAAGGGTAGCTCTAAAGCATTTTATGAAAAATATCCATACTTCTCAGGCTTTAATGTCACAAATCCAGAAACATTTTACTTGAAAAATGTAAAATAAGACAGGCATGAAAAGTATGTTAACTAATACTAAGCAAATTTATTCTGCGGCCTTTTATGCTCAATTGTCCACAATAGGTTTTGACTTTTGGAAAGACAACATTGAGACAAAAAGTGTCTGTGGCACAAAAGACTGGCAGGTGCAGGGTTTAGAAGCATTATTTAGAGCCTGCATCATCCCAGAACAAATTATGTATTTAAATGAAGCTGTTCAACAGACATCTTGTCTTGGCCTGGCTAAGATAAAAGACTTAAACAAACCGTCCGTACCTGAACCCACACCTGATAGTAATGGAAGTTCAGATGAGGAGGTAGACGTAAATTATATTTTACAACAAAACAGAACTAATCCTGATTGGAAAAAATGGTGTATCTGGCCCACAGACACGAATAACTGTCAAGATAGATTCCTGACCAAGATACAAGTGTTTACAGTAACTAGGCCAGATCCAAGATCTATCCAGAGACAACATCCAGGGATAATAACAACTTACAGTGTAGACAAACTGTGCCTTGAGTGGCTACAAAAATCCGCACTCCCAGATATAAAACAACACTTAACTTTACTCAAAGATGGCATTGATTTGAGAAAATTCTTACTGGGACCTCGCAAACAACGTCAAAAACATCTCATATCCGCCTGTATATACGCTGCCTATAATGAAGCATGGAAAGTCATGCAAATGGAAACTACAGAACGAATACGAGAAATTGGTCGTATTAATTTAGAGAAAGCGCTCTCTGTAGTTGACAATGGTTTAACAACTTTGTCATCCAGAATTTATTCTTTGGACAGCATTGTATCCTCTGCCATAGACATACTGGAACAGGACGTGCTCATGTTATAACATGGCCAGTCTCAACGACGTTCTATAACGCTACTAGGCTGGATGTTACAAATCTGCGTTCGGGCTATGTGCCTTTGCGTCTAATCAACACCACGTCATTGTTTACTGGATTTAACCTTACAGATAAACAAATCTCTTTGGCACAGAGGGGAGCAGACTATACGGTGCTGAGCATAGAAAAACTGGAAAGATTACCATTAACCGTTTCTGAGAAACCAGCAGTTGAATGGATAATACATGACACCATCACGATACCAGTGACGATTTTCCAGTTTCAGTATTGCTTAAAACACATACCAGCAGGCCTGTATGAAAGGTTGGGTAAAGAGTACATAAAGTCGACCTGGGATTTACCATACACACACACATGTTGGAGTGGGGGAAAGGAGGTATTCCTTAGTGGTAAAAATTGCAAAACCACACTGACTGGTACACTTCTATGTCAGGGCATTAATTTGCATGGAGCCTGCAATGGTTTTTCAAACAACTTATCATGCCACCAGCAGTGATAGATCCGATTTTTAGGCAGCTTTCCAATGGGAGCTACATAATGTTGAATGATTAGAGATATTGTGGAATGATGCCAGGAATAGCCTATCTCGTTAGTGTGTCAGCCAGGGTCATTTGCTGTATGCAAGTATTGTTTCCTAAAACTAAGACAGACGGGGAGTCGCCGCTATGGCCTTCACTGAACATCTCTTCTATACGAATTGATACTTTAAGCAGAATGAAAGCCATTCTTTTACAAAAAACTGTGCCACTGACCTCGTCCAGAGAGACGTATGATCTGCAAGTTGCAAGGTCCTCTTCAGAGATACATGCCCTAATATCAACAAACTGCCCAATACATTTCGCAGAAATGTTAGGACGTATCTTAAACATGTCTGATACCATTGGTATTGTACATGTATTTAAGACGATTTTTGCGGGACTGTTAGCACCCTTTGAAGCAGTCCTAGGCATTTTTCCAAACTTCGTGCACTCTGTGTTCGGCGGCCTGCCTCTCATCTTGGGCCTCGTAGCAGGGATACTATTTTTGTTCCTTCTGCTCCGTTATGGCAAATCCAGTCACCAGCGATACCCAGATTACCATGGAGAACACTCTTCTGGCCATGCAGTATCTTGAACGCATAACACAGATTCTTGGCTTGGCTCATTTGAGAGATCTGAATACCACGTGGTTCCTATCATTCAGACCAATCTGGCAAGATTGCATCTTACCTGTTCTACGATGCCTGCTTTGTGGAGAGGAATGCGTGTTGGATATCTGTCTAGCACTTCCATCACCTCTGCCAACGGATGTTGACGCTTTGCTTGGTTCGGTAACGGCTCATGCATTGTGTTGCCCCCAACGGCCACCAATCCTGATGACGGCATTCATTGAGGTCTCACCGGCAATTCCAGCTGAGGGTGAGATACGTGGACTAACATGCACACAGGTACCATCTACTGCGAACATTGCTAATGCGACTGACGCTGACGGTGATGCTTCTCATATGTGTACGATTGATCTGCTTAATGAAGTGGTTCAACTTTCACCTACTGTGGTAGACGATTTCTTTGCCAGCTTAGAAGATTTAATGTTTTCTCCTGACACCGAGAATAATTTTTGAAATTAGCACACAGCGTTCTATGAACTCTGAATTCGACCTTCGCTTTTTCAAAACAAACACTTCTAGCTTTGGAACTCTATTTTTCTACGATTTGATTTGACTTTTTTACCAAAACTGAACTTTGGCACAAACTAATCTGCATAAAGTAGAACTATTCATAGAGAACAAGACTTCTTTGAATACTTCCTAGAAACAATATTGACCTAATCCACAAAAAAAAAAGGTTAATTTATTCTGCTATGGGATGGTCTCGACTTTTTCTTCTGTAACTAAGAGCCATTTCATAAATGTAATTTTCGTGATTCATTCGGTTAACATTGCTAATATCATATCATTTGCTTACAATGAAATCATTGCTTTTAAATGCGTACTGTACAAATGCTCATTTCAGGGGTGTGGAATTTATTAAAATATCTACTTGTCCATGGGGCAGGTTGCTTCATAAATCTACTTGTCCTGTAACAAAATCCACATGCCCCTTTGGTGCCATGTAGTGTGACAACACATTTTGGCAGCAATCTCATTATATAAGAGCTCTTATATAGTCTCTCTGACTATGCCAGGGCTCATACCATAGTAGTTTTTGAATACTAGCAATCCCTTTATATTGCCACGTTTCGGCAGATCTACCTACTGGGACTGAAGGTAGTGGTAAGCAATAGTTCCAGGGTTGGAATGAGTCTGTGCAAACCTACTAACTTGCATGTTTTAAGGGTTTTCAACAACTCTTCTCTAATCTTTTCTAATACTGAGAAATGTTGGAAATTTACTCCTGATAATGGCAGACGTAAACCTTCTTCCAGAGTTGGGAAAAAAGTGGTTGGAGGGAAAATGAACTTGCAAACACTCAGGTTTTCGCATGAGCAAATCTACACATCCATTTTTGCTCATGCTAAAATGCAGTTCACAAATATTTCCTAGGAGTACAATTTCTTGCTCTACTGTAAATTCTTGTGAATGTACAAAAGCCATATAGCTGCACTAAATGCAAGGACATATACCAAAGGGTGCACTTTTTGAGACTTTCTTTAATAATTGGGCCCCTAATTTGGTCTGGCGTTAACCATGACCTTTTGGGTTTATTAAAATTCTCTCTCTGGATCGGCTGGCTTCACTGTGAGTGACAGCATTCTGCTCTTTCACAAGGAGCATATCGGCACTCAAAGTAGTTTTGTTCAATGCCAATAACTAATGTGGCAGTGTGTGCTTTTTTGAGACCAAAAACCATTTTTGCTTTTGCCAATATTTGTTATAATGGTGAGGGCCCGGCAGCAATCAAATCAATAAGTTTTTACAAAAACCATGTCAAAACAAGTCACACATTGCCAAAACTAAAAAGCTGACCACCAATTTCAGACCTACTGGCTTTACCAATGCTTGTTTATTTTTTATGTTTCCCATAATCTTATTGAAACTGGTTACATTGATTTTACAATATGAATATTTTTGAGAAATACTAGCATGCATCAACACATTTTACTAAATGATGCTGCAAATAAATGGTACCTGAAATGTTACAGTAGTTTAGCAATGAAATGAAATGAAATGAAATGAAAGGAGTCTTATAATGCGCAACTAAGCCCGGAGGCATCAAGGCGCCTAAAAAGTAATAAAAAAAAAACAGTTAACAAGCACTACGGATACGCCTTGGAGAATAGCCACGTTTTAAGGGCTTTCCGAAAGTTCAGGACTGACGGTTGGGATTTAATTTCCAACGGGAGGCTATTCCACAGTTTGGGGGCTACTGTTGAAAATGCCCTCCCACCCCATTTGGTTCTACGAACGCGAGGAACCACCAACAGACTCTTGGTTGAAGAACGGAGAGCTCTCTCCGGGACATATGGATGCAACAGTTTCCTCACGCCCTCGGCCCCATTACCAGTAAGCGCCCCATATGTCACACAAAGAGTCTTGAAGGCAATCCTAGACTCAATCGGGAGCCAGTGTAAGGTTTTCCTGGCAGCCGTGGCGGAAGATAGTCTAGGAGCATCCAGTACGAATTTGGCCGCAGCATTCTGGACTGTCTGTAGGCGCTGCAAAAGGCCTTTGTTGGCACCAGCATAAAGAGCATTACAATAATCAAGTCGCGAAACCACCAGTGCAACAACGACCTGCCTGCGAGCCTGCTGGGACAAGTAGTGCTTAATTTTGCGAAGAATTTTAATAATGCCCCAACAGGTAGCGACTGTTCTGTTGACCTGCTGAGCCATTGAGAGATCGAGGTCAATAATTTCTCCCAAGTTCTTAGCAGCATCTGTAGGTGTAGGGCAGACTCCCAACGAAGGAGGCCACCATTCAGCCGTCCAAATATTTGTGTTTCCACCAAAGACCAAAACTTCGGTCTTCTCCCCATTCAGTTTGAGTGAGTTGTTAATCATCCACTCCGCAACCGCCTCCATACAACTTCTAAAGTTATGAATGGGAGCGTGCACTGAGCGAGAGAGGGACACCAGGATCTGTGTGTCATCAGCATAGGAGACTACCTCCATCCGATACGATCTCACCAACCTGGCAAGGGGGGCCACATAGATGTTGAACAGGGTCGGACTTAATGCCGACCCTTGCGGGACTCCACATTGCACAGGTGTGGGAGGGGATAAAAAGTCTCCCAGCTTAACCCTCTGCTCCCTCTGATTCAGGAAAGAAGCCAGCAAGCTCAAAGCCACCCCCTCTACCCCTGTCTCCCTCAAACGAGATGTTAAAACAGAGGGAGACAGGGTATCGAAGGCGGCTGTCAGATCTAGTAAGATCAGCAGGGAAGTATGGCCCTGATCGACCTCAGTGCGAATGTTATCAAGCACTATCGTCAGGGCCGTCTCCGTGCTGTGAGCCATCCTGAAGCCGTGCTGAGACTGATCTAGCTGACCCGAGGTATCCAAGAACGCCGCCAGATGCTTGTTAAGATGGGTCTCCAGCATCTTGGCAGGTGCTGGAAGCAAGGAAATTGGGTGGAAGTTCTTGAGCACCTCAGGGTCTAGTGTGGGCTTCTTAAGAAGGGGCTTGACTACCGCACTCTTCCATTGGTCGGGAAAAATACCATCCCTCATTGCTCTGTTCATGATGTCCAAGAGCGGGGGCACCAGGGTATCCCTGCAGTCCTTAAGAACTTTAAGAGGACAGGGATCTAAAGGAGACCCTGACCTCATCTTGCTTAAAAGCAAGTCAAGTTCCTGCAGAGAGAGCGGTGGAAACACGGATAGGCTCACAGTGGTAGCAGGGATATCGACTTCAACGGGGAAGAGAGCAGAACCAGGAGAGGAAGGAGGTATTAAGGCCTTTTGTGAATTAAGGGCCGAATAGATGTCTGCTATTTTCGTATGAAAATATCCTGCGATTTTGTCACAGAGGTCTTGTGAACATACTATAGGGTCAGACATCTGTAATGTACAGAGGGAATCCACTATCTTGAAAAGGTCTCTCGGGGAGGTGAGAGTGGTCGTAAGATGGGCGAAATATTCTTGTTTCACCTTAATGACCTCCGCCTTATACTCCTTATGGAGAGATTTATGTGTCTCCTTCTCTAGGGGATTCCAACTCACCCGCCATAGCCTTTCCTGCCTCCTGCACCCCTGCCTCAGGAGTTTTAAAGGCTCCGAGAACCACGGGGCTGACGGTCTCTGCCGGGCAGAGTAACGCAAGGTTACCGGGGCTAAAACATTTACAGCTGTCATAACAGTATTCGTTAATTCAGCAGCAGCTATGTTGACATCTTTGGCTGAGCTAATGGCAGATGTCTGAATCAAAGGGGCAAGAGAAGCATTGGTAACCTTCCTAAAGTCTCTTCTAGGTTCCAATTTACTAGGGCATGTCCCCTTAAGGTTGCAAGAAGAAGCCTGGCGTTCCAATGGGACGGCCAAATGGTCGGACCAGCTCAGTGGAATAGGAAGACCTATCATTAACCCAGGATCGTTCGAAAAAACCCCATCCAGGGTGTGACCCGCCTGGTGGGTGGGGAATTTAACCAACTGCTGGAGACCATAGGCAGATAAGGAGTCCACGAGAATAAGAGAATCTCTGAAAGCGACATCGTCCAAATGGAAATTTAGGTCGCCCAGGACTCTCAATTGGGCACAGCCAAAATAGGGTTCCAAGATGTTGAGCAGGGACTGACTAAAGTCAGTTCTAGGACCCGGAGGCCTATAGATCAATACGCCCACAAAAGGGGCGGCCATGGGGGGACCAATTGAGAAGTGAAGGGCCTGGAAGAGATCAGAGGGACTAGACAGTTCCGAAGTACGACAGGTATGGGAAGTCTTATAAAATGTTTTTTTCCCTACTTTCATTTGTTTAGGAACATTTTATACTGCAAGCAAAGAATCAATAATCTTGCTTTCATGCTTCTGCAAATATTTGCATTCTGGCAGCATTTTGTAGGGCCTCATATTGCTAAACTTTGAAACTGTGTGTACCTATTTTTATACTGGAATCACTGTCAGTAGTGCAGTCAGAATTTACATTTACTTACAGCGCTCACCCTAATAATAAAGGCTTTAAAATAATGAACCATAAATACAAATTTGAACAGCATTAACATATGCACACAAATATTAATCTAACTGCAGGCAGTGCCTTTCCCTGACCCTTAATGTGGTACTGCAAACTGGCAGCCAAAGGGTTTGTGCTGCAGGGGGCTGGGCCTACTTGTCCCAAGGACAAAATACACATTAAAACTTGTTGGCCATGACCCAAAACAATATGTTCTGGGCGTCGGGCTATAGGAATTCCACATCCCTGTCATTTTATGTGTACAACCATTTTCAAATGCATTTTATGTATTTTTGGGTGGGATTGTAAGCACATGCTTTAAATATGTTTTAGTGCTTAAAATGTAGTAATGTCGAACATAATAAAGTGGAGTGGGTGTTGTATAGCAGTGTAATTTTCCCGATTCATGCCCTTATATAGGTATAAATCACCATATCCTTATATAGGCATAGAAATCATAACCATATTTAGACATAGCTCATGCAGTCCAAATATGGCATGGCTACTTCCACTAGTTCTGAAAATCCACAACAATTTCTTGGAAAACTCGGCTTCAGCAGTTAGGCTTCAGCAGTTGCTTGAATATTGATTTGTCCAAGAACTCATGGAGTTTTCAAAGAACTGAGACTCTTTGATGACGTTATTATGTCCAACCTTACGTCAAACTCTGCACCTTCAAGGTATAAATATGCCCACACTTGCCCTAGCAAACACACAGTGGTTTGGAGCAGTTCGACTATCTACTTGCCTGACTCATCTCGCTACAACAAGTGCCGAAGGAAGCTGACCCTCCAGCAGACGCACTGAGAGAGACGCTGTCTTTTCTCCTGCCGAGAAATCCAGCTCCAGTGTTTCCAAGTTCCCCTTGCGGGGTGTTGGGAAATTGAGTCCTGAGACAGAGAGATACCAGACCTCCTTCATTCTAAACCAAGGTACGGAGCTGATTAGACCCTAAGAGAAATCTTGGATAGATTCTTGGCAAAAGAATACTAAACTTATGCTACACCACACTTACTTCTTCCCTCGTACTAGACTTAGGTTAGGTCCATCGGGGTAGGCGTATTTTAGAAGCACCAGTTGAGTACTTTTAGTCTTTATTTATTCATGTATGTATTTTATGGCTTAGAAACCATACCATGCTTTTACAGTATTATTTCATAATACTCTTCTTGCTGTACGCATTATTCTTTACAGCCAGTATTACGATTGTAGCAGTTCATTACTTCTGCATGAGAAAGAAGACTGTTCAATAAATACTTTTATTGAAAACGCCCGTCTCTCTATTTCTCTGCACCTCTGATGAAACGAAGCATGCACGATTGACAGAGTAAAATATCTATCTGGTGTTTCCACGACTCTGAAGATCAGTTTTATCTTGGGGAAACAAAGTTGCCATGTTTATGCAGTTGTCAGAAACTAATCCCTTCTTGTTTATTCGAGAAAGTTTCTAGTGACCTCTGAGCTAGCTGGCACTCACACTTAAGTATAACATATTCAATAGAGACCTAGTAGACATAAGTCCTACGTCAAATCTATAGGATATATTATTACAATGCGCAGAGCCTATTGGGAATATAGGAACTACACTACACAACCTTCTCTCGAATGGCCGAAGTCCATCTACACCTTCCTCCCCCATAAAAAGCCCTAGGATTGTGGATGGACAGCTCTTTGTCTATGGATGCATAAGCAAAAAAACTGGCAGCCTGTTGCTCTGGCATCCTCAGAATTTTGCACAAAGTCATGAATCTTCTTCTTACCCCAGTCAGAAGAACCATGGTTCAGTTGTTAGTCCTCTCCTGATTGGACTACAGTTATTCCTTATGCATAGGCTCACCTAAATACGTTATCAAGAGACTTCAGGTGGTCCAAAATGTGACAGCTAGGATGCTTCTCAAGGTCCCTAAACAATCCTCTGCAAAAAACGCCTCAGCCGCCTCCACTGGTCCCCATTGAGGGAAGAATACAATTCGAAGCGCTTTGCATAGGCCACAGAGGAATCAACTCGAAAGGTCCTTCCTTGATGAGGGCATGTCTCACACCCTACATCCTAAGGAATCCAAACAACCAGATGGGGTGGAACATCCTTCTCACATCTGGTACCGAAGCTGTGACACAATGCCCACGGAACTCAGGACAATGAGACAAGGTTTAGAAAACAGCTCAAACCTTGGCTAGACCCCCAATAATCTACTGTGACTTGTTCCTTGCATGCATAAGTCCTTTCTCGATCAGCGCTGGAAAGCATTCAGGTAGCTATGTGCTTTAAATATTTGCATAGATTAGCATCTTAGAGCCTGCGTGGCCTTGTCGATTTGCTTGGAATGCCATAATATACTGTGCATAAAGAGAGAGAGAGAGAATTACTTTCTCAATACAGAACAAGCATGTCTGTTGTTCTGCTAATGTATGCTGATCAGAGGCTGCCTTAAATACTCATACAGGCCCCTTTGGTGCTAAGACTTTGGCTAAAGGCAAGAAGGAAGGTGTTGGAAAACAGGGACCGGTTCTATCTTTCACGTAAGGGCATTCTGCAACATCATTATAATGCTGCAGTTCTTTTAATATTTTGATTATTAATCACTTTCATTGCCTCTATTTTGTTTATCTTTATAGTTACAGTTATACATAATTCGCATTAGAATAGGACATGATTTTAGTAAAAACATGAAATATATACATAGTGTATATTTGTGAGTGTGTTTGTTCATTGTGAAAGGGGATTTGGAGCTCATTGCAACAAATATTCCTGTGAGTCTCACAGGACTGATCATTGCGCCCAAAACGCTATCCTATGCCCAGGTAGTTCATGGGTTACAGTCCACTAGGTTTACTGTCTCAAGTTATGAAGTTGGCATTGAGCCTGCACTTTCACCACAGGGTCTAGAAAACGGAATCCTGGGCCCTATTTCGTCTGAAAACTACAAAAATGTGTCATTATGGTATACAGTGGCTAATGATGTGGGGCGGATCTAGCCAGTAGAAAGAAAAATAAATCCTATGAAAAAATTGCTTTATATTCCATAATACCCTCGAAATCCTTACAGTGAAACAGGAATTCGATCCGTCGTTGCAGATCAAAATCAAGCAAAATCAAGATGGGTATGGCTAGATGTTGTAGACAATGGATTCTTGGGTATTAAGCTTTGGCAAAATGCTTGCAAAATTATGCAGAAGACGGCTGCAATGCCAGAAACCGGTCCCCGGAAGCTTGTTTCCTTTCCAGTAAAGAATTGGCTTGGTAGTTTGGTCTGCCCTGTTCCCATGATGCACTGGGCCAGGGACAGACTAATTTGCATGTAGCCAGGTTCTGAACTGGGATGGTGTAGTGAGCTAAAAAACGGTGATGGATCAAGCCCTGATATTTTGACTGGGTAGGAGTGTTCTGTTTAATTCAGATGCTCTGTCCATCACCACCCCCTTTTCTGAATCGTTTTGGCCACTATAGGAGTGGCAGGGTATACTCAGATGTGAGTCCCTTGCTCACTGCACCATCAGGATTCAAGCAAGCCGGGCCGAAGACGGCTGCAATGCCAGAAACCGGTCCCCGGAAGCTTGTTTCCTTTCCAGTAAAGAATTGGCTGGGTAGTTTGGTCTGCCCTGTTCCCATGATGCACTGGGCCAGGGACAGACTAATTTGCATGTAGCCAGGTTCTGAACTGGGATGGTGTAGTGAGTTAAAAAACGGTGATGGATCAAGCCCTGATCTTTTGACTGGGTATGAGTGTTCTGTTTAAATCAGATGCTCTGTCCATCACCACCCCCTTTTCTGAATCGTTTTGGCCACTATAGGAGTGGCAGGGTATACTCAGATGTGAGTCCCTTGCTCACTGCACCATCAGGATTCAAGCAAGCCGGGCCGAAGACGGCTGCAATGCAACAAACCGTTCCCCGGAAGCTTGTTTCCTTTCCAGTAAAGAATTGGCTTGGTAGTTTGGTCTGCCTTGTTCCCATGATGCACTGGGCCAGGGACAGACTAATTTGCATGTAGCCAGGTTCTGAACTGGGATGGTGTAGTGAGCTAAAAAACGGTGATGGATCAAGCCCTGATCTTTTGACTGGGTATAAGTGTTCTGTTTAATTCAGATGCTCTGTCCATCACCACCCCCTTTTCTGAATCGTTTTGGCCACTATAGGAGTGGCAGGGTATACTCAGATGAGAGTCCCTTGCTCACTGCACCATCAGGATTCAAGCAAGCCGGGCCGAAGACGGCTGCAATGCCAGAAACTGGTCCCCGGAAGCTTGTTTCCTTTCCAGTAAAGAATTGGCTTGGTAGTTTGGTCTGCCCTGTTCCCATGATGCACTGGGCCAAGGACAGACTAATTTGCATGTAGCCAGGTTCTGAACTGGGATGGTGTAGTGAGCTAAAAAAGGGTGATGGATCAAGCCCTGATCTTTTGACTGGGTATGAGTGTTCTGTTTAATTCGGATGCTCTGTCCATCACCACCCCCTTTTCTGAATCGTTTTGGCCACTATAGGAGTGGCAGGGTATACTCAGATGTGAGTCCCTTGCTCACTGTACCATCAGGATTCAAGCAAGCCGGGCCGAAAACGGCTGCAATGCCAGAAACCGGTCCCCGGAAGCTTGTTTCCTTTCCAGTAAAGAATTGGCTTGGTAGTTTGGTCTGCCCTGTTCCCATGATGCACTGGGCCAGGGACAGACTAATTTGCATGTAGCCAGGTTCTGAACTGGGATGGTGTAGTGAGCTAAAAAACGGTGATGGATCAAGCCCTGATCTTTTGACTGGGTATGAGTGTTCTGTTTAATTCGGATGCTCTGTCCATCACCACCCCCTTTTCTGAATCGTTTTGGCCACTATAGGAGTGGCAGGGTATACTCAGATGTGAGTCCCTTGCTCACTGCACCATCAGGATTCAAGCAAGCCGGGCCGAAGACGGCTGCAATGCCAGAAACCGGTCCCCGGAAGCTTGTTTCCTTTCCAGTAAAGAATTGGCTTGGTAGTTTGGTCTGCCCTGTTCCCATGATGCACTGGGCCAGGGACAGACTAATTTGCATGTAGCCAGGTTCTGAACTGGGATGGTGTAGTGAGCTAAAAAACGGTGATGGATCAAGCCCTGATCTTTTGACTGGGTATGAGTGTTCTGTTTAATTCAGATGCTCTGTCCATCACCAACCCCTTTTCTGAATCTTTTTGGCCACTATAGGAGTTGCAGGGTATACTCAGATGTGAGTCCCTTGCTCATTGCACCATCAGGATTCAAGCAAGCCGGGCCGAAGACGGCTGCAATGCCAGAAACCGCCACCCGGAAGCTTGTTTCCTTTCCAGTAAAGAATTGGCTGGGTAGTTTGGTCTGCCCTGTTCCCATGATGCACTGGGCCAGGGACAGACTAATTTGCATGTAGCCAGGTTCTGAACTGGGATGGTGTAGTGAGTTAAAAAACAGTGATGGATCAAGCCCTGATATTTTGACTGGGTATGAGTGTTCTGTTTAATTCAGATGCTCTGTCCATCACCACCCCCTTTTCTGAATCGTTTTGGACACTATAGGAGTGGCAGGGTATACTCAGATGTGAGTCCCTTGCTCACTGCACCATCAGGATTCAAGCAAGCCGGGCCGAAGACGGCTGCAATGCCAGAAACCGGTCCCCGGAAGCTTGTTTCCTTTCCAGTAAAGAATAGGCTTGGTAGTTTGGTCTGCCCTGTTCCCATGATGCACTGGGCCAGGGACAGACTAATTTGCATGTAGCCAGGTTCTGAACTGGGATGGTGTAGTGAGCTAAAAAACGGTGATGGATCAAGCCCTGATCTTTTGACTGGGTATGAGTGTTCTGTTTAATTCAGATGCTCTGTCCATCACCACCCCCTTTTCTGAATCGTTTTGGCCACTATAGGAGTGGCAGGGTATACTCAGATGTGAGTCCCTTGCTCACTGCACCATCAGGATTCAAGCAAGCCGGCCGAAGACGGCTGCAATGCCAGAAACCGGTCCCCGGAAGCTTGTTTCCTTTCCAGTAAAGGATTGGCTTGGTAGTTTGGTCTGCCCTGTTCCCATGATGCACTGGGCCAGGGACAGACTAATTTGCATGTAGCCAGGTTCTGAACTGGGATGGTGTAGTGAGCTAAAAAACGGTGATGGATCAAGCCCTGATCTTTTGACTGGGTATGAGTGTTCTGTTTAATTCAGATGCTCTGTTCATCACCACCCCCTTTTCTGATTCGTTTTGGCCACTATAGGAGTGGCAGGGTATACTCAGATGTGAGTCCCTTGCTCACTGCACCATCAGGATTCAAGCAAGCCGGGCCGAAGACGGCTGCAATGCCAGAAACCGGTCCCCGGAAGCTTGTTTCCTTTCCAGTAAAGGATTGGCTTGGTAGTTTGGTCTGCCCTGTTCCCATGATGCACTGGGCCAGGGACAGACTAATTTGCATGTAGCCAGGTTCTGAACTGGGATGGTGTAGTGAGCTAAAAAACGGTGATGGATCAAGCCCTGATCTTTTGACTGGGTATGAGTGTTCTGTTTAATTCAGATGCTCTGTCCATCACCACCCCCTTTTCTGAATCGTTTTGGCCACTATAGGAGTGGCAGGGTATACTCAGATGTGAGTCCCTTGCTCACTGCACCATCAGGATTCAAGCAAGCCGGGCCGAAGACGGCTGCAATGCCAGAAACCGGTCCCCGGAAGCTTGTTTCCTTTCAAGTAAAGGATTGGCTGGGTAGTTTGGTCTGCCCTGTTCCCATGATGCACTGGGCCAGGGACAGACTAATTTGCATGTAGCCAGGTTCTGAACTGGGATGGTGTAGTGAGCTAAAAAACGGTGATGGATCAAGCCCTGATCTTTTGACTGGGTATGAGTGTTCTGTTTAATTCAGATGCTCTGTCCATCACCACCCCCTTTTCTGAATCGTTTTGGCCACTATAGGAGTGGACGGGTATACTCAGATGTGAGTCCCTTGCTCACTGCACCATCAGGATTCAAGCAAGCCGGGCCGAAGACGGCTGCAATGCCAGAAACCGTTCCCCGGAAGCTTGTTTCCTTTCCAGTAAAGAATTGGCTGGGTAGTTTGGTCTGCCCTGTTCCCATGATGCACTGGGCCAGGGACAGACTAATTTGCATGTAGCCAGGTTCTGAACTGGGATGGTGTAGTGAGCTAAAAAACGGTGATGGATCAAGCCCTGATCTTTTGACTGGGTATGAGTGTTCTGTTTAATTCAGATGCTCTGTCCATCACCACCCCCTTTTCTGAATCGTTTTGGCCACTATAGGAGTGGATGGGTATACTCAGATGTGAGTCCCTTGCTCACTGCACCATCAGGATTCAAGCAAGCCGGGCCGAAGACGGCTGCAATGCCAGAAACCGTTCCCCGGAAGCTTGTTTCCTTTCCAGTAAAGAATTGGCTGGGTAGTTTGGTCTGCCCTGTTCCCATGATGCACTGGGCCAGGGACAGACTAATTTGCATGTAGCCAGGTTCTGAACTGGGATGGTGTAGTGAGTTAAAAAACGGTGATGGATCAAGCCCTGATCTTTTGACTGGGTATGAGTGTTCTGTTTAAATCAGATGCTCTGTCCATCACCACCCCCTTTTCTGAATCGTTTTGGCCACTATAGGAGTGGCAGGGTATACTCAGATGTGAGTCCCTTGCTCACTGCACCATCAGGATTCAAGCAAGCCGGGCCGAAGACGGCTGCAATGCAACAAACCGTTCCCCGGAAGCTTGTTTCCTTTCCAGTAAAGAATTGGCTTGGTAGTTTGGTCTGCCTTGTTCCCATGATGCACTGGGCCAGGGACAGACTAATTTGCATGTAGCCAGGTTCTGAACTGGGATGGTGTAGTGAGCTAAAAAACGGTGATGGATCAAGCCCTGATCTTTTGACTGGGTATAAGTGTTCTGTTTAATTCAGATGCTCTGTCCATCACCACCCCCTTTTCTGAATCGTTTTGGCCACTATAGGAGTGGCAGGGTATACTCAGATGAGAGTCCCTTGCTCACTGCACCATCAGGATTCAAGCAAGCCGGGCCGAAGACGGCTGCAATGCCAGAAACTGGTCCCCGGAAGCTTGTTTCCTTTCCAGTAAAGAATTGGCTTGGTAGTTTGGTCTGCCCTGTTCCCATGATGCACTGGGCCAAGGACAGACTAATTTGCATGTAGCCAGGTTCTGAACTGGGATGGTGTAGTGAGCTAAAAAAGGGTGATGGATCAAGCCCTGATCTTTTGACTGGGTATGAGTGTTCTGTTTAATTCGGATGCTCTGTCCATCACCACCCCCTTTTCTGAATCGTTTTGGCCACTATAGGAGTGGCAGGGTATACTCAGATGTGAGTCCCTTGCTCACTGTACCATCAGGATTCAAGCAAGCCGGGCCGAAAACGGCTGCAATGCCAGAAACCGGTCCCCGGAAGCTTGTTTCCTTTCCAGTAAAGAATTGGCTTGGTAGTTTGGTCTGCCCTGTTCCCATGATGCACTGGGCCAGGGACAGACTAATTTGCATGTAGCCAGGTTCTGAACTGGGATGGTGTAGTGAGCTAAAAAACGGTGATGGATCAAGCCCTGATCTTTTGACTGGGTATGAGTGTTCTGTTTAATTCGGATGCTCTGTCCATCACCACCCCCTTTTCTGAATCGTTTTGGCCACTATAGGAGTGGCAGGGTATACTCAGATGTGAGTCCCTTGCTCACTGCACCATCAGGATTCAAGCAAGCCGGGCCGAAGACGGCTGCAATGCCAGAAACCGGTCCCCGGAAGCTTGTTTCCTTTCCAGTAAAGAATTGGCTTGGTAGTTTGGTCTGCCCTGTTCCCATGATGCACTGGGCCAGGGACAGACTAATTTGCATGTAGCCAGGTTCTGAACTGGGATGGTGTAGTGAGCTAAAAAACGGTGATGGATCAAGCCCTGATCTTTTGACTGGGTATGAGTGTTCTGTTTAATTCAGATGCTCTGTCCATCACCAACCCCTTTTCTGAATCTTTTTGGCCACTATAGGAGTTGCAGGGTATACTCAGATGTGAGTCCCTTGCTCATTGCACCATCAGGATTCAAGCAAGCCGGGCCGAAGACGGCTGCAATGCCAGAAACCGCCACCCGGAAGCTTGTTTCCTTTCCAGTAAAGAATTGGCTGGGTAGTTTGGTCTGCCCTGTTCCCATGATGCACTGGGCCAGGGACAGACTAATTTGCATGTAGCCAGGTTCTGAACTGGGATGGTGTAGTGAGTTAAAAAACAGTGATGGATCAAGCCCTGATATTTTGACTGGGTATGAGTGTTCTGTTTAATTCAGATGCTCTGTCCATCACCACCCCCTTTTCTGAATCGTTTTGGACACTATAGGAGTGGCAGGGTATACTCAGATGTGAGTCCCTTGCTCACTGCACCATCAGGATTCAAGCAAGCCGGGCCGAAGACGGCTGCAATGCCAGAAACCGGTCCCCGGAAGCTTGTTTCCTTTCCAGTAAAGAATAGGCTTGGTAGTTTGGTCTGCCCTGTTCCCATGATGCACTGGGCCAGGGACAGACTAATTTGCATGTAGCCAGGTTCTGAACTGGGATGGTGTAGTGAGCTAAAAAACGGTGATGGATCAAGCCCTGATCTTTTGACTGGGTATGAGTGTTCTGTTTAATTCAGATGCTCTGTCCATCACCACCCCCTTTTCTGAATCGTTTTGGCCACTATAGGAGTGGCAGGGTATACTCAGATGTGAGTCCCTTGCTCACTGCACCATCAGGATTCAAGCAAGCCGGCCGAAGACGGCTGCAATGCCAGAAACCGGTCCCCGGAAGCTTGTTTCCTTTCCAGTAAAGGATTGGCTTGGTAGTTTGGTCTGCCCTGTTCCCATGATGCACTGGGCCAGGGACAGACTAATTTGCATGTAGCCAGGTTCTGAACTGGGATGGTGTAGTGAGCTAAAAAACGGTGATGGATCAAGCCCTGATCTTTTGACTGGGTATGAGTGTTCTGTTTAATTCAGATGCTCTGTTCATCACCACCCCCTTTTCTGATTCGTTTTGGCCACTATAGGAGTGGCAGGGTATACTCAGATGTGAGTCCCTTGCTCACTGCACCATCAGGATTCAAGCAAGCCGGGCCGAAGACGGCTGCAATGCCAGAAACCGGTCCCCGGAAGCTTGTTTCCTTTCCAGTAAAGGATTGGCTTGGTAGTTTGGTCTGCCCTGTTCCCATGATGCACTGGGCCAGGGACAGACTAATTTGCATGTAGCCAGGTTCTGAACTGGGATGGTGTAGTGAGCTAAAAAACGGTGATGGATCAAGCCCTGATCTTTTGACTGGGTATGAGTGTTCTGTTTAATTCAGATGCTCTGTCCATCACCACCCCCTTTTCTGAATCGTTTTGGCCACTATAGGAGTGGCAGGGTATACTCAGATGTGAGTCCCTTGCTCACTGCACCATCAGGATTCAAGCAAGCCGGGCCGAAGACGGCTGCAATGCCAGAAACCGGTCCCCGGAAGCTTGTTTCCTTTCAAGTAAAGGATTGGCTGGGTAGTTTGGTCTGCCCTGTTCCCATGATGCACTGGGCCAGGGACAGACTAATTTGCATGTAGCCAGGTTCTGAACTGGGATGGTGTAGTGAGCTAAAAAACGGTGATGGATCAAGCCCTGATCTTTTGACTGGGTATGAGTGTTCTGTTTAATTCAGATGCTCTGTCCATCACCACCCCCTTTTCTGAATCGTTTTGGCCACTATAGGAGTGGACGGGTATACTCAGATGTGAGTCCCTTGCTCACTGCACCATCAGGATTCAAGCAAGCCGGGCCGAAGACGGCTGCAATGCCAGAAACCGTTCCCCGGAAGCTTGTTTCCTTTCCAGTAAAGAATTGGCTGGGTAGTTTGGTCTGCCCTGTTCCCATGATGCACTGGGCCAGGGACAGACTAATTTGCATGTAGCCAGGTTCTGAACTGGGATGGTGTAGTGAGCTAAAAAACGGTGATGGATCAAGCCCTGATCTTTTGACTGGGTATGAGTGTTCTGTTTAATTCAGATGCTCTGTCCATCACCACCCCCTTTTCTGAATCGTTTTGGCCACTATAGGAGTGGATGGGTATACTCAGATGTGAGTCCCTTGCTCACTGCACCATCAGGATTCAAGCAAGCCGGGCCGAAGACGGCTGCAATGCCAGAAACCGTTCCCCGGAAGCTTGTTTCCTTTCCAGTAAAGAATTGGCTGGGTAGTTTGGTCTGCCCTGTTCCCATGATGCACTGGGCCAGGGACAGACTAATTTGCATGTAGCCAGGTTCTGAACTGGGATGGTGTAGTGAGTTAAAAAACGGTGATGGATCAAGCCCTGATCTTTTGACTGGGTATGAGTGTTCTGTTTAAATCAGATGCTCTGTCCATCACCACCCCCTTTTCTAAATCGTTTTGGCCACTATAGGAGTGGCAGGGTATACTCAGATGTGAGTCCCTTGCTCACTGCACCATCAGGATTCAAGCAAGCCGGGCCGAAGACGGCTGCAATGCCAGAAACCGGTCCCCGGAAGCTTGTTTCCTTTCCAGTAAAGAATTGGCTTGGTAGTTTGGTCTGCCCTGTTCCCATGAGTCACTGGGCCAGGGACAGACTAATTTGCATGTAGCCAGGTTCTGAACTGGGATGGTGTAGTGAGCTAAAAAAAGGTGATGGATCAAGCCCTGATCTTTTGACTGGGTATGAGTGTTCTGTTTAATTCAGATGCTCTGTCCATCACCACCCCCTTTTCTGAATCGTTTTGGCCACTATAGGAGTGGCAGGGTATACTCAGATGTGAGTCCCTTGCTCACTGCACCATCAGGATTCAAGCAAGCCGGGCCGAAGACGGCTGCAATACCAGAAACCGGTCCCCGGAAGCTTGTTTCCTTTCCAGTAAAGAATTGGCTTGGTAGTTTGGTCTGCCCTGTTCCCATGATGCACTGGGCCAGGGACAGACTAATTTGCATGTAGCCAGGTTCTGAACTGGGATGGTGTAGTGAGCTAAAAAACGGTGATGGATCAAGCCCTGATCTTTTGACTGGGTATGAGTGTTCTGTTTAATTCAGATGCTCTGTCCATCACCACCCCCTTTTCTGAATCGTTTTGGCCACTATAGGAGTGGCAGGGTATACTCAGATGTGAGTCCCTTGCTCACTGCACCATCAGGATTCAAGCAAGCCGGGCCGAAGACGGCTGCAATGCCAGAAACCGGTCCCCGGAAGCTTGTTTCCTTTCCAGTAAAGAATTGGCTTGGTAGTTTGGTCTGCCCTGTTCCCATGATGCACAGGGCCAGGGACAGACTAATTTGCATGTAGCCAGGTTCTGAACTGGGATGGTGTAGTGAGCTAAAAAACGGTGATGGATCAAGCCCTGATCTTTTGACTGGGTATGAGTGTTCTGTTTAATTCAGATGCTCTGTCCATCACCACCCCCTTTTCTGAATCGTTTTGGCCTCTATAGGAGTGGCAGGGTATACTCAGATGTGAGTCCCTTGCTCACTGCACCATCAGGATTCAAGCAAGCCGGGCGGAAGACGGCTGCAATGCCAGAAACCGGTCCCCGGAAGCTTGTTTCCTTTCCAGTAAAGAATTTGCTTGGTAGTTTGGTCTGCCCTGTTCCCATGATGCACTGGGCCAGGGACAGACTAATTTGCATGTAGCCAGGTTCTGAACTGGGATGGTGTAGTGAGCTAAAAAACGGTGATGGATCAAGCCCTGATCTTTTGACTGGGTATGAGTGTTCTGTTTAATTCAGATGCTCTGTCCATCACCACCCCCTTTTCTGAATTGTTTTGGCCACTATATGAGTTGCAGGGTATACTCAGATGTGAGTCCCTTGCTCACTGCACCATCAGGATACAAGCAAGCTGGCCGAAGACTGCTGCAATGCCAGAAACCGGTCCCCGGAAGCTTGTTTCCTTTCCAGTAAAGAATTGGCTTGGTAGTTTGGTCTGCCCTGTTCCCATGATGCACTGGGCCAGGGACAGACTAATTTGCATTTAGCCAGGTTCTGAACTGGGATGGTGTAGTGAGCTAAAAAACGGTGATGGATCAAGCCCTGATCTTTTGACTGGGTATGAGTGTTCTGTTTAATTCAGATGCTCTGTCCATCACCACCCCCTTTTCTGAATCGTTTTGGCCACTATAGGAGAGGCAGGGTATACTCAGATGTGAGTCCCTTGCTCACTGCACCATCAGGATTCAAGCAAGCAAGACGGCTGCAATGCCAGAAACCGGTCCCCGGAAGCTTGTTTCCTTTCCAGTAAAGAATAGGCTTGGTAGTTTGGTCTGCCCTGTTCCCATGATGCACTGGGCCAGGGACAGGCTAATTTGCATGTAGCCAGGTTCTGAACTGGGATGGTGTAGTGAGCTAAAAAACGGTGATGGATCAAGCCCTGATCTTTTGACTGGGTATGAGTGTTCTGTTTAATTCAGATGCTCTGTTCATCACCACCCCCTTTTCTGAATCGTTTTGGCCACTATAGGAGTGGCAGGGTATACTCAGATGTGAGTCCCTTGCTCACTACACCATCAGGATTCAAGCAAGCCGGGCCGAAGACGGCTGCAATGCCAGAAACCGGTCCCCGGAAGCTTGTTTCCTTTCCAGTAACGAATTGGCTTGGTAGTTTGGTCTGCCCTGTTCCCATGATGCACTGGGCCAGGGACAGACTAATTTGCATGTAGCCAGGTTCTGAACTGGGATGGTGTAGTGAGCAAAAAAACGGTGATGGATCAAGCCCTGATCTTTTGACTGGGTATGAGTGTTCTGTTTAATTCAGATGCTCTGTCCATCACCACCCCCTTTTCTGAATCGTTTTGGCCACTATAGGAGTGGCAGGGTATACTCAGATGTGAGTCCCTTCTCACTGCACCATCAGGATTCAAGCAAGCCGGCCGAAGACGGCTGCAATGCCAGAAACCGGTCCCCGGAAGCTTGTTTCCTTTCCAGTAAAGAATTGGCTTGGTAGTTTGGTCTGCCCTGTTCCCATGATGCACTGGGCCAGGGACAGACTAATTTGCATGTAGCCAGGTTCTGAACTGGGATGGTGTAGTGAGCTAAAAAACGGTGATGGATCAAGCCCTGATCTTTTGACTGGGTATGAGTGTTCTGTTTAATTCAGATGCTCTGTCCATCACCACCCCCTTTTCTGAATCGTTTTGGCCACTATAGGAGTGGATGGGTATACTCAGATGTGAGTCCCTTGCTCACTGCACCATCAGGATTCAAGCAAGCCGGGCCGAAGACGGCTGCAATGCCAGAAACCGTTCCCCGGAAGCTTGTTTCCTTTCCAGTAAAGAATTGGCTGGGTAGTTTGGTCTGCCCTGTTCCCATGATGCACTGGGCCAGGGACAGACTAATTTGCATGTAGCCAGGTTCTGAACTGGGATGGTGTAGTGAGCTAAAAAACGGTGATGGATCAAGCCCTGATCTTTTGACTGGGTATGAGTGTTCTGTTTAATTCAGATGCTCTGTCCATCACCACCCCCTTTTCTGAATCGTTTTGGCCACTATAGGGGAGGCAGGGTATACTCAGATGTGAGTCCCTTGCTCACTGCACCATCAGGATTCAAGCAAGCAAGACGGCTGCAATGCCAGAAACCGGTCCCCGGAAGCTTGTTTCCTTTCCAGTAAAGAATAGGCTTGGTAGTTTGGTCTGCCCTGATCCCATGATGCACTGGGCCAGGGACAGGCTAATTTGCATGTAGCCAGGTTCTGAACTGGGATGGTGTAGTGAGCTAAAAAACGGTGATGGATCAAGCCCTGATCTTTTGACTGGGTATGAGTGTTCTGTTTAATTCAGATGCTCTGTCCATCACCACCCCCTTTTCTGAATCGTTTTGGCCACTATAGGAGTGGCAGGGTATACTCAGATGTGAGTCCCTTACTCACTACACCATCAGGATTCAAGCAAGCCGGGCCGAAGACGGCTGCAATGCCAGAAACCGGTCCCCGGAAGCTTGTTTCCTTTCCAGTAACGAATTGGCTTGGTAGTTTGGTCTGCCCTGTTCCCATGATGCACTGGGCCAGGGACAGACTAATTTGCATGTAGCCAGGTTCTGAACTGGGATGGTGTAGTGAGCTAAAAAACGGTGATGGATCAAGCCCTGATCTTTTGACTGGGTATGAGTGTTCTGTTTAATTCAGATGCTCTGTCCATCACCACCCTCTTTTCTGAATCGTTTTGGCCACTATAGGAGTGGCAGGGTATACTCAGATGTGAGTCCCTTCTCACTGCACCATCAGGATTCAAGCAAGCCGGCCGAAGACGGCTGCAATGCCAGAAACCGGTCCCCGGAAGCTTGTTTCCTTTCCAGTAAAGAATTGGCTTGGTAGTTTGGTCTGCCCTGTTCCCATGATGCACTGGGCCAGGGACAGACTAATTTGCATGTAGCCAGGTTCTGAACTGGGATGGTGTAGTGAGCTAAAAAACGGTGATGGATCAAGTCCTGATCTTTTGACTGGGTATGAGTGTTCTGTTTAATTCAGATGCTCTGTCCATCACCACCCCCTTTTCTGAATCGTTTTGGCCACTATAGGAGTGGATGGGTATACTCAGATGTGAGTCCCTTGCTCACTGCACCATCAGGATTCAAGCAAGCCGGGCCGAAGACGGCTGCAATGCCAGAAACCGTTCCCCGGAAGCTTGTTTCCTTTCCAGTAAAGAATTGGCTGGGTAGTTTGGTCTGCCCTGTTCCCATGATGCACTGGGCCAGGGACAGACTAATTTGCATGTAGCCAGGTTCTGAACTGGGATGGTGTAGTGAGTTAAAAAACGGTGATGGATCAAGCCCTGATCTTTTGACTGGGTATGAGTGTTCTGTTTAAATCAGATGCTCTGTCCATCACCACCCCCTTTTCTAAATCGTTTTGGCCACTATAGGAGTGGCAGGGTATACTCAGATGTGAGTCCCTTGCTCACTGCACCATCAGGATTCAAGCAAGCCGGGCCGAAGACGGCTGCAATGCCAGAAACCGGTCCCCGGAAGCTTGTTTCCTTTCCAGTAAAGAATTGGCTTGGTAGTTTGGTCTGCCCTGTTCCCATGAGTCACTGGGCCAGGGACAGACTAATTTGCATGTAGCCAGGTTCTGAACTGGGATGGTGTAGTGAGCTAAAAAAAGGTGATGGATCAAGCCCTGATCTTTTGACTGGGTATGAGTGTTCTGTTTAATTCAGATGCTCTGTCCATCACCACCCCCTTTTCTGAATCGTTTTGGCCACTATAGGAGTGGCAGGGTATACTCAGATGTGAGTCCCTTGCTCACTGCACCATCAGGATTCAAGCAAGCCGGGCCGAAGACGGCTGCAATACCAGAAACCGGTCCCCGGAAGCTTGTTTCCTTTCCAGTAAAGAATTGGCTTGGTAGTTTGGTCTGCCCTGTTCCCATGATGCACTGGGCCAGGGACAGACTAATTTGCATGTAGCCAGGTTCTGAACTGGGATGGTGTAGTGAGCTAAAAAACGGTGATGGATCAAGCCCTGATCTTTTGACTGGGTATGAGTGTTCTGTTTAATTCAGATGCTCTGTCCATCACCACCCCCTTTTCTGAATCGTTTTGGCCACTATAGGAGTGGCAGGGTATACTCAGATGTGAGTCCCTTGCTCACTGCACCATCAGGATTCAAGCAAGCCGGGCCGAAGACGGCTGCAATGCCAGAAACCGGTCCCCGGAAGCTTGTTTCCTTTCCAGTAAAGAATTGGCTTGGTAGTTTGGTCTGCCCTGTTCCCATGATGCACAGGGCCAGGGACAGACTAATTTGCATGTAGCCAGGTTCTGAACTGGGATGGTGTAGTGAGCTAAAAAACGGTGATGGATCAAGCCCTGATCTTTTGACTGGGTATGAGTGTTCTGTTTAATTCAGATGCTCTGTCCATCACCACCCCCTTTTCTGAATCGTTTTGGCCTCTATAGGAGTGGCAGGGTATACTCAGATGTGAGTCCCTTGCTCACTGCACCATCAGGATTCAAGCAAGCCGGGCGGAAGACGGCTGCAATGCCAGAAACCGGTCCCCGGAAGCTTGTTTCCTTTCCAGTAAAGAATTTGCTTGGTAGTTTGGTCTGCCCTGTTCCCATGATGCACTGGGCCAGGGACAGACTAATTTGCATGTAGCCAGGTTCTGAACTGGGATGGTGTAGTGAGCTAAAAAACGGTGATGGATCAAGCCCTGATCTTTTGACTGGGTATGAGTGTTCTGTTTAATTCAGATGCTCTGTCCATCACCACCCCCTTTTCTGAATTGTTTTGGCCACTATATGAGTTGCAGGGTATACTCAGATGTGAGTCCCTTGCTCACTGCACCATCAGGATACAAGCAAGCTGGCCGAAGACTGCTGCAATGCCAGAAACCGGTCCCCGGAAGCTTGTTTCCTTTCCAGTAAAGAATTGGCTTGGTAGTTTGGTCTGCCCTGTTCCCATGATGCACTGGGCCAGGGACAGACTAATTTGCATTTAGCCAGGTTCTGAACTGGGATGGTGTAGTGAGCTAAAAAACGGTGATGGATCAAGCCCTGATCTTTTGACTGGGTATGAGTGTTCTGTTTAATTCAGATGCTCTGTCCATCACCACCCCCTTTTCTGAATCGTTTTGGCCACTATAGGAGAGGCAGGGTATACTCAGATGTGAGTCCCTTGCTCACTGCACCATCAGGATTCAAGCAAGCAAGACGGCTGCAATGCCAGAAACCGGTCCCCGGAAGCTTGTTTCCTTTCCAGTAAAGAATAGGCTTGGTAGTTTGGTCTGCCCTGTTCCCATGATGCACTGGGCCAGGGACAGGCTAATTTGCATGTAGCCAGGTTCTGAACTGGGATGGTGTAGTGAGCTAAAAAACGGTGATGGATCAAGCCCTGATCTTTTGACTGGGTATGAGTGTTCTGTTTAATTCAGATGCTCTGTTCATCACCACCCCCTTTTCTGAATCGTTTTGGCCACTATAGGAGTGGCAGGGTATACTCAGATGTGAGTCCCTTGCTCACTACACCATCAGGATTCAAGCAAGCCGGGCCGAAGACGGCTGCAATGCCAGAAACCGGTCCCCGGAAGCTTGTTTCCTTTCCAGTAACGAATTGGCTTGGTAGTTTGGTCTGCCCTGTTCCCATGATGCACTGGGCCAGGGACAGACTAATTTGCATGTAGCCAGGTTCTGAACTGGGATGGTGTAGTGAGCAAAAAAACGGTGATGGATCAAGCCCTGATCTTTTGACTGGGTATGAGTGTTCTGTTTAATTCAGATGCTCTGTCCATCACCACCCCCTTTTCTGAATCGTTTTGGCCACTATAGGAGTGGCAGGGTATACTCAGATGTGAGTCCCTTCTCACTGCACCATCAGGATTCAAGCAAGCCGGCCGAAGACGGCTGCAATGCCAGAAACCGGTCCCCGGAAGCTTGTTTCCTTTCCAGTAAAGAATTGGCTTGGTAGTTTGGTCTGCCCTGTTCCCATGATGCACTGGGCCAGGGACAGACTAATTTGCATGTAGCCAGGTTCTGAACTGGGATGGTGTAGTGAGCTAAAAAACGGTGATGGATCAAGCCCTGATCTTTTGACTGGGTATGAGTGTTCTGTTTAATTCAGATGCTCTGTCCATCACCACCCCCTTTTCTGAATCGTTTTGGCCACTATAGGAGTGGATGGGTATACTCAGATGTGAGTCCCTTGCTCACTGCACCATCAGGATTCAAGCAAGCCGGGCCGAAGACGGCTGCAATGCCAGAAACCGTTCCCCGGAAGCTTGTTTCCTTTCCAGTAAAGAATTGGCTGGGTAGTTTGGTCTGCCCTGTTCCCATGATGCACTGGGCCAGGGACAGACTAATTTGCATGTAGCCAGGTTCTGAACTGGGATGGTGTAGTGAGCTAAAAAACGGTGATGGATCAAGCCCTGATCTTTTGACTGGGTATGAGTGTTCTGTTTAATTCAGATGCTCTGTCCATCACCACCCCCTTTTCTGAATCGTTTTGGCCACTATAGGGGAGGCAGGGTATACTCAGATGTGAGTCCCTTGCTCACTGCACCATCAGGATTCAAGCAAGCAAGACGGCTGCAATGCCAGAAACCGGTCCCCGGAAGCTTGTTTCCTTTCCAGTAAAGAATAGGCTTGGTAGTTTGGTCTGCCCTGATCCCATGATGCACTGGGCCAGGGACAGGCTAATTTGCATGTAGCCAGGTTCTGAACTGGGATGGTGTAGTGAGCTAAAAAACGGTGATGGATCAAGCCCTGATCTTTTGACTGGGTATGAGTGTTCTGTTTAATTCAGATGCTCTGTCCATCACCACCCCCTTTTCTGAATCGTTTTGGCCACTATAGGAGTGGCAGGGTATACTCAGATGTGAGTCCCTTACTCACTACACCATCAGGATTCAAGCAAGCCGGGCCGAAGACGGCTGCAATGCCAGAAACCGGTCCCCGGAAGCTTGTTTCCTTTCCAGTAACGAATTGGCTTGGTAGTTTGGTCTGCCCTGTTCCCATGATGCACTGGGCCAGGGACAGACTAATTTGCATGTAGCCAGGTTCTGAACTGGGATGGTGTAGTGAGCTAAAAAACGGTGATGGATCAAGCCCTGATCTTTTGACTGGGTATGAGTGTTCTGTTTAATTCAGATGCTCTGTCCATCACCACCCCCTTTTCTGAATCGTTTTGGCCACTATAGGAGTGGCAGGGTATACTCAGATGTGAGTCCCTTCTCACTGCACCATCAGGATTCAAGCAAGCCGGCCGAAGACGGCTGCAATGCCAGAAACCGGTCCCCGGAAGCTTGTTTCCTTTCCAGTAAAGAATTGGCTTGGTAGTTTGGTCTGCCCTGTTCCCATGATGCACTGGGCCAGGGACAGACTAATTTGCATGTAGCCAGGTTCTGAACTGGGATGGTGTAGTGAGCTAAAAAACGGTGATGGATCAAGTCCTGATCTTTTGACTGGGTATGAGTGTTCTGTTTAATTCAGATGCTCTGTCCATCACCACCCCCTTTTCTGAATCGTTTTGGCCACTATAGGAGTGGATGGGTATACTCAGATGTGAGTCCCTTGCTCACTGCACCATCAGGATTCAAGCAAGCCGGGCCGAAGACGGCTGCAATGCCAGAAACCGTTCCCCGGAAGCTTGTTTCCTTTCCAGTAAAGAATTGGCTGGGTAGTTTGGTCTGCCCTGTTCCCATGATGCACTGGGCCAGGGACAGACTAATTTGCATGTAGCCAGGTTCTGAACTGGGATGGTGTAGTGAGTTAAAAAACGGTGATGGATCAAGCCCTGATCTTTTGACTGGGTATGAGTGTTCTGTTTAAATCAGATGCTCTGTCCATCACCACCCCCTTTTCTAAATCGTTTTGGCCACTATAGGAGTGGCAGGGTATACTCAGATGTGAGTCCCTTGCTCACTGCACCATCAGGATTCAAGCAAGCCGGGCCGAAGACGGCTGCAATGCCAGAAACCGGTCCCCGGAAGCTTGTTTCCTTTCCAGTAAAGAATTGGCTTGGTAGTTTGGTCTGCCCTGTTCCCTTGAGTCACTGGGCCAGGGACAGACTAATTTGCATGTAGCCAGGTTCTGAACTGGGATGGTGTAGTGAGCTTAAAAAAGGTGATGGATCAAGCCCTGATCTTTTGACTGGGTATGAGTGTTCTGTTTAATTCAGATGCTCTGTCCATCACCACCCCCTTTTCTGAATCGTTTTGGCCACTATAGGAGTGGCAGGGTATACTCAGATGTGAGTCCCTTGCTCACTGCACCATCAGGATTCAAGCAAGCCGGGCCGAAGACGGCTGCAATACCAGAAACCGGTCCCCGGAAGCTTGTTTCCTTTCCAGTAAAGAATTGGCTTGGTAGTTTGGTCTGCCCTGTTCCCATGATGCACTGGGCCAGGGACAGACTAATTTGCATGTAGCCAGGTTCTGAACTGGGATGGTGTAGTGAGCTAAAAAACGGTGATGGATCAAGCCCTGATCTTTTGACTGGGTATGAGTGTTCTGTTTAATTCAGATGCTCTGTCCATCACCACCCCCTTTTCTGAATCGTTTTGGCCACTATAGGAGTGGCAGGGTATACTCAGATGTGAGTCCCTTGCTCACTGCACCATCAGGATTCAAGCAAGCCGGGCCGAAGACGGCTGCAATGCCAGAAACCGGTCCCCGGAAGCTTGTTTCCTTTCCAGTAAAGAATTGGCTTGGTAGTTTGGTCTGCCCTGTTCCCATGATGCACTGGGCCAGGGACAGACTAATTTGCATGTAGCCAGGTTCTGAACTGGGATGGTGTAGTGAGCTAAAAAACGGTGATGGATCAAGCCCTGATCTTTTGACTGGGTATGAGTGTTCTGTTTAATTCAGATGCTCTGTCCATCACCACCCCCTTTTCTGAATCGTTTTGGCCACTATAGGAGTGGCAGGGTATACTCAGATGTGAGTCCCTTGCTCACTGCACCATCAGGATTCAAGCAAGCCGGGCCGAAGACGGCTGCAATGCCAGAAACCGGTCCCCGGAAGCTTGTTTCCTTTCCAGTAAAGAATTGGCTTGGTAGTTTGGTCTGCCCTGTTCCCATGATGCACTGGGCCAAGGACAGACTAATTTGCATGTAGCCAGGTTCTGAACTGGGATGGTGTAGTGAGCTAAAAAAGGGTGATGGATCAAGCCCTGATCTTTTGACTGGGTATGAGTGTTCTGTTTAATTCGGATGCTCTGTCCATCACCACCCCCTTTTCTGAATCGTTTTGGCCACTATAGGAGTGGCAGGGTATACTCAGATGTGAGTCCCTTGCTCACTGTACCATCAGGATTCAAGCAAGCCGGGCCGAAAACGGCTGCAATGCCAGAAACCGGTCCCCGGAAGCTTGTTTCCTTTCCAGTAAAGAATTGGCTTGGTAGTTTGGTCTGCCCTGTTCCCATGATGCACTGGGCCAGGGACAGACTAATTTGCATGTAGCCAGGTTCTGAACTGGGATGGTGTAGTGAGCTAAAAAACGGTGATGGATCAAGCCCTGATCTTTTGACTGGGTATGAGTGTTCTGTTTAATTCGGATGCTCTGTCCATCACCACCCCCTTTTCTGAATCGTTTTGGCCACTATAGGAGTGGCAGGGTATACTCAGATGTGAGTCCCTTGCTCACTGCACCATCAGGATTCAAGCAAGCCGGGCCGAAGACGGCTGCAATGCCAGAAACCGGTCCCCGGAAGCTTGTTTCCTTTCCAGTAAATAATTGGCTTGGTAGTTTGGTCTGCCCTGTTCCCATGATGCACTGGGCCAGGGACAGACTAATTTGCATGTAGCCAGGTTCTGAACTGGGATGGTGTAGTGAGCTAAAAAACGGTGATGGATCAAGCCCTGATCTTTTGACTGGGTATGAGTGTTCTGTTTAATTCAGATGCTCTGTCCATCACCACCCCCTTTTCTGAATCTTTTTGGCCACTATAGGAGTTGCAGGGTATACTCAGATGTGAGTCCCTTGCTCATTGCACCATCAGGATTCAAGCAAGCCGGGCCGAAGACGGCTGCAATGCCAGAAACCGCCACCCGGAAGCTTGTTTCCTTTCCAGTAAAGAATTGGCTGGGTAGTTTGGTCTGCCCTGTTCCCATGATGCACTGGGCCAGGGACAGACTAATTTGCATGTAGCCAGGTTCTGAACTGGGATGGTGTAGTGAGTTAAAAAACGGTGATGGATCAAGCCCTGATCTTTTGACTGGGTATGAGTGTTCTGTTTAATTCAGATGCTCTGTCCATCACCACCCCCTTTTCTGAATCGTTTTGGACACTATAGGAGTGGCAGGGTATACTCAGATGTGAGTCCCTTGCTCACTGCACCATCAGGATTCAAGCAAGCCGGGCCGAAGACGGCTGCAATGCCAGAAACCGGTCCCCGGAAGCTTGTTTCCTTTCCAGTAAAGAATTGGCTTGGTAGTTTGGTCTGCCCTGTTCCCATGATGCACTGGGCCAGGGACAGACTAATTTGCATGTAGCCAGGTTCTGAACTGGGATGGTGTAGTGAGCTAAAAAACGGTGATGGATCAAGCCCTGATCTTTTGACTGGGTATGAGTGTTCTGTTTAATTCAGATGCTCTGTCCATCACCACCCCCTTTTCTGAATCGTTTTGGCCACTATAGGAGTGGCAGGGTATACTCAGATGTGAGTCCCTTGCTCACTGCACCATCAGGATTCAAGCAAGCCGGCCGAAGACGGCTGCAATGCCAGAAACCGGTCCCCGGAAGCTTGTTTCCTTTCCAGTAAAGGATTGGCTTTGGTAGTTTGGTCTGCCCTGTTCCCATGATGCACTGGGCCAGGGACAGACTAATTGGCATGTAGCCAGGTTCTGAACTGGGATGGTGTAGTGAGCTAAAAAACGGTGATGGATCAAGCCCTGATCTTTTGACTGGGTATGAGTGTTCTGTTTAATTCAGATGCTCTGTCCATCACCACCCCCTTTTCTGAATCGTTTTGGCCACTATAGGAGCGGCAGGGTATACTCAGATGTGAGTCCCTTGCTCACTGCACCATCAGGATTCAAGCAAGCCGGGCCAAAGACGGCTGCAATGCCAGAAACCGGTCCCCGGAAGCTTGTTTCCTTTCCAGTAAAGGATTGGCTTGGTAGTTTGGTCTGCCCTGTTCCCATGATGCACTGGGCCAGGGACAGACTAATTTGCATGTAGCCAGGTTCTGAACTGGGATGGTGTAGTGAGCTAAAAAACGGTGATGGATCAAGCCCTGATCTTTTGACTGGGTATGAGTGTTCTGTTTAATTCAGATGCTCTGTCCATCACCACCCCCTTTTCTGAATCGTTTTGGCCACTATAGGAGTGGCAGGGTATACTCAGATGTGAGTCCCTTGCTCACTGCACTATCAGGATTCAAGCAAGCCGGGCCGAAGACGGCTGCAATGCCAGAAACCGGTCCCCGGAAGCTTGTTTCCTTTCCAGTAAAGGATTGGCTGGGTAGTTTGGTCTGCCCTGTTTCCATGATGCACTGGGCCAGGGACAGACTAATTTGCATGTAGCCAGGTTCTGAACTGGGATGGTGTAGTGAGCTAAAAAACGGTGATGGATCAAGCCCTGATCTTTTGACTGGGTATGAGTGTTCTGTTTAATTCAGATGCTCTGTCCATCACCACCCCCTTTTCTGAATCGTTTTGGCCACTATAGGAGTGGCAGGGTATACTCAGATGTGAGTCCCTTCTCACTGCACCATCAGGATTCAAGCAAGCCGGCCGAAGACGGCTGCAATGCCAGAAACCGGTCCCCGGAAGCTTGTTTCCTTTCCAGTAAAGAATTGGCTTGGTAGTTTGGTCTGCCCTGTTCCCATGATGCACTGGGCCAGGGACAGACTAATTTGCATGTAGCCAGGTTCTGAACTGGGATGGTGTAGTGAGTTAAAAAACGGTGATGGATCAAGCCCTGATCTTTTGACTGGGTATGAGTGTTCTGTTTAAATCAGATGCTCTGTCCATCACCACCCCCTTTTCTAAATCGTTTTGGCCACTATAGGAGTGGCAGGGTATACTCAGATGTGAGTCCCTTGCTCACTGCACCATCAGGATTCAAGCAAGCCGGGCCGAAGACGGCTGCAATGCCAGAAACCGGTCCCCGGAAGCTTGTTTCCTTTCCAGTAAAGAATTGGCTTGGTAGTTTGGTCTGCCCTGTTCCCATGAGTCACTGGGCCAGGGACAGACTAATTTGCATGTAGCCAGGTTCTGAACTGGGATGGTGTAGTGAGCTAAAAAAAGGTGATGGATCAAGCCCTGATCTTTTGACTGGGTATGAGTGTTCTGTTTAATTCAGATGCTCTGTCCATCACCACCCCCTTTTCTGAATCGTTTTGGCCACTATAGGAGTGGCAGGGTATACTCAGATGTGAGTCCCTTGCTCACTGCACCATCAGGATTCAAGCAAGCCGGGCCGAAGACGGCTGCAATACCAGAAACCGGTCCCCGGAAGCTTGTTTCCTTTCCAGTAAAGAATTGACTTGGTAGTTTGGTCTGCCCTGTTCCCATGATGCACTGGGCCAGGGACAGACTAATTTGCATGTAGCCAGGTTCTGAACTGGGATGGTGTAGTGAGCTAAAAAACGGTGATGGATCAAGCCCTGATCTTTTGACTGGGTATGAGTGTTCTGTTTAATTCAGATGCTCTGTCCATCACCACCCCCTTTTCTGAATCGTTTTGGCCACTATAGGAGAGGCAGGGTATACTCAGATGTGAGTCCCTTGCTCACTGCACCATCAGGATTCAAGCAAGCAAGACGGCTGCAATGCCAGAAACCGGTCCCCGGAAGCTTGTTTCCTTTCCAGTAAAGAATAGGCTTGGTAGTTTGGTCTGCCCTGTTCCCATGATGCACTGGGCCAGGGACAGGCTAATTTGCATGTAGCCAGGTTCTGAACTGGGATGGTGTAGTGAGCTAAAAAACGGTGATGGATCAAACCCTGATCTTTTGACTGGGTATGAGTGTTCTGTTTAATTCAGATGCTCTGTCAATCACCACCCCCTTTTCTGAATCGTTTTGGCCACTATAGGAGTGGCAGGGTATACTCAGATGTGAGTCCCTTGCTCACTACACCATCAGGATTCAAGCAAGCCGGGCCGAAGACGGCTGCAATGCCAGAAACCGGTCCCCGGAAGCTTGTTTCCTTTCCAGTAACGAATTGGCTTGGTAGTTTGGTCTGCCCTGTTCCCATAATGCACTGGGCCAGGGACAGACTAATTTGCATGTAGCCAGGTTCTGAACTGGGATGGTGTAGTGAGCTAAAAAACGGTGATGGATCAAGCCCTGATCTTTTGACTGGGTATGAGTGTTCTGTTTAATTCAGATGCTCTGTCCATCACCACCCCCTTTTCTGAATCGTTTTGGCCACTATAGGAGTGGCAGGGTATACTCAGATGTGAGTCCCTTCTCACTGCACCATCAGGATTCAAGCAAGCCGGCCGAAGACGGCTGCAATGCCAGAAACCGGTCCCCGGAAGCTTGTTTCCTTTCCAGTAAAGAATTGGCTTGGTAGTTTGGTCTGCCCTGTTCCCATGATGCACTGGGCCAGGGACAGACTAATTTGCATGTAGCCAGGTTCTGAACTGGGATGGTGTAGTGAGCTAAAAAACGGTGATGGATCAAGCCCTGATCTTTTGACTGGGTATGAGTGTTCTGTTTAATTCAGATGCTCTGTCCATCACCACCCCCTTTTCTGAATCGTTTTGGCCACTATAGGAGTGGATGGGTATACTCAGATGTGAGTCCCTTGCTCACTGCACCATCAGGATTCAAGCAAGCCGGGCCGAAGACGGCTGCAATGCCAGAAACCGTTCCCCGGAAGCTTGTTTCCTTTCCAGTAAAGAATTGGCTGGGTAGTTTGGTCTGCCCTGTTCCCATGATGCACTGGGCCAGGGACAGACTAATTTGCATGTAGCCAGGTTCTGAACTGGGATGGTGTAGTGAGTTAAAAAACGGTGATGGATCAAGCCCTGATCTTTTGACTGGGTATGAGTGTTCTGTTTAAATCAGATGCTCTGTCCATCACCACCCCCTTTTCTAAATCGATTTGGCCACTATAGGAGTGGCAGGGTATACTCAGATGTGAGTCCCTTGCTCACTGCACCATCAGGATTCAAGCAAGCCGGCCGAAGACGGCTGCAATGCCAGAAACCGGTCCCCGGAAGCTTGTTTCCTTTCCAGTAAAGAATTGGCTTGGTAGTTTGGTCTGCCCTGTTCCCATGAGTCACTGGGCCAGGGACAGACTAATTTGCATGTAGCCAGGTTCTGAACTGGGATGGTGTAATGAGCTAAAAAAAGGTGATGGATCAAGCCCTGATCTTTTGACTGGGTATGAGTGTTCTGTTTAATTCAGATGCTCTGTCCATCACCACCCCCTTTTCTGAATCGTTTTGGCCACTATAGGAGTGGCAGGGTATACTCAGATGTGAGTCCCTTGCTAACTGCACCATCAGGATTCAAGCAAGCCGGGCCGAAGACGGCTGCAATACCAGAAACCGGTCCCCGGAAGCTTGTTTCCTTTCCAGTAAAGAATTGACTTGGTAGTTTGGTCTGCCCTGTTCCCATGATGCACTGGGCCAGGGACAGACTAATTTGCATGTAGCCAGGTTCTGAACTGGGATGGTGTAGTGAGCTAAAAAACGGTGATGGATCAAGCCCTGATCTTTTGACTGGGTATGAGTGTTCTGTTTAATTCAGATGCTCTGTCCATCACCACCCCCTTTTCTGAATCGTTTTGGCCACTATAGGAGTGGCAGGGTATACTCAGATGTGAGTCCCTTGCTCACTGCACCATCAGGATTCAAGCAAGCCGGGCCGAAGACGGCTGCAATGCCAGAAACCGGTCCCTGGAAGCTTGTTTCCTTTCCAGTAAAGAATTGGCTTGGTAGTTTGGTCTGCCCTGTTCCCATGATGCACTGGGCCAGGGACAGACTAATTTGCATGTAGCCAGGTTCTGAACTGGGATGGTGTAGTGAGCTAAAAAACGGTGATGGATCAAGCCCTGATCTTTTGACTGGGTATGAGTGTTCTGTTTAATTCAGATGCTCTGTCCATCACCACCCCCTTTTCTGAATCGTTTTGGCCACTATAGGAGTGGCAGGGTATACTCAGATGTGAGTCCCTTGCTCACTGCACCATCAGGATTCAAGCAAGCCGGGCGGAAGACGGCTGCAATGCCAGAAACCGGACCCCGGAAGCTTGTTTCCTTTCCAGTAAAGAATTTGCTTGGTAGTTTGGTCTGCCCGGTTCCCATGATGCACTGGGCCAGGGACAGACTAATTTGCATGTAGCCAGGTTCTGAACTGGGATGGTGTAGTGAGCTAAAAAACGGTGATGGATCAAGCCCTGATCTTTTGACTGGGTATGAGTGTTCTGTTTAATTCAGATGCTCTGTCCATCACCACCCCCTTTTCTGAATCGTTTTGGCCACTATAGGAGTTGCAGGGTATACTCAGATGTGAGTCCCTTGCTCACTGCACCATCAGGATACAAGCAAGCTGGCCGAAGACGGCTGCAATGCCAGAAACCGGTCCCCGGAAGCTTGTTTCCTTTCCAGTAAAGAATTGGCTTGGTAGTTTGGTCTGCCCTGTTCCCATGATGCACTGGGCCAGGGACAGACTAATTTGCATGTAGCCAGGTTCTGAACTGGGATGGTGTAGTGAGCTAAAAAACGGTGATGGATCAAGCCCTGATCTTTTGACTGGGTATGAGTGTTCTGTTTAATTCAGATGCTCTGTCCATCACCACCCCGTTTTCTGAATCGTTTTGGCCACTATAGGAGAGGCAGGGTATACTCAGATGTGAGGCCCTTGCTCACTGCACCATCAGGATTCAAGCAAGCAAGACGGCTGCAATGCCAGAAACCGGTCCCCGGAAGCTTGTTTCCTTTCCAGTAAAGAATAGGCTTGGTAGTTTGGTCTGCCCTGTTCCCATGATGCACTGGGCCAGGGACAGGCTAATTTGCATGTAGCCAGGTTCTGAACTGGGATGGTGTAGTGAGCTAAAAAACGGTGATGGATCAAGCCCTGATCTTTTGACTGGGTATGAGTGTTCTGTTTAATTCAGATGCTCTGTCCATCACCACCCCCTTTTCTGAATCGTTTTGGCCACTATAGGAGTGGCAGGGTATACTCAGATGTGAGTCCCTTGCTCACTGCACCATCAGGATTCAAGCAAGCCGGGCCGAAGACGGCTGCAATGCCAGAAACCGTTCCCCGGAAGCTTGTTTCCTTTCCAGTAAAGAATTGGCTGGGTAGTTTGGTCTGCCCTGTTCCCATGATGCACTGGGCCAGGGACAGACTAATTTGCATGTAGCCAGGTTCTGAACTGGGATGGTGTAGTGAGTTAAAAAACGGTGATGGATCAAGCCCTGATCTTTTGACTGGGTATGAGTGTTCTGTTTAAATCAGATGCTCTGTCCATCACCACCCCCTTTTCTAAATCGTTTTGGCCACTATAGGAGTGGCAGGGTATACTCAGATGTGAGTCCCTTGCTCACTGCACCATCAGGATTCAAGCAAGCCGGGCCGAAGACGGCTGCAATGCCAGAAACCGGTCCCCGGAAGCTTGTTTCCTTTCCAGTAAAGAATTGGCTTGGTAGTTTGGTCTGCCCTGTTCCCATGAGTCACTGGGCCAGGGACAGACTAATTTGCATGTAGCCAGGTTCTGAACTGGGATGGTGTAGTGAGCTAAATAAAGGTGATGGATCAAGCCCTGATCTTTTGACTGGGTATGAGTGTTCTGTTTAATTCAGATGCTCTGTCCATCACCACCCCCTTTTCTGAATCGTTTTGGCCACTATAGGAGTGGCAGGGTATACTCAGATGTGAGTCCCTTGCTCACTGCACCATCAGGATTCAAGCAAGCCGGGCCGAAGACGGCTGCAATACCAGAAACCGGTCCCCGGAAGCTTGTTTCCTTTCCAGTAAAGAATTGGCTTGGTAGTTTGGTCTGCCCTGTTCCCATGATGCACTGGGCCAGGGACAGACTAATTTGCATGTAGCCAGGTTCTGAACTGGGATGGTGTAGTGAGCTAAAAAACGGTGATGGATCAAACCCTGATCTTTTGACTGGGTATGAGTGTTCTGTTTAATTCAGATGCTCTGTCAATCACCACCCCCTTTTCTGAATCGTTTTGGCCACTATAGGAGTGGCAGGGTATACTCAGATGTGAGTCCCTTGCTCACTACACCATCAGGATTCAAGCAAGCCGGGCTGAAGACGGCTGCAATGCCAGAAACCGGTCCCCGGAAGCTTGTTTCCTTTCTAGTAACGAATTGGCTTGGTAGTTTGGTCTGCCCTGTTCCCATAATGCACTGGGCCAGGGACAGACTAATTTGCATGTAGCCAGGTTCTGAACTGGGATGGTGTAGTGAGCTAAAAAACGGTGATGGATCAAGCCCTGATCTTTTGACTGGGTATGAGTGTTCTGTTTAATTCAGATGCTCTGTCCATCACCACCCCCTTTTCTGAATCGTTTTGGCCACTATAGGAGTGGCAGGGTATACTCAGATGTGAGTCCCTTCTCACTGCACCATCAGGATTCAAGCAAGCCGGCCGAAGACGGCTGCAATGCCAGAAACCGGTCCCCGGAAGCTTGTTTCCTTTCCAGTAAAGAATTGGCTTGGTAGTTTGGTCTGCCCTGTTCCCATGATGCACTGGGCCAGGGACAGACTAATTTGCATGTAGCCAGGTTCTGAACTGGGATGGTGTAGTGAGCTAAAAAACGGTGATGGATCAAGCCCTGATCTTTTGACTGGGTATGAGTGTTCTGTTTAATTCAGATGCTCTGTCCATCACCACCCCCTTTTCTGAATCGTTTTGGCCACTATAGGAGTGGATGGGTATACTCAGATGTGAGTCCCTTGCTCACTGCACCATCAGGATTCAAGCAAGCCGGGCCGAAGACGGCTGCAATGCCAGAAACCGTTCCCCGGAAGCTTGTTTCCTTTCCAGTAAAGAATTGGCTGGGTAGTTTGGTCTGCCCTGTTCCCATGATGCACTGGGCCAGGGACAGACTAATTTGCATGTAGCCAGGTTCTGAACTGGGATGGTGTAGTGAGCTAAAAAACGGTGATGGATCAAGCCCTGATCTTTTGACTGGGTATGAGTGTTCTGTTTAAATCAGATGCTCTGTCCATCACCACCCCCTTTTCTAAATCGTTTTGGCCACTATAGGAGTGGCAGGGTATACTCAGATGTGAGTCCCTTGCTCACTGCACCATCAGGATTCAAGCAAGCCGGGCCGAAGACGGCTGCAATGCCAGAAACCGGTCCCCGGAAGCTTGTTTCCTTTCCAGTAAAGAATTGGCTTGGTAGTTTGGTCTGCCCTGTTCCCATGAGTCACTGGGCCAGGGACAGACTAATTTGCATGTAGCCAGGTTCTGAACTGGGATGGTGTAGTGAGCTAAAAAAAGGTGATGGATCAAGCCCTGATCTTTTGACTGGGTATGAGTGTTCTGTTTAATTCAGATGCTCTGTCCATCACCACCCCCTTTTCTGAATCGTTTTGGCCACTATAGGAGTGGCAGGGTATACTCAGATGTGAGTCCCTTGCTAACTGCACCATCAGGATTCAAGCAAGCCGGGCCGAAGACGGCTGCAATACCAGAAACCGGTCCCCGGAAGCTTGTTTCCTTTCCAGTAAAGAATTGACTTGGTAGTTTGGTCTGCCCTGTTCCCATGATGCACTGGGCCAGGGACAGACTAATTTGCATGTAGCCAGGTTCTGAACTGGGATGGTGTAGTGAGCTAAAAAACGGTGATGGATCAAGCCCTGATCTTTTGACTGGGTATGAGTGTTCTGTTTAATTCAGATGCTCTGTCCATCACCACCCCCTTTTCTGAATCGTTTTGGCCACTATAGGAGTGGCAGGGTATACTCAGATGTGAGTCCCTTGCTCACTGCACCATCAGGATTCAAGCAAGCCGGGCCGAAGACGGCTGCAATGCCAGAAACCGGTCCCCGGAAGCTTGTTTCCTTTCCAGTAAAGAATTGGCTTGGTAGTTTGGTCTGCCCTGTTCCCATGATGCACTGGGCCAGGGACAGACTAATTTGCATGTAGCCAGGTTCTGAACTGGGATGGTGTAGTGAGCTAAAAAAGGGTGATGGATCAAGCCCTGATCTTTTGACTGGGTATGAGTGTTCTGTTTAATTCAGATGCTCTGTCCATCACCACCCCCTTTTCTGAATCGTTTTGGCCACTATAGGAGTGGCAGGGTATACTCAGATGTGAGTCCCTTGCTCACTGCACCATCAGGATTCAAGCAAGCCGGGCGGAAGACGGCTGCAATGCCAGAAACCGGACCCCGGAAGCTTGTTTCCTTTCCAGTAAAGAATTTGCTTGGTAGTTTGGTCTGCCCGGTTCCCATGATGCACTGGGCCAGGGACAGACTAATTTGCATGTAGCCAGGTTCTGAACTGGGATGGTGTAGTGAGCTAAAAAACGGTGATGGATCAAGCCCTGATCTTTTGACTGGGTATAAGTGTTCTGTTTAATTCAGATGCTCTGTCCATCACCACCCCCTTTTCTGAATCGTTTTGGCCACTATAGGAGTTGCAGTGTATACTCAGATGTGAGTCCCTTGCTCACTGCACCATCAGGATACAAGCAAGCTGGCCGAAGACGGCTGCAATGCCAGAAACCGGTCCCCGGAAGCTTGTTTCCTTTCCAGTAAAGAATTGGCTTGGTAGTTTGGTCTGCCCTGTTCCCATGATGCACTGGGCCAGGGACAGACTAATTTGCATGTAGCCAGGTTCTGAACTGGGATGGTGTAGTGAGCTAAAAAACGGTGATGGATCAAGCCCTGATCTTTTGACTGGGTATGAGTGTTCTGTTTAATTCAGATGCTCTGTCCATCACCACCCCGTTTTCTGAATCGTTTTGGCCACTATAGGAGAGGCAGGGTATACTCAGATGTGAGTCCCTTGCTCACTGCACCATCAGGATTCAAGCAAGCAAGACGGCTGCAATGCCAGAAACCGGTCCCCGGAAGCTTGTTTCCTTTCCAGTAAAGAATAGGCTTGGTAGTTTGGTCTGCCCTGTTCCCATGATGCACTGGGCCAGGGACAGGCTAATTTGCATGTAGCCAGGTTCTGAACTGGGATGGTGTAGTGAGCTAAAAACGGTGATGGATCAAGCCCTGATCTTTTGACTGGGTATGAGTGTTCTGTTTAATTCAGATGCTCTGTCCATCACCACCCCCTTTTCTGAATCGTTTTGGCCACTATAGGAGTGGCAGGGTATACTCAGATGTGAGTCCCTTGCTCACTACACCATCAGGATTCAAGCAAGCCGGGCCGAAGACGGCTGCAATGCCAGAAACCGGTCCCCGGAAGCTTGTTTCCTTTCCAGTAACGAATTGGCTTGGTAGTTTGGTCAGCCCTGTTCCCATGATGCACTGGGCCAGGGACAGACTAATTTGCATGTAGCCAGGTTCTGAACTGGGATGGTGTAGTGAGCTAAAAAACGGTGATGGATCAAGCCCTGATCTTTTGACTGGGTATGAGTGTTCTGTTTAATTCAGATGCTCTGTCCATCACCACCCCCTTTTCTGAATCGTTTTGGCCACTATAGGAGTGGCAGGGTATACTCAGATGTAAGTCCTTTGCTCACTGCACCATCAGGATTCAAGTAAGCCGGGCCGAAGACGGCTGCAATGCCAGAAACCGGTCCCCGGAAACTTGTTTCCTTTCCAGTTAAGAATTGGCTTGTTAGTTTGGTCTGCCCTGTTCCCATGATGCACTGGGCCAGGGACAGACTAATTTGCATGTAGCCAGGTTCTGAACTGGGATGGTGTAGTGAGCTAAAAAACGGTGATGGATCAAGCCCAGATCTTTTGACTGGGTATGAGTGTTCTGTTTAATTCAGATGCTCTGTCCATCACCACCCCCTTTTCTGAATCGTTTTGGCCACTATAGGAGTGGCAGGGTATACTCAGATGTGAGTCCCTTGCTCACTGCACCATCAGGATTCAAGCAAGCCGGGCCGAAGACGGCTGCAATGCCAGAAACCGGTCCCCGGAAGCTTGTTTCCTTTCCAGTAAAGAATTGGCTTGGTAGTTTGGTCTGCCCTGTTCCCATGATGCACTGGGCCAGGGACAGACTAATTTGCATGTAGCCAGGTTCTGAACTGGGATGGTGTAGTGAGCTAAAAAACGGTGATGGATCAAGCCCTGATCTTTTGACTGGGTATGAGTGTTCTGTTTAATTCAGATGCTCTGTCCATCACCACCCCCTTTTCTGAATCGTTTTGGCCACTATAGGAGTGGCAGGGTATACTCAGATGTGAGTCCCTTGCTCACTGCACCATCAGGATTCAAGCAAGCCGGGCTGAAGACGGCTGCAATGCCAGAAACCGGTCCCCGGAAGCTTGTTTCCTTTCCAGTAAAGAATTGGCTTGGTAGTTTGGTCTGCCCTGTTCCCATGATGCACTGGGCCAGGGACAGGCTAATTTGCATGTAGCCAGGTTCTGAACTGGGATGGTGTAGTGAGCTAAAAAACGGTGATGGATCAAGCCCTGATCTTTTGACTGGGTATGAGTGTTCTGTTTAATTCAGATGCTCTGTCCATCACCACCCCCTTTTCTGAATCGTTTTGGCCACTATAGGAGTGGCAGGGTATACTCAGATGTGAGTCCCTTGCTCACTGCACCATCAGGATTCAAGCAAGCCGGGCCGAAGACGGCTGCAATGCCAGAAACCGTTCCCCGGAAGCTTGTTTCCTTTCCAGTAAAGAATTGGCTGGGTAGTTTGGTCTGCCCTGTTCCCATGATGCACTGGGCCAGGGACAGACTAATTTGCATGTAGCCAGGTTCTGAACTGGGATGGTGTAGTGAGTTAAAAAACGGTGATGGATCAAGCCCTGATCTTTTGACTGGGTATGAGTGTTCTGTTTAAATCAGATGCTCTGTCCATCACCACCCCCTTTTCTAAATCGTTTTGGCCACTATAGGAGTGGCAGGGTATACTCAGATGTGAGTCCCTTGCTCACTGCACCATCAGGATTCAAGCAAGCCGGGCCGAAGACGGCTGCAATGCCAGAAACCGGTCCCCGGAAGCTTGTTTCCTTTCCAGTAAAGAATTGGCTTGGTAGTTTGGTCTGCCCTGTTCCCATGAGTCACTGGGCCAGGGACAGACTAATTTGCATGTAGCCAGGTTCTGAACTGGGATGGTGTAGTGAGCTACAAAACGGTGATGGATCAAGCCCTGATCTTTTGACTGGGTATGAGTGTTCTGTTTAATTCAGATGCTCTGTCCATCACCACCCCCTTTTCTGAATCGTTTTGGCCACTATAGGAGTGGCAGGGTATACTCAGATGTGAGTCCCTTGCTCACTGCACCATCAGGATTCAAGCAAGCCGGGCGGAAGACGGCTGCAATGCCAGAAACCGGACCCCGGAAGCTTGTTTCCTTTCCAGTAAAGAATTTGCTTGGTAGTTTGGTCTGCCCGGTTCCCATGATGCACTGGGCCAGGGACAGACTAATTTGCATGTAGCCAGGTTCTGAACTGGGATGGTGTAGTGAGCTAAAAAACGGTGATGGATCAAGCCCTGATCTTTTGACTGGGTATGAGTGTTCTGTTTAATTCAGATGCTCTGTCCATCACCACCCCCTTTTCTGAATCGTTTTGGCCACTATAGGAGTTGCAGGGTATACTCAGATGTGAGTCCCTTGCTCACTGCACCATCAGGATACAAGCAAGCTGGCCGAAGACGGCTGCAATGCCAGAAACCGGTCCCCGGAAGCTTGTTTCCTTTCCAGTAAAGAATTGGCTTGGTAGTTTGGTCTGCCCTGTTCCCATGATGCACTGGGCCAGGGACAGACTAATTTGCATGTAGCCAGGTTCTGAACTGGGATGGTGTAGTGAGCTAAAAAACGGTGATGGATCAAGCCCTGATCTTTTGACTGGGTATGAGTGTTCTGTTTAATTCAGATGCTCTGTCCATCACCACCCCGTTTTCTGAATCGTTTTGGCCACTATAGGAGAGGCAGGGTATACTCAGATGTGAGGCCCTTGCTCACTGCACCATCAGGATTCAAGCAAGCAAGACGGCTGCAATGCCAGAAACCGGTCCCCGGAAGCTTGTTTCCTTTCCAGTAAAGAATAGGCTTGGTAGTTTGGTCTGCCCTGTTCCCATGATGCACTGGGCCAGGGACAGGCTAATTTGCATGTAGCCAGGTTCTGAACTGGGATGGTGTAGTGAGCTAAAAAACGGTGATGGATCAAGCCCTGATCTTTTGACTGGGTATGAGTGTTCTGTTTAATTCAGATGCTCTGTCCATCACCACCCCCTTTTCTGAATCGTTTTGGCCACTATAGGAGTGGCAGGGTATACTCAGATGTGAGTCCCTTGCTCACTGCACCATCAGGATTCAAGCAAGCCGGGCCGAAGACGGCTGCAATGCCAGAAACCGTTCCCCGGAAGCTTGTTTCCTTTCCAGTAAAGAATTGGCTGGGTAGTTTGGTCTGCCCTGTTCCCATGATGCACTGGGCCAGGGACAGACTAATTTGCATGTAGCCAGGTTCTGAACTGGGATGGTGTAGTGAGTTAAAAAACGGTGATGGATCAAGCCCTGATCTTTTGACTGGGTATGAGTGTTCTGTTTAAATCAGATGCTCTGTCCATCACCACCCCCTTTTCTAAATCTTTTGGCCACTATAGGAGTGGCAGGGTATACTCAGATGTGAGTCCCTTGCTCACTGCACCATCAGGATTCAAGCAAGCCGGGCCGAAGACGGCTGCAATGCCAGAAACCGGTCCCCGGAAGCTTGTTTCCTTTCCAGTAAAGAATTGGCTTGGTAGTTTGGTCTGCCCTGTTCCCATGAGTCACTGGGCCAGGGACAGACTAATTTGCATGTAGCCAGGTTCTGAACTGGGATGGTGTAGTGAGCTAAAAAAAGGTGATGGATCAAGCCCTGATCTTTTGACTGGGTATGAGTGTTCTGTTTAATTCAGATGCTCTGTCCATCACCACCCCCTTTTCTGAATCGTTTTGGCCACTATAGGAGTGGCAGGGTATACTCAGATGTGAGTCCCTTGCTCACTGCACCATCAGGATTCAAGCAAGCCGGGCCGAAGACGGCTGCAATACCAGAAACCGGTCCCCGGAAGCTTGTTTCCTTTCCAGTAAAGAATTGGCTTGGTAGTTTGGTCTGCCCTGTTCCCATGATGCACTGGGCCAGGGACAGACTAATTTGCATGTAGCCAGGTTCTGAACTGGGATGGTGTAGTGAGCTAAAAAACGGTGATGGATCAAACCCTGATCTTTTGACTGGGTATGAGTGTTCTGTTTAATTCAGATGCTCTGTCAATCACCACCCCCTTTTCTGAATCGTTTTGGCCACTATAGGAGTGGCAGGGTATACTCAGATGTGAGTCCCTTGCTCACTACACCATCAGGATTCAAGCAAGCCGGGCTGAAGACGGCTGCAATGCCAGAAACCGGTCCCCGGAAGCTTGTTTCCTTTCTAGTAACGAATTGGCTTGGTAGTTTGGTCTGCCCTGTTCCCATAATGCACTGGGCCAGGGACAGACTAATTTGCATGTAGCCAGGTTCTGAACTGGGATGGTGTAGTGAGCTAAAAAACGGTGATGGATCAAGCCCTGATCTTTTGACTGGGTATGAGTGTTCTGTTTAATTCAGATGCTCTGTCCATCACCACCCCCTTTTCTGAATCGTTTTGGCCACTATAGGAGTGGCAGGGTATACTCAGATGTGAGTCCCTTGCTCACTGCACCATCAGGATTCAAGCAAGCCGGCCGAAGACGGCTGCAATGCCAGAAACCGGTCCCCGGAAGCTTGTTTCCTTTCCAGTAAAGAATTGGCTTGGTAGTTTGGTCTGCCCTGTTCCCATGATGCACTGGGCCAGGGACAGACTAATTTGCATGTAGCCAGGTTCTGAACTGGGATGGTGTAGTGAGCTAAAAAAGGGTGATGGATCAAGCCCTGATCTTTTGACTGGGTATGAGTGTTCTGTTTAATTCAGATGCTCTGTCCATCACCACCCCCTTTTCTGAATCGTTTTGGCCACTATAGGAGTGGCAGGGTATACTCAGATGTGAGTCCCTTGCTCACTGCACCATCAGGATTCAAGCAAGCCGGGCGGAAGACGGCTGCAATGCCAGAAACCGGACCCCGGAAGCTTGTTTCCTTTCCAGTAAAGAATTTGCTTGGTAGTTTGGTCTGCCCGGTTCCCATGATGCACTGGGCCAGGGACAGACTAATTTGCATGTAGCCAGGTTCTGAACTGGGATGGTGTAGTGAGCTAAAAAACGGTGATGGATCAAGCCCTGATCTTTTGACTGGGTATAAGTGTTCTGTTTAATTCAGATGCTCTGTCCATCACCACCCCCTTTTCTGAATCGTTTTGGCCACTATAGGAGTGGCAGGGTATACTCAGATGTGAGTCCCTTGCTCACTGCACCATCAGGATTCAAGCAAGCCGGGCCGAAGACGGCTGCAATGCCAGAAACCGGTCCCCGGAAGCTTGTTTCCTTTCCAGTAAAGAATAGGCTTGGTAGTTTGGTCTGCCCTGTTCCCATGATGCACTGGGCCAGGGACAGGCTAATTTGCATGTAGCCAGGTTCTGAACTGGGATGGTGTAGTGAGCTAAAAACGGTGATGGATCAAGCCCTGATCTTTTGACTGGGTATGAGTGTTCTGTTTAATTCAGATGCTCTGTCCATCACCACCCCCTTTTCTGAATCGTTTTGGCCACTATAGGAGTGGCAGGGTATACTCAGATGTGAGTCCCTTGCTCACTACACCATCAGGATTCAAGCAAGCCGGGCCGAAGACGGCTGCAATGCCAGAAACCGGTCCCCGGAAGCTTGTTTCCTTTCCAGTAACGAATTGGCTTGGTAGTTTGGTCAGCCCTGTTCCCATGATGCACTGGGCCAGGGACAGACTAATTTGCATGTAGCCAGGTTCTGAACTGGGATGGTGTAGTGAGCTAAAAAACGGTGATGGATCAAGCCCTGATCTTTTGACTGGGTATGAGTGTTCTGTTTAATTCAGATGCTCTGTCCATCACCACCCCCTTTTCTGAATCGTTTTGGCCACTATAGGAGTGGCAGGGTATACTCAGATGTAAGTCCTTTGCTCACTGCACCATCAGGATTCAAGTAAGCCGGGCCGAAGACGGCTGCAATGCCAGAAACCGGTCCCCGGAAACTTGTTTCCTTTCCAGTTAAGAATTGGCTTGTTAGTTTGGTCTGCCCTGTTCCCATGATGCACTGGGCCAGGGACAGACTAATTTGCATGTAGCCAGGTTCTGAACTGGGATGGTGTAGTGAGCTAAAAAACGGTGATGGATCAAGCCCAGATCTTTTGACTGGGTATGAGTGTTCTGTTTAATTCAGATGCTCTGTCCATCACCACCCCCTTTTCTGAATCGTTTTGGCCACTATAGGAGTGGCAGGGTATACTCAGATGTGAGTCCCTTGCTCACTGCACCATCAGGATTCAAGCAAGCCGGGCCGAAGACGGCTGCAATGCCAGAAACCGGTCCCCGGAAGCTTGTTTCCTTTCCAGTAAAGAATTGGCTTGGTAGTTTGGTCTGCCCTGTTCCCATGATGCACTGGGCCAGGGACAGACTAATTTGCATGTAGCCAGGTTCTGAACTGGGATGGTGTAGTGAGCTAAAAAACGGTGATGGATCAAGCCCTGATCTTTTGACTGGGTATGAGTGTTCTGTTTAATTCAGATGCTCTGTCCATCACCACCCCCTTTTCTGAATCGTTTTGGCCACTATAGGAGTGGCAGGGTATACTCAGATGTGAGTCCCTTGCTCACTGCACCATCAGGATTCAAGCAAGCCGGGCTGAAGACGGCTGCAATGCCAGAAACCGGTCCCCGGAAGCTTGTTTCCTTTCCAGTAAAGAATTGGCTTGGTAGTTTGGTCTGCCCTGTTCCCATGATGCACTGGGCCAGGGACAGGCTAATTTGCATGTAGCCAGGTTCTGAACTGGGATGGTGTAGTGAGCTAAAAAACGGTGATGGATCAAGCCCTGATCTTTTGACTGGGTATGAGTGTTCTGTTTAATTCAGATGCTCTGTCCATCACCACCCCCTTTTCTGAATCGTTTTGGCCACTATAGGAGTGGCAGGGTATACTCAGATGTGAGTCCCTTGCTCACTGCACCATCAGGATTCAAGCAAGCCGGGCCGAAGACGGCTGCAATGCCAGAAACCGTTCCCCGGAAGCTTGTTTCCTTTCCAGTAAAGAATTGGCTGGGTAGTTTGGTCTGCCCTGTTCCCATGATGCACTGGGCCAGGGACAGACTAATTTGCATGTAGCCAGGTTCTGAACTGGGATGGTGTAGTGAGTTAAAAAACGGTGATGGATCAAGCCCTGATCTTTTGACTGGGTATGAGTGTTCTGTTTAAATCAGATGCTCTGTCCATCACCACCCCCTTTTCTAAATCGTTTTGGCCACTATAGGAGTGGCAGGGTATACTCAGATGTGAGTCCCTTGCTCACTGCACCATCAGGATTCAAGCAAGCCGGGCCGAAGACGGCTGCAATGCCAGAAACCGGTCCCCGGAAGCTTGTTTCCTTTCCAGTAAAGAATTGGCTTGGTAGTTTGGTCTGCCCTGTTCCCATGAGTCACTGGGCCAGGGACAGACTAATTTGCATGTAGCCAGGTTCTGAACTGGGATGGTGTAGTGAGCTACAAAACGGTGATGGATCAAGCCCTGATCTTTTGACTGGGTATGAGTGTTCTGTTTAATTCAGATGCTCTGTCCATCACCACACCCTTTTCTGAATCGTTTTGGCCACTATAGGAGTGGCAGGGTATACTCAGATGTGAGTCCCTTGCTCACTGCACCATCAGGATTCAAGCAAGCCGGGCCGAAGACGGCTGCAATGCCAGAAACCGGTCCCCGGAAGCTTGTTTCCTTTCCAGTAAAGAATTGGCTTGGTAGTTTGGTCTGCCCTGTTCCCATGATGCACTGGGCCAGGGACAGACTAATTTGCATGTAGCCAGGTTCTGAACTGGGATGGTGTAGTGAGCTAAAAAACGGTGATGGATCAAGCCCTGATCTTTTGACTGGGTATGAGTGTTCTGTTTAATTCAGATGCTCTGTCCATCACCACCCCCTTTTCTGAATCGTTTTGGCCACTATAGGAGTGGCAGGGTATACTCAGATGTGAGTCCCTTGCTCACTGCACCATCAGGATTCAAGCAAGCCGGGCGGAAGACGGCTGCAATGCCAGAAACCGGTCCCCGGAAGCTTGTTTCCTTTCCAGTAAAGAATTTGCTTGGTAGTTTGGTCTGCCCTGTTCCCATGATGCACTGGGCCAGGGACAGACTAATTTGCATGTAGCCAGGTTCTGAACTGGGATGGTGTAGTGAGCTAAAAAACGGTGATGGATCAAGCCCTGATCTTTTGACTGGGTATGAGTGTTCTGTTTAATTCAGATGCTCTGTCCATCACCACCCCCTTTTCTGAATCGTTTTGGCCACTATAGGAGTTGCAGGGTATACTCAGATGTGAGTCCCTTGCTCACTGCACCATCAGGATACAAGCAAGCTGGCCGAAGACGGCTGCAATGCCAGAAACCGGTCCCCGGAAGCTTGTTTCCTTTCCAGTAAAGAATTGGCTTGGTAGTTTGGTCTGCCCTGTTCCCATGATGCACTGGGCCAGGGACAGACTAATTTGCATTTAGCCAGGTTCTGAACTGGGATGGTGTAGTGAGCTAAAAAACGGTGATGGATCAAGCCCTGATCTTTTGACTGGGTATGAGTGTTCTGTTTAATTCAGATGCTCTGTCCATCACCACCCCCTTTTCTGAATCGTTTTGGCCACTATAGGAGAGGCAGGGTATACTCAGATGTGAGTCCCTTGCTCACTGCACCATCAGGATTCAAGCAAGCAAGACGGCTGCAATGCCAGAAACCGGTCCCCGGAAGCTTGTTTCTTTTCCAGTAAAGAAAAGGCTTGGTAGTTTGGTCTGCCCTGTTCCCATGATGCACTGGGCCAGGGACAGACTAATTTGCATGTAGCCAGGTTCTGAACTGGGATGGTGTAGTGAGCTAAAAAACGGTGATGGATCAAGCCCTGATCTTTTGACTGGGTATGAGTGTTCTGTTTAATTCAGATGCTCTGTCCATCACCACCCCCTTTTCTGAATCGTTTTGGCCACTATAGGAGTTGCAGGGTATACTCAGATGTGAGTCCCTTGCTCACTGCACCATCAGGATACAAGCAAGCTGGCCAAAGACGGCTGCAATGCCAGAAACCGGTCCCCGGAAGCTTGTTTCCTTTCCAGTAAAGAATTGGCTTGGTAGTTTGGTCTGCCCTGTTCCCATGATGCACTGGGCCAGGGACAGACTAATTTGCATTTAGCCAGGTTCTGAACTGGGATGGTGTAGTGAGCAAAAAAACGGTGATGGATCAAGCCCTGATCTTTTGACTGGGTATGAGTGTTCTGTTTAATTCAGATGCTCTGTCCATCACCACCCCCTTTTCTGAATCGTTTTGGCCACTATAGGAGAGGCAGGGTATACTCAGATGTGAGTCCCTTGCTCACTGCACCATCAGGATTCAAGCAAGCAAGACGGCTGCAATGCCAGAAACCGGTCCCCGGAAGCTTGTTTCCTTTCCAGTAAAGAATAGGCTTGGTAGTTTGGTCTGCCCTGTTCCCATGATGCACTGGGCCAGGGACAGACTAATTTGCATGTAGCCAGGTTCTGAACTGGGATGGTGTAGTGAGTTAAAAAACGGTGATGGATCAAGCCCTGATCTTTTGACTGGGTATGAGTGTTCTGTTTAAATCAGATGCTCTGTCCATCACCACCCCCTTTTCTAAATCGTTTTGGCCACTATAGGAGTGGCAGGGTATACTCAGATGTAAGTCCTTTGCTCACTGCACCATCAGGATTCAAGTAAGCCGGGCCGAAGACGGCTGCAATGCCAGAAACCGGTCCCCGGAAACTTGTTTCCTTTCCAGTTAAGAATTGGCTTGTTAGTTTGGTCTGCCCTGTTCCCATGATGCACTGGGCCAGGGACAGACTAATTTGCATGTAGCCAGGTTCTGAACTGGGATGGTGTAGTGAGCTAAAAAACGGTGATGGATCAAGCCCAGATCTTTTGACTGGGTATGAGTGTTCTGTTTAATTCAGATGCTCTGTCCATCACCACCCCCTTTTCTGAATCGTTTTGGCCACTATAGGAGTGGCAGGGTATACTCAGATGTGAGTCCCTTGCTCACTGCACCATCAGGATTCAAGCAAGCCGGGCCGAAGACGGCTGCAATGCCAGAAACCGGTCCCCGGAAGCTTGTTTCCTTTCCAGTAAAGAATTGGCTTGGTAGTTTGGTCTGCCCTGTTCCCATGATGCACTGGGCCAGGGACAGACTAATTTGCATGTAGCCAGGTTCTGAACTGGGATGGTGTAGTGAGCTAAAAAACGGTGATGGATCAAGCCCTGATCTTTTGACTGGGTATGAGTGTTCTGTTTAATTCAGATGCTCTGTCCATCACCACCCCCTTTTCTGAATCGTTTTGGCCACTATAGGAGTGGCAGGGTATACTCAGATGTGAGTCCCTTGCTCACTGCACCATCAGGATTCAAGCAAGCCGGGCTGAAGACGGCTGCAATGCCAGAAACCGGTCCCCGGAAGCTTGTTTCCTTTCCAGTAAAGAATTGGCTTGGTAGTTTGGTCTGCCCTGTTCCCATGATGCACTGGGCCAGGGACAGGCTAATTTGCATGTAGCCAGGTTCTGAACTGGGATGGTGTAGTGAGCTAAAAAACGGTGATGGATCAAGCCCTGATCTTTTGACTGGGTATGAGTGTTCTGTTTAATTCAGATGCTCTGTCCATCACCACCCCCTTTTCTGAATCGTTTTGGCCACTATAGGAGTGGCAGGGTATACTCAGATGTGAGTCCCTTGCTCACTGCACCATCAGGATTCAAGCAAGCCGGGCCGAAGACGGCTGCAATGCCAGAAACCGTTCCCCGGAAGCTTGTTTCCTTTCCAGTAAAGAATTGGCTGGGTAGTTTGGTCTGCCCTGTTCCCATGATGCACTGGGCCAGGGACAGACTAATTTGCATGTAGCCAGGTTCTGAACTGGGATGGTGTAGTGAGTTAAAAAACGGTGATGGATCAAGCCCTGATCTTTTGACTGGGTATGAGTGTTCTGTTTAAATCAGATGCTCTGTCCATCACCACCCCCTTTTCTAAATCGTTTTGGCCACTATAGGAGTGGCAGGGTATACTCAGATGTGAGTCCCTTGCTCACTGCACCATCAGGATTCAAGCAAGCCGGGCCGAAGACGGCTGCAATGCCAGAAACCGGTCCCCGGAAGCTTGTTTCCTTTCCAGTAAAGAATTGGCTTGGTAGTTTGGTCTGCCCTGTTCCCATGAGTCACTGGGCCAGGGACAGACTAATTTGCATGTAGCCAGGTTCTGAACTGGGATGGTGTAGTGAGCTACAAAACGGTGATGGATCAAGCCCTGATCTTTTGACTGGGTATGAGTGTTCTGTTTAATTCAGATGCTCTGTCCATCACCACACCCTTTTCTGAATCGTTTTGGCCACTATAGGAGTGGCAGGGTATACTCAGATGTGAGTCCCTTGCTCACTGCACCATCAGGATTCAAGCAAGCCGGGCCGAAGACGGCTGCAATGCCAGAAACCGGTCCCCGGAAGCTTGTTTCCTTTCCAGTAAAGAATTGGCTTGGTAGTTTGGTCTGCCCTGTTCCCATGATGCACTGGGCCAGGGACAGACTAATTTGCATGTAGCCAGGTTCTGAACTGGGATGGTGTAGTGAGCTAAAAAACGGTGATGGATCAAGCCCTGATCTTTTGACTGGGTATGAGTGTTCTGTTTAATTCAGATGCTCTGTCCATCACCACCCCCTTTTCTGAATCGTTTTGGCCACTATAGGAGTGGCAGGGTATACTCAGATGTGAGTCCCTTGCTCACTGCACCATCAGGATTCAAGCAAGCCGGGCGGAAGACGGCTGCAATGCCAGAAACCGGTCCCCGGAAGCTTGTTTCCTTTCCAGTAAAGAATTTGCTTGGTAGTTTGGTCTGCCCTGTTCCCATGATGCACTGGGCCAGGGACAGACTAATTTGCATGTAGCCAGGTTCTGAACTGGGATGGTGTAGTGAGCTAAAAAACGGTGATGGATCAAGCCCTGATCTTTTGACTGGGTATGAGTGTTCTGTTTAATTCAGATGCTCTGTCCATCACCACCCCCTTTTCTGAATCGTTTTGGCCACTATAGGAGTTGCAGGGTATACTCAGATGTGAGTCCCTTGCTCACTGCACCATCAGGATACAAGCAAGCTGGCCGAAGACGGCTGCAATGCCAGAAACCGGTCCCCGGAAGCTTGTTTCCTTTCCAGTAAAGAATTGGCTTGGTAGTTTGGTCTGCCCTGTTCCCATGATGCACTGGGCCAGGGACAGACTAATTTGCATTTAGCCAGGTTCTGAACTGGGATGGTGTAGTGAGCTAAAAAACGGTGATGGATCAAGCCCTGATCTTTTGACTGGGTATGAGTGTTCTGTTTAATTCAGATGCTCTGTCCATCACCACCCCCTTTTCTGAATCGTTTTGGCCACTATAGGAGAGGCAGGGTATACTCAGATGTGAGTCCCTTGCTCACTGCACCATCAGGATTCAAGCAAGCAAGACGGCTGCAATGCCAGAAACCGGTCCCCGGAAGCTTGTTTCTTTTCCAGTAAAGAAAAGGCTTGGTAGTTTGGTCTGCCCTGTTCCCATGATGCACTGGGCCAGGGACAGGCTAATTTGCATGTAGCCAGGTTCTGAACTGGGATGGTGTAGTGAGCTAAAAAACGGTGATGGATCAAGCCCTGATCTTTTGACTGGGTATGAGTGTTCTGTTTAATTCAGATGCTCTGTCCATCACCACCCCCTTTTCTGAATCGTTTTGGCCACTATAGGAGTGGCAGGGTATGCTCAGATGTGAGTCCCTTGCTCACTACACCATCAGGATTCAAGCAAGCCGGGCCGAAGACGGCTGCAATGCCAGAAACCGGTCCCCGGAAGCTTGTTTCCTTTCCAGTAACGAATTGGCTTGGTAGTTTGGTCAGCCCTGTTCCCATGATGCACTGGGCCAGGGACAGACTAATTTGCATGTAGCCAGGTTCTGAACTGGGATGGTGTAGTGAGCTAAAAAACGGTGATGGATCAAGCCCTGATCTTTTGACTGGGTATGAGTGTTCTGTTTAATTCAGATGCTCTGTCCATCACCACCCCCTTTTCTGAATCGTTTTGGCCACTATAGGAGTGGCAGGGTATACTCAGATGTGAGTCCTTTGCTCACTGCACCATCAGGATTCAAGTAAGCCGGGCCGAAGACGGCTGCAATGCCAGAAACCGGTCCCCGGAAGCTTGTTTCCTTTCCAGTTAAGAATTGGCTTGTTAGTTTGGTCTGCCCTGTTCCCATGATGCACTGGGCCAGGGACAGACTAATTTGCATGTAGCCAGGTTCTGAACTGGGATGGTGTAGTGAGCTAAAAAATGGTGATGGATCAAGCCCAGATCTTTTGACTGGGTATGAGTGTTCTGTTTAATTCAGATGCTCTGTCCATCACCACCCCCTTTTCTGAATCGTTTTGGCCACTATAGGAGTGGCAGGGTATACTCAGATGTGAGTCCCTTGCTCACTGCACCATCAGGATTCAAGCAAGCCGGGCCGAAGACGGCTGCAATGCCAGAAACCGGTCCCCGGAAGCTTGTTTCCTTTCCAGTAAAGAATTGGCTTGGTAGTTTGGTCTGCCCTGTTCCCATGATGCACTGGGCCAGGGACAGACTAATTTGCATGTAGCCAGGTTCTGAACTGGGATGGTGTAGTGAGCTAAAAAACGGTGATGGATCAAGCCCTGATCTTTTGACTGGGTATGAGTGTTCTGTTTAATTCAGATGCTCTGTCCATCACCACCCCCTTTTCTGAATCGTTTTGGCCACTATAGGAGTTGCAGGGTATACTCAGATGTGAGTCCCTTGCTCACTGCACCATCAGGATACAAGCAAGCTGGCCGAAGACGGCTGCAATGCCAGAAACCGGTCCCCGGAAGCTTGTTTCCTTTCCAGTAAAGAATTGGCTTGGTAGTTTGGTCTGCCCTGTTCCCATGATGCACTGGGCCAGGGACAGACTAATTTGCATTTAGCCAGGTTCTGAACTGGGATGGTGTAGTGAGCTAAAAAACGGTGATGGATCAAGCCCTGATCTTTTGACTGGGTATGAGTGTTCTGTTTAATTCAGATGCTCTGTCCATCACCACCCCCTTTTCTGAATCGTTTTGGCCACTATAGGAGAGGCAGGGTATACTCAGATGTGAGTCCCTTGCTCACTGCACCATCAGGATTCAAGCAAGCAAGACGGCTGCAATGCCAGAAACCGGTCCCCGGAAGCTTGTTTCCTTTCCAGTAAAGAATAGGCTTGGTAGTTTGGTCTGCCCTGTTCCCATGATGCACTGGGCCAGGGACAGGCTAATTTGCATGTAGCCAGGTTCTGAACTGGGATGGTGTAGTGAGCTAAAAAACGGTGATGGATCAAGCCCTGATCTTTTGACTGGGTATGAGTGTTCTGTTTAATTCAGATGCTCTGTCCATCACCACCCCCTTTTCTGAATCGTTTTGGCCACTATAGGAGTGGCAGGGTATGCTCAGATGTGAGTCCCTTGCTCACTACACCATCAGGATTCAAGCAAGCCGGGCCGAAGACGGCTGCAATGCCAGAAACCGGTCCCCGGAAGCTTGTTTCCTTTCCAGTAACGAATTGGCTTGGTAGTTTGGTCAGCCCTGTTCCCATGATGCACTGGGCCAGGGACAGACTAATTTGCATGTAGCCAGGTTCTGAACTGGGATGGTGTAGTGAGCTAAAAAACGGTGATGGATCAAACCCTGATCTTTTGACTGGGTATGAGTGTTCTGTTTAATTCAGATGCTCTGTCAATCACCCCCCCCTTTTCTGAATCGTTTTGGCCACTATAGGAGTGGCAGGGTATACTCAGATGTGAGTCCCTTGCTCACTACACCATCAGGATTCAAGCAAGCCGGGCCGAAGACGGCTGCAATGCCAGAAACCGGTCCCCGGAAGCTTGTTTCCTTTCCAGTAACGAATTGGCTTGGTAGTTTGGTCTGCCCTGTTCCCATAATGCACTGGGCCAGGGACAGACTAATTTGCATGTAGCCAGGTTCTGAACTGGGATGGTGTAGTGAGCTAAAAAACGGTGATGGATCAAGCCCTGATCTTTTGACTGGGTATGAGTGTTCTGTTTAATTCAGATGCTCTGTCCATCACCACCCCCTTTTCTGAATCGTTTTGGCCACTATAGGAGTGGCAGGGTATACTCAGATGTGAGTCCCTTGCTCACTGCACCATCAGGATTCAAGCAAGCCGGGCCGAAGACGGCTGCAATGCCAGAAACCGGTCCCCGGAAGCTTGTTTCCTTTCCAGTAAAGAATTTGCTTGGTAGTTTGGTCTGCCCTGTTCCCATGATGCACTGGGCCAGGGACAGACTAATTTGCATGTAGCCAGGTTCTGAACTGGGATGGTGTAGTGAGCTAAAAAACGGTGATGGATCAAGCCCTGATCTTTTGACTGGGTATGAGTGTTCTGTTTAATTCAGATGCTCTGTCCATCACCACCCCCTTTTCTGAATCGTTTTGGCCACTATAGGAGTTGCAGGGTATACTCAGATGTGAGTCCCTTGCTCACTGCACCATCAGGATACAAGCAAGCTGGCCGAAGACGGCTGCAATGCCAGAAACCGGTCCCCGGAAGCTTGTTTCCTTTCCAGTAAAGAATTGGCTTGGTAGTTTGGTCTGCCCTGTTCCCATGATGCACTGGGCCAGGGACAGACTAATTTGCATTTAGCCAGGTTCTGAACTGGGATGGTGTAGTGAGCTAAAAAACGGTGATGGATCAAGCCCTGATCTTTTGACTGGGTATGAGTGTTCTGTTTAATTCAGATGCTCTGTCCATCACCACCCCCTTTTCTGAATCGTTTTGGCCACTATAGGAGAGGCAGGGTATACTCAGATGTGAGTCCCTTGCTCACTGCACCATCAGGATTCAAGCAAGCAAGACGGCTGCAATGCCAGAAACCGGTCCCCGGAAGCTTGTTTCTTTTCCAGTAAAGAAAAGGCTTGGTAGTTTGGTCTGCCCTGTTCCCATGATGCACTGGGCCAGGGACAGGCTAATTTGCATGTAGCCAGGTTCTGAACTGGGATGGTGTAGTGAGCTAAAAAACGGTGATGGATCAAGCCCTGATCTTTTGACTGGGTATGAGTGTTCTGTTTAATTCAGATGCTCTGTCCATCACCACCCCCTTTTCTGAATCGTTTTGGCCACTATAGGAGTGGCAGGGTATGCTCAGATGTGAGTCCCTTGCTCACTACACCATCAGGATTCAAGCAAGCCGGGCCGAAGACGGCTGCAATGCCAGAAACCGGTCCCCGGAAGCTTGTTTCCTTTCCAGTAACGAATTGGCTTGGTAGTTTGGTCAGCCCTGTTCCCATGATGCACTGGGCCAGGGACAGACTAATTTGCATGTAGCCAGGTTCTGAACTGGGATGGTGTAGTGAGCTAAAAAACGGTGATGGATCAAGCCCTGATCTTTTCACTGGGTATGAGTGTTCTGTTTAATTCAGATGCTCTGTCCATCACCACCCCCTTTTCTGAATCGTTTTGGCCACTATAGGAGTGGCAGGGTATACTCAGATGTGAGTCCTTTGCTCACTGCACCATCAGGATTCAAGTAAGCCGGGCCGAAGACGGCTGCAATGCCAGAAACCGGTCCCCGGAAGCTTGTTTCCTTTCCAGTTAAGAATTGGCTTGTTAGTTTGGTCTGCCCTGTTCCCATGATGCACTGGGCCAGGGACAGACTAATTTGCATGTAGCCAGGTTCTGAACTGGGATGGTGTAGTGAGCTAAAAAACGGTGATGGATCAAGCCCAGATCTTTTGACTGGGTATGAGTGTTCTGTTTAATTCAGATGCTCTGTCCATCACCACCCCCTTTTCTGAATCGTTTTGGCCACTATAGGAGTGGCAGGGTATACTCAGATGTGAGTCCCTTGCTCACTGCACCATCAGGATTCAAGCAAGCCGGGCCGAAGACGGCTGCAATGCCAGAAACCGGTCCCCGGAAGCTTGTTTCCTTTCCAGTAAAGAATTGGCTTGGTAGTTTGGTCTGCCCTGTTCCCATGATGCACTGGGCCAGGGACAGACTAATTTGCATGTAGCCAGGTTCTGAACTGGGATGGTGTAGTGAGCTAAAAAACGGTGATGGATCAAGCCCTGATCTTTTGACTGGGTATGAGTGTTCTGTTTAATTCAGATGCTCTGTCCATCACCACCCCCTTTTCTGAATCGTTTTGGCCACTATAGGAGTTGCAGGGTATACTCAGATGTGAGTCCCTTGCTCACTGCACCATCAGGATACAAGCAAGCTGGCCGAAGACGGCTGCAATGCCAGAAACCGGTCCCCGGAAGCTTGTTTCCTTTCCAGTAAAGAATTGGCTTGGTAGTTTGGTCTGCCCTGTTCCCATGATGCACTGGGCCAGGGACAGACTAATTTGCATTTAGCCAGGTTCTGAACTGGGATGGTGTAGTGAGCTAAAAAACGGTGATGGATCAAGCCCTGATCTTTTGACTGGGTATGAGTGTTCTGTTTAATTCAGATGCTCTGTCCATCACCACCCCCTTTTCTGAATCGTTTTGGCCACTATAGGAGAGGCAGGGTATACTCAGATGTGAGTCCCTTGCTCACTGCACCATCAGGATTCAAGCAAGCAAGACGGCTGCAATGCCAGAAACCGGTCCCCGGAAGCTTGTTTCCTTTCCAGTAAAGAATAGGCTTGGTAGTTTGGTCTGCCCTGTTCCCATGATGCACTGGGCCAGGGACAGGCTAATTTGCATGTAGCCAGGTTCTGAACTGGGATGGTGTAGTGAGCTAAAAAACGGTGATGGATCAAGCCCTGATCTTTTGACTGGGTATGAGTGTTCTGTTTAATTCAGATGCTCTGTCCATCACCACCCCCTTTTCTGAATCGTTTTGGCCACTATAGGAGTGGCAGGGTATGCTCAGATGTGAGTCCCTTGCTCACTACACCATCAGGATTCAAGCAAGCCGGGCCGAAGACGGCTGCAATGCCAGAAACCGGTCCCCGGAAGCTTGTTTCCTTTCCAGTAACGAATTGGCTTGGTAGTTTGGTCAGCCCTGTTCCCATGATGCACTGGGCCAGGGACAGACTAATTTGCATGTAGCCAGGTTCTGAACTGGGATGGTGTAGTGAGCTAAAAAACGGTGATGGATCAAACCCTGATCTTTTGACTGGGTATGAGTGTTCTGTTTAATTCAGATGCTCTGTCAATCACCCCCCCCTTTTCTGAATCGTTTTGGCCACTATAGGAGTGGCAGGGTATACTCAGATGTGAGTCCCTTGCTCACTACACCATCAGGATTCAAGCAAGCCGGGCCGAAGACGGCTGCAATGCCAGAAACCGGTCCCCGGAAGCTTGTTTCCTTTCCAGTAACGAATTGGCTTGGTAGTTTGGTCTGCCCTGTTCCCATAATGCACTGGGCCAGGGACAGACTAATTTGCATGTAGCCAGGTTCTGAACTGGGATGGTGTAGTGAGCTAAAAAACGGTGATGGATCAAGCCCTGATCTTTTGACTGGGTATGAGTGTTCTGTTTAATTCAGATGCTCTGTCCATCACCACCCCCTTTTCTGAATCGTTTTGGCCACTATAGGAGTGGCAGGGTATACTCAGATGTGAGTCCCTTGCTCACTGCACCATCAGGATTCAAGCAAGCCGGGCGGAAGACGGCTGCAATGCCAGAAACCGGTCCCCGGAAGCTTGTTTCCTTTCCAGTAAAGAATTTGCTTGGTAGTTTGGTCTGCCCTGTTCCCATGATGCACTGGGCCAGGGACAGACTAATTTGCATGTAGCCAGGTTCTGAACTGGGATGGTGTAGTGAGCTAAAAAACGGTGATGGATCAAGCCCTGATCTTTTGACTGGGTATGAGTGTTCTGTTTAATTCAGATGCTCTGTCCATCACCACCCCCTTTTCTGAATCGTTTTGGCCACTATAGGAGTTGCAGGGTATACTCAGATGTGAGTCCCTTGCTCACTGCACCATCAGGATACAAGCAAGCTGGCCGAAGACGGCTGCAATGCCAGAAACCGGTCCCCGGAAGCTTGTTTCCTTTCCAGTAAAGAATTGGCTTGGTAGTTTGGTCTGCCCTGTTCCCATGATGCACTGGGCCAGGGACAGACTAATTTGCATTTAGCCAGGTTCTGAACTGGGATGGTGTAGTGAGCTAAAAAACGGTGATGGATCAAGCCCTGATCTTTTGACTGGGTATGAGTGTTCTGTTTAATTCAGATGCTCTGTCCATCACCACCCCCTTTTCTGAATCGTTTTGGCCACTATAGGAGAGGCAGGGTATACTCAGATGTGAGTCCCTTGCTCACTGCACCATCAGGATTCAAGCAAGCAAGACGGCTGCAATGCCAGAAACCGGTCCCCGGAAGCTTGTTTCTTTTCCAGTAAAGAAAAGGCTTGGTAGTTTGGTCTGCCCTGTTCCCATGATGCACTGGGCCAGGGACAGGCTAATTTGCATGTAGCCAGGTTCTGAACTGGGATGGTGTAGTGAGCTAAAAAACGGTGATGGATCAAGCCCTGATCTTTTGACTGGGTATGAGTGTTCTGTTTAATTCAGATGCTCTGTCCATCACCACCCCCTTTTCTGAATCGTTTTGGCCACTATAGGAGTGGCAGGGTATGCTCAGATGTGAGTCCCTTGCTCACTACACCATCAGGATTCAAGCAAGCCGGGCCGAAGACGGCTGCAATGCCAGAAACCGGTCCCCGGAAGCTTGTTTCCTTTCCAGTAACGAATTGGCTTGGTAGTTTGGTCAGCCCTGTTCCCATGATGCACTGGGCCAGGGACAGACTAATTTGCATGTAGCCAGGTTCTGAACTGGGATGGTGTAGTGAGCTAAAAAACGGTGATGGATCAAGCCCTGATCTTTTGACTGGGTATGAGTGTTCTGTTTAATTCAGATGCTCTGTCCATCACCACCCCCTTTTCTGAATCGTTTTGGCCACTATAGGAGTGGCAGGGTATACTCAGATGTGAGTCCTTTGCTCACTGCACCATCAGGATTCAAGTAAGCCGGGCCGAAGACGGCTGCAATGCCAGAAACCGGTCCCCGGAAGCTTGTTTCCTTTCCAGTTAAGAATTGGCTTGTTAGTTTGGTCTGCCCTGTTCCCATGATGCACTGGGCCAGGGACAGACTAATTTGCATGTAGCCAGGTTCTGAACTGGGATGGTGTAGTGAGCTAAAAAACGGTGATGGATCAAGCCCAGATCTTTTGACTGGGTATGAGTGTTCTGTTTAATTCAGATGCTCTGTCCATCACCACCCCCTTTTCTGAATCGTTTTGGCCACTATAGGAGTGGCAGGGTATACTCAGATGTGAGTCCCTTGCTCACTGCACCATCAGGATTCAAGCAAGCCGGGCCGAAGACGGCTGCAATGCCAGAAACCGGTCCCCGGAAGCTTGTTTCCTTTCCAGTAAAGAATTGGCTTGGTAGTTTGGTCTGCCCTGTTCCCATGATGCACTGGGCCAGGGACAGACTAATTTGCATGTAGCCAGGTTCTGAACTGGGATGGTGTAGTGAGCTAAAAAACGGTGATGGATCAAGCCCTGATCTTTTGACTGGGTATGAGTGTTCTGTTTAATTCAGATGCTCTGTCCATCACCACCCCCTTTTCTGAATCGTTTTGGCCACTATAGGAGTTGCAGGGTATACTCAGATGTGAGTCCCTTGCTCACTGCACCATCAGGATACAAGCAAGCTGGCCGAAGACGGCTGCAATGCCAGAAACCGGTCCCCGGAAGCTTGTTTCCTTTCCAGTAAAGAATTGGCTTGGTAGTTTGGTCTGCCCTGTTCCCATGATGCACTGGGCCAGGGACAGACTAATTTGCATTTAGCCAGGTTCTGAACTGGGATGGTGTAGTGAGCTAAAAAACGGTGATGGATCAAGCCCTGATCTTTTGACTGGGTATGAGTGTTCTGTTTAATTCAGATGCTCTGTCCATCACCACCCCCTTTTCTGAATCGTTTTGGCCACTATAGGAGAGGCAGGGTATACTCAGATGTGAGTCCCTTGCTCACTGCACCATCAGGATTCAAGCAAGCAAGACGGCTGCAATGCCAGAAACCGGTCCCCGGAAGCTTGTTTCCTTTCCAGTAAAGAATAGGCTTGGTAGTTTGGTCTGCCCTGTTCCCATGATGCACTGGGCCAGGGACAGGCTAATTTGCATGTAGCCAGGTTCTGAACTGGGATGGTGTAGTGAGCTAAAAAACGGTGATGGATCAAGCCCTGATCTTTTGACTGGGTATGAGTGTTCTGTTTAATTCAGATGCTCTGTCCATCACCACCCCCTTTTCTGAATCGTTTTGGCCACTATAGGAGTGGCAGGGTATGCTCAGATGTGAGTCCCTTGCTCACTACACCATCAGGATTCAAGCAAGCCGGGCCGAAGACGGCTGCAATGCCAGAAACCGGTCCCCGGAAGCTTGTTTCCTTTCCAGTAACGAATTGGCTTGGTAGTTTGGTCAGCCCTGTTCCCATGATGCACTGGGCCAGGGACAGACTAATTTGCATGTAGCCAGGTTCTGAACTGGGATGGTGTAGTGAGCTAAAAAACGGTGATGGATCAAGCCCTGATCTTTTGACTGGGTATGAGTGTTCTGTTTAATTCAGATGCTCTGTCCATCACCACCCCCTTTTCTGAATCGTTTTGGCCACTATAGGAGTGGCAGGGTATACTCAGATGTGAGTCCTTTGCTCACTGCACCATCAGGATTCAAGTAAGCCGGGCCGAAGACGGCTGCAATGCCAGAAACCGGTCCCCGGAAGCTTGTTTCCTTTCCAGTTAAGAATTGGCTTGTTAGTTTGGTCTGCCCTGTTCCCATGATGCACTGGGCCAGGGACAGACTAATTTGCATGTAGCCAGGTTCTGAACTGGGATGGTGTAGTGAGCTAAAAAACGGTGATGGATCAAGCCCAGATCTTTTGACTGGGTATGAGTGTTCTGTTTAATTCAGATGCTCTGTCCATCACCACCCCCTTTTCTGAATCGTTTTGGCCACTATAGGAGTGGCAGGGTATACTCAGATGTGAGTCCCTTGCTCACTGCACCATCAGGATTCAAGCAAGCCGGGCCGAAGACGGCTGCAATGCCAGAAACCGGTCCCCGGAAGCTTGTTTCCTTTCCAGTAAAGAATTGGCTTGGTAGTTTGGTCTGCCCTGTTCCCATGATGCACTGGGCCAGGGACAGACTAATTTGCATGTAGCCAGGTTCTGAACTGGGATGGTGTAGTGAGCTAAAAAACGGTGATGGATCAAGCCCTGATCTTTTGACTGGGTATGAGTGTTCTGTTTAATTCAGATGCTCTGTCCATCACCACCCCCTTTTCTGAATCGTTTTGGCCACTATAGGAGTGGCAGGGTATACTCAGATGTGAGTCCCTTGCTCACTGCACCATCAGGATTCAAGCAAGCCGGGCCGAAGACGGCTGCAATGCCAGAAACCGTTCCCCGGAAGCTTGTTTCCTTTCCAGTAAAGAATTGGCTGGGTAGTTTGGTCTGCCCTGTTCCCATGATGCACTGGGCCAGGGACAGACTAATTTGCATGTAGCCAGGTTCTGAACTGGGATGGTGTAGTGAGTTAAAAAACGGTGATGGATCAAGCCCTGATCTTTTGACTGGGTATGAGTGTTCTGTTTAAATCAGATGCTCTGTCCATCACCACCCCCTTTTCTAAATCGTTTTGGCCACTATAGGAGTGGCAGGGTATACTCAGATGTGAGTCCCTTGCTCACTGCACCATCAGGATTCAAGCAAGCCGGGCCGAAGACGGCTGCAATGCCAGAAACCGGTCCCCGGAAGCTTGTTTCCTTTCCAGTAAAGAATTGGCTTGGTAGTTTGGTCTGCCCTGTTCCCATGAGTCACTGGGCCAGGGACAGACTAATTTGCATGTAGCCAGGTTCTGAACTGGGATGGTGTAGTGAGCTAAAAAAAGGTGATGGATCAAGCCCTGATCTTTTGACTGGGTATGAGTGTTCTGTTTAATTCAGATGCTCTGTCCATCACCACCCCCTTTTCTGAATCGTTTTGGCCACTATAGGAGTGGCAGGGTATACTCAGATGTGAGTCCCTTGCTCACTGCACCATCAGGATTCAAGCAAGCCAGGCCGAAGACGGCTGCAATACCAGAAACCGGTCCCCGGAAGCTTGTTTCCTTTCCAGTAAAGAATTGGCTTGGTAGTTTGGTCTGCCCTGTTCCCATGATGCACTGGGCCAGGGACAGACTAATTTGCATGTAGCCAGGTTCTGAACTGGGATGGTGTAGTGAGCTAAAAAACGGTGATGGATCAAACCCTGATCTTTTGACTGGGTATGAGTGTTCTGTTTAATTCAGATGCTCTGTCAATCACCCCCCCCTTTTCTGAATCGTTTTGGCCACTATAGGAGTGGCAGGGTATACTCAGATGTGAGTCCCTTGCTCACTACACCATCAGGATTCAAGCAAGCCGGGCCGAAGACGGCTGCAATGCCAGAAACCGGTCCCCGGAAGCTTGTTTCCTTTCCAGTAACGAATTGGCTTGGTAGTTTGGTCTGCCCTGTTCCCATAATGCACTGGGCCAGGGACAGACTAATTTGCATGTAGCCAGGTTCTGAACTGGGATGGTGTAGTGAGCTAAAAAATGGTGATGGATCAAGCCCTGATCTTTTGACTGGGTATGAGTGTTCTGTTTAATTCAGATGCTCTGTCCATCACCACCCCCTTTTCTGAATCGTTTTGGCCACTATAGGAGTGGCAGGGTATACTCAGATGTGAGTCCCTTCTCACTGCACCATCAGGATTCAAGCAAGCCGGCCGAAGACGGCTGCAATGCCAGAAACCGGTCCCCGGAAGCTTGTTTCCTTTCCAGTAAAGAATTGGCTTGGTAGTTTGGTCTGCCCTGTTCCCATTGTGGAAAAGTAAATTTTGCTATGTTCTGTGTCCCTACGCGTCCTCCATCATATGTTATCTGTGCATGATTAATATGCATATGTTATTCCCCATGTTTGATTAAAGACGCAATTATAGTTGTGTCCACCTCTAGTATGCCAGTTTCCAGTTCTCGTGAATAATACGAATATCAGGCCTATGTAAAGCTACGTTGCCACGTTTCTCAGTGTGCACGTTAATGCATTGTAAAATCTCCGTTTCTAGGCCTCAAAAGGGCCTGGACACCAGATTCAGCTCCTGTCCCCTGAAGCCTCGCTGAGGAGCGATACAGCCCCCACCTGTATCCTCGACCCTTCACTTATTTCCTGCATCGCAGTGCCCGGCCCAGCTTGGCTCTGCCTCTGAGTCTGCCAAGAGTATGTTATGATTCGAGTTATCAGTACAGCCCTCCTTCTCTGCATTCCTAAGCTACTGAATCGCATCAATAGTTTCCGTCATTGTCTAGCCTCTACGTCTCCATGTAAGAGAAATACTGCATTTAGTGGTCATTTAATATTCTTCATCACGCACTACATGTAGAATAATGCATGCTCCAGTCTTAGAGTCTGTTAGCTTTTCCCCTCCTGACTTCTAGTTTATATCAACATGTTCTCTAAACATCAGATGCTAGATACTGCTTAGGTACATGTCGCCCTGACTCTCCAGACTTCAGTCTCTGCTCCTAGCACAGAGTTCATAGCCCCCAGCTTCTCCTAGTAACACGTCATCGCCAGTTTGCGCGCACCATCAGGTTAGAGGTCCCGGCTCCTTAGGTAGCCCCCTCCATGGGTTCCGCCCCATTCATGACATATTCTGTTACGTTTGCATTACATGTCTATGTTTACGCCCTGTTACACCTACTTTCACCCTTATCTTTCGCGACTGCTACGCGTCACGCTTTCTGCTCCACCCACTGCTACGCCTATTGCAATGTAATGCTATGTGTTTGCGTTATGTATATATGCTCATGTACTGTTATTAAAAGTTATCCTTCCTTCCTATGCTTCCCTTGTCCCGATCCTGTCCCCGGCAGCTGCCATCCTATTCCCGTGCAGGTCGTCCTGTTCCTGTCCTTATGCTGTATTAAACCTGCAAAACTCCTACTACCTCGAATCTTGACTCTTATTTATTGAGCTATCTGTTATTCATTTATGCATTCAAAAATAGGGTATTATTTATTTATTTACCACATAATGGCGCCCGAACAGGGACTTGCCCTTTCCCCACGCGTCGGTGAAGCCACGCCGACCCCCTGACCCTCTGCAGTCGTGACGGAACTCTTCTGCGCACCGGCAGATATTTCTGCTTCAAGTATCCCTCAGGCCCACGGAGGAGACGGAGGAGGCGGTCCAGCATCCAGACGAGACGGTGGAGGAACGCGGCGAGTCCCGACCAGAGCCCAAGCCGAGAGTCCAAGGTCCGAGGTATCCGGAGGTCCACCCGTAACTGAAGTCCGAAGTTCGTCGTCCGTCGTCGTAGCAGTCCAGTCCAGTCCGAGGCCTTCCGTTCTTGCTGCCCGGTGAGTACCGTTACTGGGGTAGTATCTAGACAGGGTCAATTTAATTGACTCTGGTCCGTGGGTTGGTGGTACACAAGCCCACAAACGAAGTGTCCACTCCGGTGGATACGGGTCCTGACGTGTCTCTTGATGAGACCGGTAAGTTTCGTACTGTTTCAGCAGTGCATCTAGTTTCTGTTCTAGTCAGTTCTGTTCTCGAGAAAATTCATGTACTCTGTGTTCCGTATTCCAGGTGGTATTTCTGTTCGAACTGTTATTTTAAATGTTCTTCATGTATTTTAATGTCGTGGTATGAATGGGGAATAAGTATCGTGTTCATTGTGTATTGTATTGTGTCTAGATTACAGTTCAGTCATGCCCTTGTTTTCCAAGTTACGGCAGTTAAAAACTAGAAAGGGTCTGCTGGAAGCAGCAGTTCCAGTCCCGCCTAGGGACAGTCCAGGTCATTTTATGTATCAGAAGCATGGCATAAGCGCCATATTGTATCTAGATTTATGGGTCGAGTATACCAAACAGTTAGAGGAAAAGTATAGATGGCCTGTGTCAGGCACATGGGATGCCGAGTGCATCATGAGAGTAGAAGAAGCATTATGGAAAAAGAAAGCCAGACAGTCACAGAAAGATGCCATCGAGTTATGGCGCAAAGAATCTCATAAAAGAACCGAAAAAGAAATCAGAAAGTCAGAATTAAGTAGAGAATCCTTAGAACGAGCCCAAGAAAGGGAATTAATCGAGATTGGTGAACAAGTTAAAACCGAACAGTCAGACAGACAGAGGCATGCTCTTATTAAGGGTATGTATCCTCTTCTTGCCGAGGGCCTGCCAAAAGCGACCCCGGAGGCATCCAGTAACTTTCCGTCACCATTAGTTCCGACCAAGCTACGTCACAAACAGACCGCAGCTGATATTTTCATTTCGTCCTATTTGGACGACACAGTCCCAGAATATGTAAATCCTGTTCGCGCTCCGCCAGTCCCTGTAAATCAGGCACTTCCCGTTCCTCCAGACACCGGGGTACCCCTTGCAGTACCTGCTACGGCCCCCCTGGTCCAGCCCGCCATACCAGTTCAGCCCGCATTTCAATTTCCTGCCACACTAGTACGAAGAGGATCAGTCGACGATTCTAGTTTAGGGGCCGCAGGAGGAGGTCCTCCTCAGACCCCGCCGCCACATAAGCGTTTAACGTCAGCCGAATTACATGCACAAGCGTCACAGCGTACGCCCAGACATCAGACTGTAGCAGAAATAAGAAAAGCCCTTAATGAATGCGGCTATGATCCAGTCCCAGGCGAGGATAATATGGTTTTATATTCATTTCGCGTAAGAAAGGTGGCCGAGTATCTAGTCACCCTACCGAATATGAAAGAAGACCTAGACAGAATATATCGTTTCATCCGTACAGGGGATGATCCAGAAAGCATTAGCGAGGCCATGTCTCAAAGGAAAGCCGAGATCCAGCTCATGATATTAAAGTTTCTGATTAACTGTCTAATAAGAGAACAAGATTACCCGTCTAAAGATCCAGCCGAAATGAGAACCCTGACAAGGTGGAGTGATAATATAGCCGAGGGTAAGCACAAGACCGTCGGTGCTATGGAGAGTATGTACAAGAAAATCCGTAAAGAAATAATAAAGTTACACGAACAGCGTAAAGCAGCACAAGTAAGCGAGAAAGAAAGTAACTCTGATACTGAAGAGGTAGACGACGAGAATTCCGCCAGAATAGCGTATGTAGGAAAATCTAGATTTCCAGATCGCCATTTACGCCTAGAACACAAGTCTACTTTCCATCATCCAGCACCAGAACAAGGTTCTCTAGAACAAGTGTTTCAAGCTACCGATCACATTCTGAAATCACGAATCGGTTACAGTGAGTTAAGTACTATGCATGAACAAGAACTAGCCCGATCAGCAGTCCGATGGACTACTGATTCTACCACTTTTCCAGACGAAATAGTGGCACAAATGTTTCTGAAAATGCCCCCAGCCGAGCAACGACTGGCGGGTACGTATATGATTCAGCACCTCATTACATTGTATGAGGGTCAGCACTCTGATCCAGGTCCGTTGCATGATATCCTGAACGAGTTACTCCAGTATAGATGGAAAGGTTTAGGTACCGATTTAATTAGTGTCATTCTAGAACAGCGTCACAAATATAGAACGTTTTTGAACCCGCATTTTGTTCATGTCTCACCCCCAGAAAGTAAACCATTTTACATGGAGAGACAGAATCCGTTACGAGAAGTCCACCCAGTTAGAGGAACGGGTGGCGAACTAGAACGAGTGTTTGTTTACACTCCGATTACAAAGATGGAACTCTTAGAGATGAAAAAATTAATTCCCTGTCATGATAAAGATCCAGCAGGGTTCCATCGAGAATTAAAAGACATGCTCCGTATGGGAGAATACACGTATCCAGATATAATTAAAATGTTAAAGGTTCTGTTGCCCGCAGGGGTGTATGAAAAGCTCAAGGAAAAAGAATGGGAGGTGGGAGAGAAAAAGATCGATTGGGCAGTTCTAGAAGCTGAAGATAAGGCACGAGTACCAGGTACCGGTCTTGGAGCAAAATGTAAAGAATTACCTGAATTATTGATTCAAGTTTTACCCAGATTGTTAACAACGAAAAGGGAAGACTGGGATGCAATCTCAGCCTGTAAACAGAAACAAGACGAAGACATTAGTGATTTTTATTCTAGATTTGAGAAATGTTTTAGCATCAACAGTGGCCTCAAGACAAGTAGTGAGTCATACCCTCACCTTTTTGTTACTAAATTAGTTGAGAATTCAAGTCCACAAATTAAGAATCGAGTTTTGAAAGTCGAAAGTACCTGGCAAGCTAATACCCCGTCCCAGATGTTACAGATGCTCCAATACCACCAGAATAGAATCAGAGAAGAGCAAGAACACGAGAGAAAGCGTATGAAAGACACGAAAATGAAAGTACTAGTTGCACAATCTGTTCCTCAAGACAGTCAGAAGAGGGGTCCGAATCAAGCCAGTCATCCTGCAGCTCCCGTTAAAGGGAACTGCAATTATTGTAAACAGCCAGGTCATTTTATAAACGAGTGTGCAGTTCTGAAACACAACATAGCTACTGGTAAGACTAAAGAAAGACCACGTCCGCCTAGACAAGAACAAGTTTTACAGATTCCTCAGCCACAGAATGCACCACAGACAGTTACAGCACCGCAGCCCATCGCTGCAACACAGCATGTTACACAGCAAATGTATCAGTATGCACAGTCCGAGTATCCAGAGTACCAGCAGTATTCATGAAACAGCCTAGAGAGGGAGGTAGGCTTGCCTCTCATCGAGATACCTGTAGATCAAGAAGGTCCCTATGTTCATAGTCAAGTATTAGGGAAAGACAGAAAGTTTTTGATTGATACAGGGGCAAGTAGGACCACAATTAGTCACGCCGAAGTTCCAGGGGCTCCGCTCTCAGGCTCTAGAAATGTTTCCCTTGGATTTTCAGGAAAACCCATCGTAAATGAAATATCAAAGCCAGTTACTCTAGAAGTAGGTCCATTGTCCCGTACTACTGACCTGTTACTTACTAAGTCATGTCCAGAAAACCTATTAGGCATTAAAACACTGAAAGAGTTAGGTGCAGTTATATGCTGTTCCCCGGAGGGAATACGATTGTTCCTGCGTGACTTTAAGGGTCACTATGTATTACGAGATTTTGATCCCAGATTGTCCAATGTTCCGCAGCATTTATGGGCGCAAGGTCCAACTGATGTAGGGTACATGCAAATCACACCCCATCGTGTGACTCTCAAGCCAGGTGTACGGTTACCACGAATCAGACAGTACAGATTGCCACCTGAGGCTGTAGCAGCCTTATCCAAAATTATTGACGAGCTCATCGCTCAAGGAGTAGTTGTAGAAACTGACTCCAATGTATGTAATTCTCCGATCATTCCAGTCATGAAACGTACTGATCCAAATGCACCCCCAGTATATCGATTAGTGATTGACCTACGAGAACTTAACAAATGTATTATTCCTCAGTACCCAGTTGTCCCAGATATCTCTTCCTTATTGACAGCCATTGATTCCGAAGCCACGTTCTTTACTGTAATCGACCTCAAGAACGCATTTTTCAGTGTTCCCATTCATCCAGACAGCCAGTTTCTTTTCGGATTTTGTTTAAATGGAAGGAGCTATATGTTCACACGAGCTCCTCAAGGTTTCACAGAAAGTCCTAGTATTTACAGTCAAGCACTCAAGAGACAGCTTGATAATGTTCACATGCCAACTGACAACGGCCCTGCTCCAGTATGTCGATGATCTTACTGATCACAGCCCGTTCTCTGAACGTGACTGCGAGCGAGCGTCACTGACGGTTCTGTATTTCCTAGCCGAGATGGGGCCAAGGTGTCCCCTTCGAAGCTTCAATTCTGTGTCCAGCAAGTGGTATACTTAGGACACTTACTGTCCAAGAGGGGTAGCAGTTGACACCTGACCGTATCCAGTTAATAGCGAGTCTTCCTCAGCCCAAGACCCAGAAGGAGGTACGTGCTTTTATCGGCCTCACTTCTTACTGCCGACAATGGATTCCTCAGTATGCATTTCTAGCCAAGCCACTGATACAGTTAACGACACAGGAGCGCCGTACCGACTGTCCTCCCTTGGACATCTGAACATACACTCAGTTTCAATGAGTTAAAGAAAGCCCTATGTCAAGCTCCAGTTCTAGCCACACCGAACTACAGTAAGCCTTTTACACTTTTCGTCACTGAACGTGAAGGTACAGCATTATCTGTTCTCACACAAGATCAAGCAGGACAATACAAGCCTTGTGCTTATTTTTCGAGCACATTGGATCCTGTAGCCCAGGCTCTGCCTGCGTGCCTCAAGTCAGTTGCAGCCACAGCACTAGCTATCAGACAAAGTGATTCCATAGTATTAGGACACTCCCTGACAGTACAAGTTCCACACTCCGTGGAAGTTCTTTTAAACCGAACACAGACTCAGCACTTGACAATCGCACGTTTAACAGGTTATGAATTGACACTGTTCCAGCCACACATAGAAATCAGACGCTGCAACATCCTGAACCCTGCTACACTGTTACCATCAGTTATTTTAAGTCCGGACACACACGACTGTGTGGAAGTAGTCAACATCATGACAAAGCCAAGACAAGATCTGACAGATATCCCATTACCAGATCCCGACCTGACACTTTATGTGGATGGTTCATGTATGAGAACAAGTACAGGAGAACTAGTTGCCGCATATGCAGTGACTACTGACACCGAAGTTATTGAGACACACCGTATTGACACCCTGTCCGCTCAAGCAGCAGAGCTAGTTGCTCTGACACAAGCCTGCATACACGCTAAGAACCGGAAAGTTAATGTTTACACAGATTCACGCTACGCGTTTGGAGTCGTACACGACTTTGGAGTGCTCTGGCAGGAGAGAGGTTTCATGACTTCTCATGGAACCAAGATTCAGCATGGTCTCCTTATTCAAGCTCTGTTAGATGCCATACACTTACCGACATCCATTGCTATCATGAAATGCAAAGCACATACGAAAGTTACTGACATTATTTCCCAGGGTAACGATCTAGCAGATCGCACAGCCAAGCTTACAGCACAGACTCCAGACATTCCAGTTAAGATGACACACACTCCAGATCCGATTACATGTATGACAGTTAAGGACCCTACTCAAGATGTCATAGATATCCAGTTACATGCTACTCCCGATGAAATCAAGAAATGGTCCGAACAAGGAGGGGTCCAGACAGATCAAGGATGGGTGACGAAGGGTAGAGCCACATGGTTTCTCCCCGACTCTATGGTTCAAGTCATTATCAATACCGCACATAGTCCAGCACATTTAGGAGAAAAAGCTATGTTAGACAGTATCCAGAACATTTGGTTCAACAAGCATTTACGAGCTGCAGCCAAGCAGAAAGTCCGTACCTGTATGATATGTTGTCAGTTTAATCCAGGTAAAAGTGTCCCAGTGGAACAAGGGGGATTCCAGCCTCCTGACCACCCTTTTGAAGTCCTCCAGATGGATTATATTCAGATGGAGCGATGTCGAGGTTTCAAGTATGTCCTTGTAGTTGTATGCGCTTTGTCCAGGTGGACAGAGGCATATCCAGTCCCAGATTACACAGCCGCGACCACTGCCAAGCAGTTGGTTCGTGAGTTCTTCCCCCGTTACGGACTCCCTAGGGTCGTATATTCTGATAACGGCCAGCCATTCTCCTCAGAGTTAATGAAGCACGTTTCCCTTTTGTTAGGATACCAGTGGAAGTTCCATTGTGTATGCCATCCTGAAGCAGCAGGTCTCGTAGAAAGACATAACCAGACCCTGAAAATTCGCATTGCAAAAATTTGTAAAGAGAAAGGTGTGGACTGGCTAGTAGCTCTGCCAGTCGCTTTATTCTATATGCGCATGGTCGCACATTCCAGATCAGGTCTGTCCCCGTATGAGGTCGTTTTCGGCCACCCCCCTAACATGTGGGGTACTCCTAGACCCCGAAGTATTACCGATGTTTCAAGTAATATGCTGACAGATTACCTAGCTTCCTTGATGTCTGCCCTCAACTCTTGTCGTTCACAGGTTGCCGCCGCATTTCCAGACAATACCGAGGTGGCACCGCATGAAATCGTTCCAGGATCCATGGTCTTAATTCGCAATTTTGATCGCTCAAGTCCGCTGGAGCCACGCTGGAAGGAGCCCCGACAGGTCCTCCTCGCCACCCGTACGGCCGTGAAGTTGGAGGGTCGCAAAGGCTGGGTGCACCTTTCGCACGTGAAAAAGTTTTATGGACTGAAACCGGTCTCAAAGAACATTTCCCAGGATTTGAAGGACTGCCAAAGTACTATTCTTAAGGACTGTCCCGCAAAAGACATTGCTACAAACCCTCCCCTGTTAGAGAAAACTCCGCAACAGGAGTATAAGTTGAAACTCCGGTCTAGTAAAATAAGTCAGCCAGTTTGATTGTCTAAGTCCTCCCCTAGGTGAAACGGTTAGACTGTTTCTGACATGTATAAAATAGACCCCCATAGTGAGAGAGTTAGTCAAAACTCAATCCGATGTATCGTTTTTCTATGTTTCATATTATTTCTCAGCATTATGATTTCCTGCACCAGTTATGCCTTTTACCTGTATTTTCCAGTTTCTCATGTAAATAAGTCTGCTAATGTTACAGTAGAGCACACGTTTAGTGATCTGCCTCCTCATGAACTCTCTTACCGCCTCGCTATGCGAAATAATTCTTTCATTCGCATGTTACATTACTCACACCAGACCAGCAATGCTACAAAATGTTGGGTGTGTGGTCGACTCCCCCCTTTCCAGACGCCGAAGGGAGTTCTGCCACTCTTTCCTTATCCGTTTTCACATAATGGTTCGTGTGGAGCATGGTCCACGTTAACGTCGTCCTCAACAGATATGTCTTTTCTTAACAGTACATGTTTTCCAGACAAGCAAGGTCTTCCCCACAGAACCGGGTTAGATCTAGAAAATGAAGTGTATAATTTAGGTAATTATTCTTCGAATTTCATGGTCCTGAATGTTCAGTCTGATACTACTCCAGACTTACCTGCTATTTCAGTACTACCAGTCAAAGGCGAATTATGTGTCCGAAATAATGGTTCCGTACATGTAGGACATAGTGATTGTACTACTATTGTCAAGTATAGTGACAGTAGGAAATCTATTTTCAAAGCTTCACGTCATTCTTATTTTATTTGTGGTCAAACCGCATATGTTCGTCTGCCCCTCGATTGGGAGGGAACCTGTTACATTGCCTTCCTACTGCCACCTGTTTTTCTAGCCCCACCCGACTACCATAGGAATTCCCACCTAGTACATACTAGACACAAGAGAAACCTCCCGATTGTCGATTATACTGAAACTGCTCTAGAACAATATATAGATATCAATAAAGGTGTCTTTCCTTATTTAGGTACAGTTGTGAATAGTAAACTGATACGTAGATTAACCAGAACTCTCGAAGCAGTAGTAATTGAGACTACTTCTGCTCTAAGTAATTTAACCGAAGAACAATCCTTTATGAGAATTGTCGTGCTCCAAAATCGTCTCGTCCTTGACGTCATACTGGCCGATAGGGGCGGGGCCTGTAGAGTCATCGGATCTAGTTGCTGCATTTTCATTCCAAATAACGCGCCGTCTGTTTATTCAGCTATAACCAGACTTCATAAAATTGCCCATCTGTTACACCAGAATCCAGGCACCTGGACTTGGTCCGGTTGGTTCTGGAATATAATTTCCGCCTGGGGATGGAAAGTCTTGTCCTTTCTAGGTATTGCAGTAGCGATCATATTTAGCTGCTGCCTCTGTATACAATGTGGCCCTGCGATTTGCGGCATTTGTGCTACCTCTTGTATTCCTAGTCCCAAGCCCCGTTCTAAATCCCGTTCCAAGAAAATTCGAGACGAGCAAATGATACTGTATGAAATGATAGATGGTATCATGAATATTGATGTTTCCTGAAGGAAACGTAGTGACAAGGAGGGAATGTGGAAAAGTAAATTTTGCTATGTTCTGTGTCCCTACGCGTCCTCCATCATATGTTATCTGTGCATGATTAATATGCATATGTTATTCCCCATGTTTGATTAAAGACGCAATTATAGTTGTGTCCACCTCTAGTATGCCAGTTTCCAGTTCTCGTGAATAATACGAATATCAGGCCTATGTAAAGCTACGTTGCCACGTTTCTCAGTGTGCACGTTAATGCATTGTAAAATCTCCGTTTCTAGGCCTCAAAAGGGCCTGGACACCAGATTCAGCTCCTGTCCCCTGAAGCCTCACTGAGGAGCGATACAGCCCCCACCTGTATCCTCGACCCTTCACTTATTTCCTCCATCGCAGTGCCCGGCCCAGCTTGGCTCTGCCTCTGAGTCTGCCAAGAGTATGTTATGATTCGAGTTATCAGTACAGCCCTCCTTCTCTGCATTCCTAAGCTACTGAATCGCATCAATAGTTTCCGTCATTGTCTAGCCTCTACGTCTCCATGTAAGAGAAATACTGCATTTAGTGGTCATTTAATATTCTTCATCACGCACTACATGTAGAATAATGCATGCTCCAGTCTTAGAGTCTGTTAGCTTTTCCCCTCCTGACTTCTAGTTTATATCAACATGTTCTCTAAACATCAGATGCTAGATACTGCTTAGGTACATGTCGCCCTGACTCTCCAGACTTCAGTCTCTGCTCCTAGCACAGAGTTCATAGCCCCCAGCTTCTCCTAGTAACACGTCATCGCCAGTTTGCGCGCACCATCAGGTTAGAGGTCCCGGCTCCTTAGGTAGCCCCCTCCATGGGTTCCGCCCCATTCATGACATATTCTGTTACGTTTGCATTACATGTCTATGTATACGCCCTGTTACACCTACTTTCACCCTTATCTTTCGCGACTGCTACGCGTCACGCTTTCTGCTCCACCCACTGCTACGCCTATTGCAATGTAATGCTATGTGTTTGCGTTATGTATATATGCTCATGTACTGTTATTAAAAGTTATCCTTCCTTCCTATGCTTCCCTTGTCCCGATCCTGTCCCCGGCAGCTGCCATCCTATTCCCGTGCAGGTCGTCCTGTTCCTGTCCTTATGCTGTATTAAACCTGCAAAACTCCTACTACCTCCAATCTTGACTCTTATTTATTGAGCTATCTGTTATTCATTTATGCATTCAAAAATAGGGTATTATTTATTTATTTACCACACCATGATGCACTGGGCCAGGGACAGACTAATTTGCATGTAGCCAGGTTCTGAACTGGGATGGTGTAGTGAGTTAAAAAACGGTGATGGATCAAGCCCTGATCTTTTGACTGGGTATGAGTGTTCTGTTTAAATCAGATGCTCTGTCCATCACCACCCCCTTTTCTAAATCGTTTTGGCCACTATAGGAGTGACAGGGTATACTCAGATGTGAGTCCCTTGCTCACTGCACCATCAGGATTCAAGCAAGCCGGGCCGAAGACGGCTGCAATGCCAGAAACCGGTCCCCGGAAGCTTGTTTCCTTTCCAGTAAAGAATTGGCTTGGTAGTTTGGTCTGCCCTGTTCCCATGAGTCACTGGGCCAGGGACAGACTAATTTGCATGTAGCCAGGTTCTGAACTGGGATGGTGTAGTGAGCTAAAAAAAGGTGATGGATCAAGCCCTGATCTTTTGACTGGGTATGAGTGTTCTGTTTAATTCAGATGCTCTGTCCATCACCACCCCCTTTTCTGAATCGTTTTGGCCACTATAGGAGTGGCAGGGTATACTCAGATGTGAGTCCCTTGCTCACTGCACCATCAGGATTCAAGCAAGCCGGGCCGAAGACGGCTGCAATACCAGAAACCGGTCCCCGGAAGCTTGTTTCCATTCCAGTAAAGAATTGACTTGGTAGTTTGGTCTGCCCTGTTCCCATGATGCACTGGGCCAGGGACAGACTAATTTGCATGTAGCCAGGTTCTGAACTGGGATGGTGTAGTGAGCTAAAAAACGGTGATGGATCAAGCCCTGATCTTTTGACTGGGTATGAGTGTTCTGTTTAATTCAGATGCTCTGTCCATCACCACCCCCTTTTCTGAATCGTTTTGGCCACTATAGGAGAGGCAGGGTATACTCAGATGTGAGTCCCTTGCTCACTGCACCATCAGGATTCAAGCAAGCAAGACGGCTGCAATGCCAGAAACCGGTCCCCGGAAGCTTGTTTCCTTTCCAGTAAAGAATAGGCTTGGTAGTTTGGTCTGCCCTGTTCCCATGATGCACTGGGCCAGGGACAGGCTAATTTGCATGTAGCCAGGTTCTGAACTGGGATGGTGTAGTGAGCTAAAAAACGGTGATGGATCAAACCCTGATCTTTTGACTGGGTATGAGTGTTCTGTTTAATTCAGATGCTCTGTCCATCACCACCCCCTTTTCTGAATCGTTTTGGCCACTATAGGAGTGGCAGGGTATACTCAGATGTGAGTCCCTTCTCACTGCACCATCAGGATTCAAGCAAGCCGGCCGAAGACGGCTGCAATGCCAGAAACCGGTCCCCGGAAGCTTGTTTCCTTTCCAGTAAAGAATTGGCTTGGTAGTTTGGTCTGCCCTGTTCCCATGATGCACTGGGCCAGGGACAGACTAATTTGCATGTAGCCAGGTTCTGAACTGGGATGGTGTAGTGAGCTAAAAAACGGTGATGGATCAAGCCCTGATCTTTTGACTGGGTATGAGTGTTCTGTTTAATTCAGATGCTCTGTCCATCACCACCCCGTTTTCTGAATCGTTTTGGCCACTATAGGAGTGGATGGGTATACTCAGATTTGAGTCCCTTGCTCACTGCACCATCAGGATTCAAGCAAGCCGGGCCGAAGACGGCTGCAATGCCAGAAACCGTTCCCCGGAAGCTTGTTTCCTTTCCAGTAAAGAATTGGCTGGGTAGTTTGGTCTGCCCTGTTCCCATGATGCACTGGGCCAGGGACAGACTAATTTGCATGTAGCCAGGTTCTGAACTGGGATGGTGTAGTGAGTTAAAAAACGGTGATGGATCAAGCCCTGATCTTTTGACTGGGTATGAGTGTTCTGTTTAAATCAGATGCTCTGTCCATCACCACCCCCTTTTCTAAATCGTTTTGGCCACTATAGGAGTGGCAGGGTATACTCAGATGTGAGTCCCTTGCTCACTGCACCATCAGGATTCAAGCAAGCCGGGCCGAAGACGGCTGCAATGCCAGAAACCGGTCCCCGGAAGCTTGTTTCCTTTCCAGTAAAGAATTGTTTTGGTAGTTTGGTCTGCCCTGTTCCCATGAGTCACTGGGCCAGGGACAGACTAATTTGCATGTAGCCAGGTTCTGAACTGGGATGGTGTAGTGAGCTAAAAAAAGGTGATGGATCAAGCCCTGATCTTTTGACTGGGTATGAGTGTTCTGTTTTATTCAGATGCTCTGTCCATCACCACCCCCTTTTCTGAATCGTTTTGGCCACTATAGGAGTGGCAGGGTATACTCAGATGTGAGTCCCTTGCTAACTGCACCATCAGGATTCAAGCAAGCCGGGCCGAAGACGGCTGCAATACCAGAAACCGGTCCCCGGAAGCTTGTTTCCTTTCCAGTAAAGAATTGACTTGGTAGTTTGGTCTGCCCTGTTCCCATGATGCACTGGGCCAGGGACAGACTAATTTGCATGTAGCCAGGTTCTGAACTGGGATGGTGTAGTGAGCTAAAAAACGGTGATGGATCAAGCCCTGATCTTTTGACTGGGTATGAGTGTTCTGTTTAATTCAGATGCTCTGTCCATCACCACCCCCTTTTCTGAATCGTTTTGGCCACTATAGGAGTGGCAGGGTATACTCAGATGTGAGTCCCTTGCTCACTGCACCATCAGGATTCAAGCAAGCCGGGCCGAAGACGGCTGCAATGCCAGAAACCGGTCCCCGGAAGCTTGTTTCCTTTCCAGTAAAGAATTGGCTTGGTAGTTTGGTCTGCCCTGTTCCCATGATGCACTGGGCCAGGGACAGACTAATTTGCATGTAGCCAGGTTCTGAACTGGGATGGTGTAGTGAGCTAAAAAACGGTGATGGATCAAGCCCTGATCTTTTGACTGGGTATGAGTGTTCTGTTTAATTCAGATGCTCTGTCCATCACCACCCCCTTTTCTGAATCGTTTTGGCCACTATAGGAGTGGCAGGGTATACTCAGATGTGAGTCCCTTGCTCACTGCACCATCAGGATTCAAGCAAGCCGGGCGGAAGACGGCTGCAATGCCAGAAACCGGACCCCGGAAGCTTGTTTCCTTTCCAGTAAAGAATTTGCTTGGTAGTTTGGTCTGCCCGGTTCCCATGATGCACTGGGCCAGGGACAGACTAATTTGCATGTAGCCAGGTTCTGAACTGGGATGGTGTAGTGAGCTAAAAAACGGTGATGGATCAAGCCCTGATCTTTTGACTGGGTATGAGTGTTCTGTTTAATTCAGATGCTCTGTCCATCACCACCCCCTTTTCTGAATCGTTTTGGCCACTATAGGAGTTGCAGGGTATACTCAGATGTGAGTCCCTTGCTCACTGCACCATCAGGATACAAGCAAGCTGGCCGAAGACGGCTGCAATGCCAGAAACCGGTCCCCGGAAGCTTGTTTCCTTTCCAGTAAAGAATTGGCTTGGTAGTTTGGTCTGCCCTGTTCCCATGATGCACTGGGCCAGGGACAGACTAATTTGCATGTAGCCAGGTTCTGAACTGGGATGGTGTAGTGAGCTAAAAAACGGTGATGGATCAAGCCCTGATCTTTTGACTGGGTATGAGTGTTCTGTTTAATTGAGATGCTCTGTCCATCACCACCCCGTTTTCTGAATCGTTTTGGCCACTATAGGAGAGGCAGGGTATACTCAGATGTGAGTCCCTTGCTCACTGCACCATCAGGATTCAAGCAAGCAAGACGGCTGCAATGCCAGAAACCGGTCCCCGGAAGCTTGTTTCCTTTCCAGTAAAGAATAGGCTTGGTAGTTTGGTCTGCCCTGTTCCCATGATGCACTGGGCCAGGGACAGGCTAATTTGCATGTAGCCAGGTTCTGAACTGGGATGGTGTAGTGAGCTAAAAAACGGTGATGGATCAAGCCCTGATCTTTTGACTGGGTATGAGTGTTCTGTTTAATTCAGATGCTCTGTCCATCACCACCCCCTTTTCTGAATCGTTTTGGCCACTATAGGAGTGGCAGGGTATACTCAGATGTGAGTCCCTTGCTCACTACACCATCAGGATTCAAGCAAGCCGGGCCGAAGACGGCTGCAATGCCAGAAACCGGTCCCCGGAAGCTTGTTTCCTTTCCAGTAACGAATTGGCTTGGTAGTTTGGTCAGCCCTGTTCCCATGATGCACTGGGCCAGGGACAGACTAATTTGCATGTAGCCAGGTTCTGAACTGGGATGGTGTAGTGAGCTAAAAAACGGTGATGGATCAAGCCCTGATCTTTTGACTGGGTATGAGTGTTCTGTTTAATTCAGATGCTCTGTCCATCACCACCCCCTTTTCTGAATCGTTTTGGCCACTATAGGAGTGGCAGGGTATACTCAGATGTGAGTCCTTTGCTCACTGCACCATCAGGATTCAAGTAAGCCGGGCCGAAGACGGCTGCAATGCCAGAAACCGGTCCCCGGAAGCTTGTTTCCTTTCCAGTTAAGAATTGGCTTGTTAGTTTGGTCTGCCCTGTTCCCATGATGCACTGGGCCAGGGACAGACTAATTTGCATGTAGCCAGGTTCTGAACTGGGATGGTGTAGTGAGCTAAAAAACGGTGATGGATCAAGCCCAGATCTTTTGACTGGGTATGAGTGTTCTGTTTAATTCAGATGCTCTGTCCATCACCACCCCCTTTTCTGAATCGTTTTGGCCACTATAGGAGTGGCAGGGTATACTCAGATGTGAGTCCCTTGCTCACTGCACCATCAGGATTCAAGCAAGCCGGGCCGAAGACGGCTGCAATGCCAGAAACCGGTCCCCGGAAGCTTGTTTCCTTTCCAGTAAAGAATTGGCTTGGTAGTTTGGTCTGCCCTGTTCCCATGATGCACTGGGCCAGGGACAGACTAATTTGCATGTAGCCAGGTTCTGAACTGGGATGGTGTAGTGAGCTAAAAAACGGTGATGGATCAAGCCCTGATCTTTTGACTGGGTATGAGTGTTCTGTTTAATTCAGATGCTCTGTCCATCACCACCCCCTTTTCTGAATCGTTTTGGGCACTATAGGAGTGGCAGGGTATACTCAGATGTGAGTCCCTTGCTCACTGCACCATCAGGATTCAAGCAAGCCGGGCTGAAGACGGCTGCAATGCCAGAAACCGGTCCCCGGAAGCTTGTTTCCTTTCCAGTAAAGAATTGGCTTGGTAGTTTGGTCTGCCCTGTTCCCATGATGCACTGGGCCAGGGACAGGCTAATTTGCATGTAGCCAGGTTCTGAACTGGGATGGTGTAGTGAGCTAAAAAACGGTGATGGATCAAGCCCTGATCTTTTGACTGGGTATGAGTGTTCTGTTTAATTCAGATGCTCTGTCCATCACCACCCCCTTTTCTGAATCGTTTTGGCCACTATAGGAGTGGCAGGGTATACTCAGATGTGAGTCCCTTGCTCACTGCACCATCAGGATTCAAGCAAGCCGGGCCGAAGACGGCTGCAATGCCAGAAACCGGTCCCCGGAAGCTTGTTTCCTTTCCAGTAAAGAATTGGCTTGGTAGTTTGGTCTGCCCTGTTCCCATGAGTCACTGGGCCAGGGACAGACTAATTTGCATGTAGCCAGGTTCTGAACTGGGATGGTGTAGTGAGCTAAAAAAAGGTGATGGATCAAGCCCTGATCTTTTGACTGGGTATGAGTGTTCTGTTTAATTCAGATGCTCTGTCCATCACCACCCCCTTTTCTGAATCGTTTTGGCCACTATAGGAGTGGCAGGGTATACTCAGATGTGAGTCCCTTGCTCACTGCACCATCAGGATTCAAGCAAGCCGGGCCGAAGACGGCTGCAATACCAGAAACCGGTCCCCGGAAGCTTGTTTCCTTTCCAGTAAAGAATTGGCTTGGTAGTTTGGTCTGCCCTGTTCCCATGATGCACTGGGCCAGGGACAGACTAATTTGCATGTAGCCAGGTTCTGAACTGGGATGGTGTAGTGAGCTAAAAAACGGTGATGGATCAAACCCTGATCTTTTGACTGGGTATGAGTGTTCTGTTTAATTCAGATGCTCTGTCAATCACCACCCCCTTTTCTGAATCGTTTTGGCCACTATAGGAGTGGCAGGGTATACTCAGATGTGAGTCCCTTGCTCACTACACCATCAGGATTCAAGCAAGCCGGGCCGAAGACGGCTGCAATGCCAGAAACCGGTCCCCGGAAGCTTGTTTCCTTTCCAGTAACGAATTGGCTTGGTAGTTTGGTCTGCCCTGTTCCCATAATGCACTGGGCCAGGGACAGACTAATTTGCATGTAGCCAGGTTCTGAACTGGGATGGTGTAGTGAGCTAAAAAACGGTGATGGATCAAGCCCTGATCTTTTGACTGGGTATGAGTGTTCTGTTTAATTCAGATGCTCTGTCCATCACCACCCCCTTTTCTGAATCGTTTTGGCCACTATAGGAGTGGCAGGGTATACTCAGATGTGAGTCCCTTCTCACTGCACCATCAGGATTCAAGCAAGCCGGCCGAAGACGGCTGCAATGCCAGAAACCGGTCCCCGGAAGCTTGTTTCCTTTCCAGTAAAGAATTGGCTTGGTAGTTTGGTCTGCCCTGTTCCCATGATGCACTGGGCCAGGTACAGACTAATTTGCATGTAGCCAGGTTCTGAACTGGGATGGTGTAGTGAGCTAAAAAACGGTGATGGATCAAGCCCTGATCTTTTGACTGGGTATGAGTGTTCTGTTTAATTCAGATGCTCTGTCCATCACCACCCCCTTTTCTGAATCGTTTTGGCCACTATAGGAGTGGATGGGTATACTCAGATGTGAGTCCCTTGCTCACTGCACCATCAGGATTCAAGCAAGCCGGGCCGAAGACGGCTGCAATGCCAGAAACCGTTCCCCGGAAGCTTGTTTCCTTTCCAGTAAAGAATTGGCTGGGTAGTTTGGTCTGCCCTGTTCCCATGATGCACTGGGCCAGGGACAGACTAATTTGCATGTAGCCAGGTTCTGAACTGGGATGGTGTAGTGAGTTAAAAAACGGTGATGGATCAAGCCCTGATCTTTTGACTGGGTATGAGTGTTCTGTTTAAATCAGATGCTCTGTCCATCACCACCCCCTTTTCTAAATCGTTTTGGCCACTATAGGAGTGGCAGGGTATACTCAGATGTGAGTCCCTTGCTCACTGCACCATCAGGATTCAAGCAAGCCCGGCCGAAGACGGCTGCAATGCCAGAAACCGGTCCCCGGAAGCTTGTTTCCTTTCCAGTAAAGAATTGGCTTGGTAGTTTGGTCTGCCCTGTTCCCATGAGTCACTGGGCCAGGGACAGACTAATTTGCATGTAGCCAGGTTCTGAACTGGGATGGTGTAGTGAGCTAAAAAAAGGTGATGGATCAAGCCCTGATCTTTTGACTGGGTATGAGTGTTCTGTTTAATTCAGATGCTCTGTCCATCACCACCCCCTTTTCTGAATCGTTTTGGCCACTATAGGAGTGGCAGGGTATACTCAGATGTGAGTCCCTTGCTAACTGCACCATCAGGATTCAAGCAAGCCGGGCCGAAGACGGCTGCAATACCAGAAACCGGTCCCCGGAAGCTTGTTTCCTTTCCAGTAAAGAATTGACTTGGTAGTTTGGTCTGCCCTGTTCCCATGATGCACTGGGCCAGGGACAGACTAATTTGCATGTAGCCAGGTTCTGAACTGGGATGGTGTAGTGAGCTAAAAAACGGTGATGGATCAAGCCCTGATCTTTTGACTGGGTATGAGTGTTCTGTTTAATTCAGATGCTCTGTCCATCACCACCCCCTTTTCTGAATCGTTTTGGCCACTATAGGAGTGGCAGGGTATACTCAGATGTGAGTCCCTTGCTCACTGCACCATCAGGATTCAAGCAAGCCGGGCCGAAGACGGCTGCAATGCCAGAAACCGGTCCCCGGAAGCTTGTTTCCTTTCCAGTAAAGAATTGGCTTGGTAGTTTGGTCTGCCCTGTTCCCATGATGCACTGGGCCAGGGACAGACTAATTTGCATGTAGCCAGGTTCTGAACTGGGATGGTGTAGTGAGCTAAAAAAGGGTGATGGATCAAGCCCTGATCTTTTGACTGGGTATGAGTGTTCTGTTTAATTCAGATGCTCTGTCCATCACCACCCCCTTTTCTGAATCGTTTTGGCCACTATAGGAGTGGCAGGGTATACTCAGATGTGAGTCCCTTGCTCACTGCACCATCAGGATTCAAGCAAGCCGGGCGGAAGACGGCTGCAATGCCAGAAACCGGACCCCGGAAGCTTGTTTCCTTTCCAGTAAAGAATTTGCTTGGTAGTTTGGTCTGCCCGGTTCCCATGATGCACTGGGCCAGGGACAGACTAATTTGCATGTAGCCAGGTTCTGAACTGGGATGGTGTAGTGAGCTAAAAAACGGTGATGGATCAAGCCCTGATCTTTTGACTGGGTATGAGTGTTCTGTTTAATTCAGATGCTCTGTCCATCACCACCCCCTTTTCTGAATCGTTTTGACCACTATAGGAGTTGCAGGGTATACTCAGATGTGAGTCCCTTGCTCACTGCACCATCAGGATACAAGCAAGCTGGCCGAAGACGGCTGCAATGCCAGAAACCGGTCCCCGGAAGCTTGTTTCCTTTCCAGTAAAGAATTGGCTTGGTAGTTTGGTCTGCCCTGTTCCCATGATGCACTGGGCCAGGGACAGACTAATTTGCATGTAGCCAGGTTCTGAACTGGGATGGTGTAGTGAGCTAAAAAACGGTGATGGATCAAGCCCTGATCTTTTGACTGGGTATGAGTGTTCTGTTTAATTCAGATGCTCTGTCCATCACCACCCCGTTTTCTGAATCCTTTTGGCCACTATAGGAGAGGCAGGGTATACTCAGATGTGAGTCCCTTGCTCACTGCACCATCAGGATTCAAGCAAGCAAGACGGCTGCAATGCCAGAAACCGGTCCCCGGAAGCTTGTTTCCTTTCCAGTAAAGAATAGGCTTGGTAGTTTGGTCTGCCCTGTTCCCATGATGCACTGGGCCAGGGACAGGCTAATTTGCATGTAGCCAGGTTCTAAACTGGGATGGTGTAGTGAGCTAAAAAACGGTGATGGATCAAGCCCTGATCTTTTGACTGGGTATGAGTGTTCTGTTTAATTCAGATGCTCTGTCCATCACCACCCCCTTTTCTGAATCGTTTTGGCCACTATAGGAGTGGCAGGGTATACTCAGATGTGAGTCCCTTGCTCACTACACCATCAGGATTCAAGCAAGCCGGGCCGAAGACGGCTGCAATGCCAGAAACCGGTCCCCGGAAGCTTGTTTCCTTTCCAGTAACGAATTGGCTTGGTAGTTTGGTCAGCCCTGTTCCCATGATGCACTGGGCCAGGGACAGACTAATTTGCATGTAGCCAGGTTCTGAACTGGGATGGTGTAGTGAGCTAAAAAACGGTGATGGATCAAGCCCTGATCTTTTGACTGGGTATGAGTGTTCTGTTTAATTCAGATGCTCTGTCCATCACCACCCCCTTTTCTGAATCGTTTTGGCCACTATAGGAGTGGCAGGGTATACTCAGATGTGAGTCCTTTGCTCACTGCACCATCAGGATTCAAGTAAGCCGGGCCGAAGACGGCTGCAATGCCAGAAACCGGTCCCCGGAAGCTTGTTTCCTTTCCAGTTAAGAATTGGCTTGTTAGGTTGGTCTGCCCTGTTCCCATGATGCACTGGGCCAGGGACAGACTAATTTGCATGTAGCCAGGTTCTGAACTGGGATGGTGTAGTGAGCTAAAAAACGGTGATGGATCAAGCCCAGATCTTTTGACTGGGTATGAGTGTTCTGTTTAATTCAGATGCTCTGTCCATCACCACCCCCTTTTCTGAATCGTTTTGGCCACTATAGGAGTGGCAGGGTATACTCAGATGTGAGTCCCTTGCTCACTGCACCATCAGGATTCAAGCAAGCCGGGCCGAAGACGGCTGCAATGCCAGAAACCGGTCCCCGGAAGCTTGTTTCCTTTCCAGTAAAGAATTGGCTTGGTAGTTTGGTCTGCCCTGTTCCCATGATGCACTGGGCCAGGGACAGACTAATTTGCATGTAGCCAGGTTCTGAACTGGGATGGTGTAGTGAGCTAAAAAACGGTGATGGATCAAGCCCTGATCTTTTGACTGGGTATGAGTGTTCTGTTTAATTCAGATGCTCTGTCCATCACCACCCCCTTTTCTGAATCGTTTTGGCCACTATAGGAGTGGCAGGGTATACTCAGATGTGAGTCCCTTGCTCACTGCACCATCAGGATTCAAGCAAGCCGGGCCGAAGACGGCTGCAATGCCAGAAACCGTTCCCCGGAAGCTTGTTTCCTTTCCAGTAAAGAATTGGCTGGGTAGTTTGGTCTGCCCTGTTCCCATGATGCACTGGGCCAGGGACAGACTAATTTGCATGTAGCAAGGTTCTGAACTGGGATGGTGTAGTGAGTTAAAAAACGGTGATGGATCAAGCCCTGATCTTTTGACTGGGTATGAGTGTTCTGTTTAAATCAGATGCTCTGTCCATCACCACCCCCTTTTCTAAATCGTTTTGGCCACTATAGGAGTGGCAGGGTATACTCAGATGTGAGTCCCTTGCTCACTGCACCATCAGGATTCAAGCAAGCCGGGCCGAAGACGGCTGCAATGCCAGAAACCGGTCCCCGGAAGCTTGTTTCCTTTCCAGTAAAGAATTGGCTTGGTAGTTTGGTCTGCCCTGTTCCCATGAGTCACTGGGCCAGGGACAGACTAATTTGCATGTAGCCAGGTTCTGAACTGGGATGGTGTAGTGAGCTAAAAAAAGGTGATGGATCAAGCCCTGATCTTTTGACTGGGTATGAGTGTTCTGTTTAATTCAGATGCTCTGTCCATCACCACCCCCTTTTCTGAATCGTTTTGGCCACTATAGGAGTGGCAGGGTATACTCAGATGTGAGTCCCTTGCTCACTGCACCATCAGGATTCAAGCAAGCCGGGCCGAAGACGGCTGCAATACCAGAAACCGGTCCCCGGAAGCTTGTTTCCTTTCCAGTAAAGAATTGGCTTGGTAGTTTGGTCTGCCCTGTTCCCATGATGCACTGGGCCAGGGACAGACTAATTTGCATGTAGCCAGGTTCTGAACTGGGATGGTGTAGTGAGCTACAAAACGGTGATGGATCAAGCCCTGATCTTTTGACTGGGTATGAGTGTTCTGTTTAATTCAGATGCTCTGTCCATCACCACACCCTTTTCTGAATCGTTTTGGCCACTATAGGAGTGGCAGGGTATACTCAGATGTGAGTCCCTTGCTCACTGCACCATCAGGATTCAAGCAAGCCGGGCCGAAGACGGCTGCAATGCCAGAAACCGGTCCCCGGAAGCTTGTTTCCTTTCCAGTAAAGAATTGGCTTGGTAGTTTGGTCTGCCCTGTTCCCATGATGCACTGGGCCAGGGACAGACTAATTTGCATGTAGCCAGGTTCTGAACTGGGATGGTGTAGTGAGCTAAAAAACGGTGATGGATCAAGCCCTGATCTTTTGACTGGGTATGAGTGTTCTGTTTAATTCAGATGCTCTGTCCATCACCACCCCCTTTTCTGAATCGTTTTGGCCACTATAGGAGTGGCAGGGTATACTCAGATGTGAGTCCCTTGCTCACTGCACCATCAGGATTCAAGCAAGCCGGGCGGAAGACGGCTGCAATGCCAGAAACCGGTCCCCGGAAGCTTGTTTCCTTTCCAGTAAAGAATTTGCTTGGTAGTTTGGTCTGCCCTGTTCCCATGATGCACTGGGCCAGGGACAGACTAATTTGCATGTAGCCAGGTTCTGAACTGGGATGGTGTAGTGAGCTAAAAAACGGTGATGGATCAAGCCCTGATCTTTTGACTGGGTATGAGTGTTCTGTTTAATTCAGATGCTCTGTCCATCACCACCCCCTTTTCTGAATCGTTTTGGCCACTATAGGAGTTGCAGGGTATACTCAGATGTGAGTCCCTTGCTCACTGCACCATCAGGATACAAGCAAGCTGGCCAAAGACGGCTGCAATGCCAGAAACCGGTCCCCGGAAGCTTGTTTCCTTTCCAGTAAAGAATTGGCTTGGTAGTTTGGTCTGCCCTGTTCCCATGATGCACTGGGCCAGGGACAGACTAATTTGCATTTAGCCAGGTTCTGAACTGGGATGGTGTAGTGAGCAAAAAAACGGTGATGGATCAAGCCCTGATCTTTTGACTGGGTATGAGTGTTCTGTTTAATTCAGATGCTCTGTCCATCACCACCCCCTTTTCTGAATCGTTTTGGCCACTATAGGAGAGGCAGGGTATACTCAGATGTGAGTCCCTTGCTCACTGCACCATCAGGATTCAAGCAAGCAAGACGGCTGCAATGCCAGAAACCGGTCCCCGGAAGCTTGTTTCCTTTCCAGTAAAGAATAGGCTTGGTAGTTTGGTCTGCCCTGTTCCCATGATGCACTGGGCCAGGGACAGGCTAATTTGCATGTAGCCAGGTTCTGAACTGGGATGGTGTAGTGAGCTAAAAAACGGTGATGGATCAAGCCCTGATCTTTTGACTGGGTATGAGTGTTCTGTTTAATTCAGATGCTCTGTACATCACCACCCCCTTTTCTGAATCGTTTTGGCCACTATAGGAGTGGCAGGGTATGCTCAGATGTGAGTCCCTTGCTCACTACACCATCAGGATTCAAGCAAGCCGGGCCGAAGACGGCTGCAATGCCAGAAACCGGTCCCCGGAAGCTTGTTTCCTTTCCAGTAACGAATTGGCTTGGTAGTTTGGTCAGCCCTGTTCCCATGATGCACTGGGCCAGGGACAGACTAATTTGCATGTAGCCAGGTTCTGAACTGGGATGGTGTAGTGAGCTAAAAAACGGTGATGGATCAAGCCCTGATCTTTTGACTGGGTATGAGTGTTCTGTTTAATTCAGATGCTCTGTCCATCACCACCCCCTTTTCTGAATCGTTTTGGCCACTATAGGAGTGGCAGGGTATACTCAGATGTGAGTCCTTTGCTCACTGCACCATCAGGATTCAAGTAAGCCGGGCCGAAGACGGCTGCAATGCCAGAAACCGGTCCCCGGAAGCTTGTTTCCTTTCCAGTTAAGAATTGGCTTGTTAGTTTGGTCTGCCCTGTTCCCATGATGCACTGGGCCAGGGACAGACTAATTTGCATGTAGCCAGGTTCTGAACTGGGATGGTGTAGTGAGCTAAAAAACGGTGATGGATCAAGCCCAGATCTTTTGACTGGGTATGAGTGTTCTGTTTAATTCAGATGCTCTGTCCATCACCACCCCCTTTTCTGAATCGTTTTGGCCACTATAGGAGTGGCAGGGTATACTCAGATGTGAGTCCCTTGCTCACTGCACCATCAGGATTCAAGCAAGCCGGGCCGAAGACGGCTGCAATGCCAGAAACCGGTCCCCGGAAGCTTGTTTCCTTTCCAGTAAAGAATTGGCTTGGTAGTTTGGTCTGCCCTGTTCCCATGATGCACTGGGCCAGGGACAGACTAATTTGCATGTAGCCAGGTTCTGAACTGGGATGGTGTAGTGAGCTAAAAAACGGTGATGGATCAAGCCCTGATCTTTTGACTGGGTATGAGTGTTCTGTTTAATTCAGATGCTCTGTCCATCACCACCCCCTTTTCTGAATCGTTTTGGCCACTATAGGAGTGGCAGGGTATACTCAGATGTGAGTCCCTTGCTCACTGCACCATCAGGATTCAAGCAAGCCGGGCTGAAGACGGCTGCAATGCCAGAAACCGGTCCCCGGAAGCTTGTTTCCTTTCCAGTAAAGAATTGGCTTGGTAGTTTGGTCTGCCCTGTTCCCATGATGCACTGGGCCAGGGACAGGCTAATTTGCATGTAGCCAGGTTCTGAACTGGGATGGTGTAGTGAGCTAAAAAACGGTGATGGATCAAGCCCTGATCTTTTGACTGGGTATGAGTGTTCTGTTTAATTCAGATGCTCTGTCCATCACCACCCCCTTTTCTGAATCGTTTTGGCCACTATAGGAGTGGCAGGGTATACTCAGATGTGAGTCCCTTGCTCACTGCACCATCAGGATTCAAGCAAGCCGGGCCGAAGACGGCTGCAATGCCAGAAACCGTTCCCCGGAACCTTGTTTCCTTTCCAGTAAAGAATTGGCTGGGTAGTTTGGTCTGCCCTGTTCCCATGATGCACTGGGCCAGGGACAGACTAATTTGCATGTAGCCAGGTTCTGAACTGGGATGGTGTAGTGAGTTAAAAAACGGTGATGGATCAAGCCCTGATCTTTTGACTGGGTATGAGTGTTCTGTTTAAATCAGATGCTCTGTCCATCACCACCCCCTTTTCTAAATCGTTTTGGCCACTATAGGAGTGGCAGGGTATACTCAGATGTGAGTCCCTTGCTCACTGCACCATCAGGATTCAAGCAAGCCGGGCCGAAGACGGCTGCAATGCCAGAAACCGGTCCCCGGAAGCTTGTTTCCTTTCCAGTAAAGAATTGGCTTGGTAGTTTGGTCTGCCCTGTTCCCATGAGTCACTGGGCCAGGGACAGACTAATTTGCATGTAGCCAGGTTCTGAACTGGGATGGTGTAGTGAGCTAAAAAAAGGTGATGGATCAAGCCCTGATCTTTTGACTGGGTATGAGTGTTCTGTTTAATTCAGATGCTCTGTCCATCACCACCCCCTTTTCTGAATCGTTTTGGCCACTATAGGAGTGGCAGGGTATACTCAGATGTGAGTCCCTTGCTCACTGCACCATCAGGATTCAAGCAAGCCAGGCCGAAGACGGCTGCAATACCAGAAACCGGTCCCCGGAAGCTTGTTTCCTTTCCAGTAAAGAATTGGCTTGGTAGTTTGGTCTGCCCTGTTCCCATGATGCACTGGGCCAGGGACAGACTAATTTGCATGTAGCCAGGTTCTGAACTGGGATGGTGTAGTGAGCTAAAAAACGGTGATGGATCAAACCCTGATCTTTTGACTGGGTATGAGTGTTCTGTTTAATTCAGATGCTCTGTCAATCACCCCCCCCTTTTCTGAATCGTTTTGGCCACTATAGGAGTGGCAGGGTATACTCAGATGTGAGTCCCTTGCTCACTACACCATCAGGATTCAAGCAAGCCGGGCCGAAGACGGCTGCAATGCCAGAAACCGGTCCCCGGAAGCTTGTTTCCTTTCCAGTAACGAATTGGCTTGGTAGTTTGGTCTGCCCTGTTCCCATAATGCACTGGGCCAGGGACAGACTAATTTGCATGTAGCCAGGTTCTGAACTGGGATGGTGTAGTGAGCTAAAAAACGGTGATGGATCAAGCCCTGATCTTTTGACTGGGTATGAGTGTTCTGTTTAATTCAGATGCTCTGTCCATCACCACCCCCTTTTCTGAATCGTTTTGGCCACTATAGGAGTGGCAGGGTATACTCAGATGTGAGTCCCTTCTCACTGCACCATCAGGATTCAAGCAAGCCGGCCGAAGACGGCTGCAATGCCAGAAACCAGTCCCCGGAAGCTTGTTTCCTTTCCAGTAAAGAATTGGCTTGGTAGTTTGGTCTGCCCTGTTCCCATGATGCACTGGGCCAGGGACAGACTAATTTGCATGTAGCCAGGTTCTGAACTGGGATGGTGTAGTGAGCTAAAAAACGGTGATGGATCAAGCCCTGATCTTTTGACTGGGTATGAGTGTTCTGTTTAATTCAGATGCTCTGTCCATCACCACCCCCTTTTCTGAATCGTTTTGGCCACTATAGGAGTGGATGGGTATACTCAGATGTGAGTCCCTTGCTCACTGCACCATCAGGATTCAAGCAAGCCAGGCCGAAGACGGCTGCAATGCCAGAAACCGTTCCCCGGAAGCTTGTTTCCTTTCCAGTAAAGAATTGGCTGGGTAGTTTGGTCTGCCCTGTTCCCATGATGCACTGGGCCAGGGACAGACTAATTTGCATGTAGCCAGGTTCTGAACTGGGATGGTGTAGTGAGTTAAAAAACAGTGATGGATCAAGCCCTGATCTTTTGACTGGGTATGAGTGTTCTGTTTAAATCAGATGCTCTGTCCATCACCACCCCCTTTTCTAAATCGTTTTGGCCACTATAGGAGTGGCAGGGTATACTCAGATGTGAGTCCCTTGCTCACTGCACCATCAGGATTCAAGCAAGCCGGGCCGAAGACGGCTGCAATGCCAGAAACCGGTCCCCGGAAGCTTGTTTCCTTTCCAGTAAAGAATTGGCTTGGTAGTTTGGTCTGCCCTGTTCCCATGAGTCACTGGGCCAGGGACAGACTAATTTGCATGTAGCCAGGTTCTGAACTGGGATGGTGTAGTGAGCTAAAAAAAGGTGATGGATCAAGCCCTGATCTTTTGACTGGGTATGAGTGTTCTGTTTAATTCAGATGCTCTGTCCATCACCACCCCCTTTTCTGAATCGTTTTGGCCACTATAGGAGTGGCAGGGTATACTCAGATGTGAGTCCCTTGCTAACTGCACCATCAGGATTCAAGCAAGCCGGGCCGAAGACGGCTGCAATACCAGAAACCGGTCCCCGGAAGCTTGTTTCCTTTCCAGTAAAGAATTGACTTGGTAGTTTGGTCTGCCCTGTTCCCATGATGCACTGGGCCAGGGACAGACTAATTTGCATGTAGCCAGGTTCTGAACTGGGATGGTGTACTGAGCTAAAAAACGGTGATGGATCAAGCCCTGATCTTTTGACTGGGTATGAGTGTTCTGTTTAATTCAGATGCTCTGTCCATCACCACCCCCTTTTCTGAATCGTTTTGGCCACTATAGGAGTGGCAGGGTATACTCAGATGTGAGTCCCTTGCTCACTGCACCATCAGGATTCAAGCAAGCCGGGCCGAAGACGGCTGCAATGCCAGAAACCGGTCCCCGGAAGCTTGTTTCCTTTCCAGTAAAGATTTGGCTTGGTAGTTTGGTCTGCCCTGTTCCCATGATGCACTGGGCCAGGGACAGACTAATTTGCATGTAGCCAGGTTCTGAACTGGGATGGTGTAGTGAGCTAAAAAACGGTGATGGATCAAGCCCTGATCTTTTGACTGGGTATGAGTGTTCTGTTTAATTCAGATGCTCTGTCCATCACCACCCCCTTTTCTGAATCGTTTTGGCCACTATAGGAGTGGCAGGGTATACTCAGATGTGAGTCCCTTGCTCACTGCACCATCAGGATTCAAGCAAGCCGGGCGGAAGACGGCTGCAATGCCAGAAACCGGACCCCGGAAGCTTGTTTCCTTTCCAGTAAAGAATTTGCTTGGTAGTTTGGTCTGCCCGGTTCCCATGATGCACTGGGCCAGGGACAGACTAATTTGCATGTAGCCAGGTTCTGAACTGGGATGGTGTAGTGAGCTAAAAAACGGTGATGGATCAAGCCCTGATCTTTTGACTGGGCATGAGTGTTCTGTTTAATTCAGATGCTCTGTCCATCACCACCCCCTTTTCTGAATCGTTTTGGCCACTATAGGAGTTGCAGGGTATACTCAGATGTGAGTCCCTTGCTCACTGCACCATCAGGATACAAGCAAGCTGGCCGAAGACGGCTGCAATGCCAGAAACCGGTCCCCGGAAGCTTGTTTCCTTTCCAGTAAAGAATTGGCTTGGTAGTTTGGTCTGCCCTGTTCCCATGATGCACTGGGCCAGGGACAGACTAATTTGCATGTAGCCAGGTTCTGAACTGGGATGGTGTAGTGAGCTAAAAAACGGTGATGGATCAAGCCCTGATCTTTTGACTGGGTATGAGTGTTCTGTTTAATTCAGATGCTCTGTCCATCACCACCCCGTTTTCTGAATCGTTTTGGCCACTATAGGAGAGGCAGGGTATACTCAGATGTGAGTCCCTTGCTCACTGCACCATCAGGATTCAAGCAAGCAAGACGGCTGCAATGCCAGAAACCGGTCCCCGGAAGCTTGTTTCCTTTCCAGTAAAGAATAGGCTTGGTAGTTTGGTCTGCCCTGTTCCCATGATGCACTGGGCCAGGGACAGGCTAATTTGCATGTAGCCAGGTTCTGAACTGGGATGGTGTAGTGAGCTAAAAAACGGTGATGGATCAAGCCCTGATCTTTTGACTGGGTATGAGTGTTCTGTTTAATTCAGATGCTCTGTCCATCACCACCCCCTTTTCTGAATCGTTTTGGCCACTATAGGAGTGGCAGGGTATACTCAGATGTGAGTCCCTTGCTCACTACACCATCAGGATTCAAGCAAGCCGGGCCGAAGACGGCTGCAATGCCAGAAACCGGTCCCCGGAAGCTTGTTTCCTTTCCAGTAACGAATTGGCTTGGTAGTTTGGTCAGCCCTGTTCCCATGATGCACTGGGCCAGGGACAGACTAATTTGCATGTAGCCAGGTTCTGAACTGGGATGGTGTAGTGAGCTAAAAAACGGTGATGGATCAAGCCCTGATCTTTTGACTGGGTATGAGTGTTCTGTTTAATTCAGATGCTCTGTCCATCACCACCCCCTTTTCTGAATCGTTTTGGCCACTATAGGAGTGGCAGGGTATACTCAGATGTGAGTCCTTTGCTCACTGCACCATCAGGATTCAAGTAAGCCGGGCCGAAGACGGCTGCAATGCCAGAAACCGGTCCCCGGAAGCTTGTTTCCTTTCCAGTTAAGAATTGGCTTGTTAGTTTGGTCTGCCCTGTTCCCATGATGCACTGGGCCAGGGACAGACTAATTTGCATGTAGCCAGGTTCTGAACTGGGATGGTGTAGTGAGCTAAAAAACGGTGATGGATCAAGCCCAGATCTTTTGACTGGGTATGAGTGTTCTGTTTAATTCAGATGCTCTGTCCATCACCACCCCCTTTTCTGAATCGTTTTGGCCACTATAGGAGTGGCAGGGTATACTCAGATGTGAGTCCCTTGCTCACTGCACCATCAGGATTCAAGCAAGCCGGGCCGAAGACGGCTGCAATGCCAGAAACCGGTCCCCGGAAGCTTGTTTCCTTTCCAGTAAAGAATTGGCTTGGTAGTTTGGTCTGCCCTGTTCCCATGATGCACTGGGCCAGGGACAGACTAATTTGCATGTAGCCAGGTTCTGAACTGGGATGGTGTAGTGAGCTAAAAAACGGTGATGGATCAAGCCCTGATCTTTTGACTGGGTATGAGTGTTCTGTTTAATTCAGATGCTCTGTCCATCACCACCCCCTTTTCTGAATCGTTTTGGCCACTATAGGAGTGGATGGGTATACTCAGATGTGAGTCCCTTGCTCACTGCACCATCAGGATTCAAGCAAGCCAGGCCGAAGACGGCTGCAATGCCAGAAACCGTTCCCCGGAAGCTTGTTTCCTTTCCAGTAAAGAATTGGCTGGGTAGTTTGGTCTGCCCTGTTCCCATGATGCACTGGGCCAGGGACAGACTAATTTGCATGTAGCCAGGTTCTGAACTGGGATGGTGTAGTGAGTTAAAAAACAGTGATGGATCAAGCCCTGATCTTTTGACTGGGTATGAGTGTTCTGTTTAAATCAGATGCTCTGTCCATCACCACCCCCTTTTCTAAATCGTTTTGGCCACTATAGGAGTGGCAGGGTATACTCAGATGTGAGTCCCTTGCTCACTGCACCATCAGGATTCAAGCAAGCCGGGCCGAAGACGGCTGCAATGCCAGAAACCGGTCCCCGGAAGCTTGTTTCCTTTCCAGTAAAGAATTGGCTTGGTAGTTTGGTCTGCCCTGTTCCCATGAGTCACTGGGCCAGGGACAGACTAATTTGCATGTAGCCAGGTTCTGAACTGGGATGGTGTAGTGAGCTAAAAAAAGGTGATGGATCAAGCCCTGATCTTTTGACTGGGTATGAGTGTTCTGTTTAATTCAGATGCTCTGTCCATCACCACCCCCTTTTCTGAATCGTTTTGGCCACTATAGGAGTGGCAGGGTATACTCAGATGTGAGTCCCTTGCTAACTGCACCATCAGGATTCAAGCAAGCCGGGCCGAAGACGGCTGCAATACCAGAAACCGGTCCCCGGAAGCTTGTTTCCTTTCCAGTAAAGAATTGACTTGGTAGTTTGGTCTGCCCTGTTCCCATGATGCACTGGGCCAGGGACAGACTAATTTGCATGTAGCCAGGTTCTGAACTGGGATGGTGTACTGAGCTAAAAAACGGTGATGGATCAAGCCCTGATCTTTTGACTGGGTATGAGTGTTCTGTTTAATTCAGATGCTCTGTCCATCACCACCCCCTTTTCTGAATCGTTTTGGCCACTATAGGAGTGGCAGGGTATACTCAGATGTGAGTCCCTTGCTCACTGCACCATCAGGATTCAAGCAAGCCGGGCCGAAGACGGCTGCAATGCCAGAAACCGGTCCCCGGAAGCTTGTTTCCTTTCCAGTAAAGAATTGGCTTGGTAGTTTGGTCTGCCCTGTTCCCATGATGCACTGGGCCAGGGACAGACTAATTTGCATGTAGCCAGGTTCTGAACTGGGATGGTGTAGTGAGCTAAAAAACGGTGATGGATCAAGCCCTGATCTTTTGACTGGGTATGAGTGTTCTGTTTAATTCAGATGCTCTGTCCATCACCACCCCCTTTTCTGAATCGTTTTGGCCACTATAGGAGTGGCAGGGTATACTCAGATGTGAGTCCCTTGCTCACTGCACCATCAGGATTCAAGCAAGCCGGGCGGAAGACGGCTGCAATGCCAGAAACCGGACCCCGGAAGCTTGTTTCCTTTCCAGTAAAGAATTTGCTTGGTAGTTTGGTCTGCCCGGTTCCCATGATGCACTGGGCCAGGGACAGACTAATTTGCATGTAGCCAGGTTCTGAACTGGGATGGTGTAGTGAGCTAAAAAACGGTGATGGATCAAGCCCTGATCTTTTGACTGGGCATGAGTGTTCTGTTTAATTCAGATGCTCTGTCCATCACCACCCCCTTTTCTGAATCGTTTTGGCCACTATAGGAGTTGCAGGGTATACTCAGATGTGAGTCCCTTGCTCACTGCACCATCAGGATACAAGCAAGCTGGCCGAAGACGGCTGCAATGCCAGAAACCGGTCCCCGGAAGCTTGTTTCCTTTCCAGTAAAGAATTGGCTTGGTAGTTTGGTCTGCCCTGTTCCCATGATGCACTGGGCCAGGGACAGACTAATTTGCATGTAGCCAGGTTCTGAACTGGGATGGTGTAGTGAGCTAAAAAACGGTGATGGATCAAGCCCTGATCTTTTGACTGGGTATGAGTGTTCTGTTTAATTCAGATGCTCTGTCCATCACCACCCCGTTTTCTGAATCGTTTTGGCCACTATAGGAGAGGCAGGGTATACTCAGATGTGAGTCCCTTGCTCACTGCACCATCAGGATTCAAGCAAGCAAGACGGCTGCAATGCCAGAAACCGGTCCCCGGAAGCTTGTTTCCTTTCCAGTAAAGAATAGGCTTGGTAGTTTGGTCTGCCCTGTTCCCATGATGCACTGGGCCAGGGACAGGCTAATTTGCATGTAGCCAGGTTCTGAACTGGGATGGTGTAGTGAGCTAAAAAACGGTGATGGATCAAGCCCTGATCTTTTGACTGGGTATGAGTGTTCTGTTTAATTCAGATGCTCTGTCCATCACCACCCCCTTTTCTGAATCGTTTTGGCCACTATAGGAGTGGCAGGGTATACTCAGATGTGAGTCCCTTGCTCACTACACCATCAGGATTCAAGCAAGCCGGTCCGAAGACGGCTGCAATGCCAGAAACCGGTCCCCGGAAGCTTGTTTCCTTTCCAGTAACGAATTGGCTTGGTAGTTTGGTCAGCCCTGTTCCCATGATGCACTGGGCCAGGGACAGACTAATTTGCATGTAGCCAGGTTCTGAACTGGGATGGTGTAGTGAGCTAAAAAACGGTGATGGATCAAGCCCTGATCTTTTGACTGGGTATGAGTGTTCTGTTTAATTCAGATGCTCTGTCCATCACCACCCCCTTTTCTGAATCGTTTTGGCCACTATAGGAGTGGCAGGGTATACTCAGATGTGAGTCCTTTGCTCACTGCACCATCAGGATTCAAGTAAGCCGGGCCGAAGACGGCTGCAATGCCAGAAACCGGTCCCCGGAAGCTTGTTTCCTTTCCAGTAAAGAATTGGCTTGGTAGTTTGGTCTGCCCTGTTCCCATGATGCACTGGGCCAGGGACAGACTAATTTGCATGTAGCCAGGTTCTGAACTGGGATGGTGTAGTGAGCTAAAAAACGGTGATGGATCAAGCCCTGATCTTTTGACTGGGTATGAGTGTTCTGTTTAATTCAGATGCTCTGTCCATCACCACCCCGTTTTCTGAATCGTTTTGGCCACTATAGGAGAGGCAGGGTATACTCAGATGTGAGTCCCTTGCTCACTGCACCATCAGGATTCAAGCAAGCAAGACGGCTGCAATGCCAGAAACCGGTCCCCGGAAGCTTGTTTCCTTTCCAGTAAAGAATAGGCTTGGTAGTTTGGTCTGCCCTGTTCCCATGATGCACTGGGCCAGGGACAGGCTAATTTGCATGTAGCCAGGTTCTGAACTGGGATGGTGTAGTGAGCTAAAAAACGGTGATGGATCAAGCCCTGATCTTTTGACTGGGTATGAGTGTTCTGTTTAATTCAGATGCTCTGTCCATCACCACCCCCTTTTCTGAATCGTTTTGGCCACTATAGGAGTGGCAGGGTATACTCAGATGTGAGTCCCTTGCTCACTACACCATCAGGATTCAAGCAAGCCGGGCCGAAGACGGCTGCAATGCCAGAAACCGGTCCCCGGAAGCTTGTTTCCTTTCCAGTAACGAATTGGCTTGGTAGTTTGGTCAGCCCTGTTCCCATGATGCACTGGGCCAGGGACAGACTAATTTGCATGTAGCCAGGTTCTGAACTGGGATGGTGTAGTGAGCTAAAAAACGGTGATGGATCAAGCCCTGATCTTTTGACTGGGTATGAGTGTTCTGTTTAATTCAGATGCTCTGTCCATCACCACCCCCTTTTCTGAATCGTTTTGGCCACTATAGGAGTGGCAGGGTATACTCAGATGTGAGTCCTTTGCTCACTGCACCATCAGGATTCAAGTAAGCCGGGCCGAAGACGGCTGCAATGCCAGAAACCGGTCCCCGGAAGCTTGTTTCCTTTCCAGTTAAGAATTGGCTTGTTAGTTTGGTCTGCCCTGTTCCCATGATGCACTGGGCCAGGGACAGACTAATTTGCATGTAGCCAGGTTCTGAACTGGGATGGTGTAGTGAGCTAAAAAACGGTGATGGATCAAGCCCAGATCTTTTGACTGGGTATGAGTGTTCTGTTTAATTCAGATGCTCTGTCCATCACCACCCCCTTTTCTGAATCGTTTTGGCCACTATAGGAGTGGCAGGGTATACTCAGATGTGAGTCCCTTGCTCACTGCACCATCAGGATTCAAGCAAGCCGGGCCGAAGACGGCTGCAATGCCAGAAACCGGTCCCCGGAAGCTTGTTTCCTTTCCAGTAAAGAATTGGCTTGGTAGTTTGGTCTGCCCTGTTCCCATGATGCACTGGGCCAGGGACAGACTAATTTGCATGTAGCCAGGTTCTGAACTGGGATGGTGTAGTGAGCTAAAAAACGGTGATGGATCAAGCCCTGATCTTTTGACTGGGTATGAGTGTTCTGTTTAATTCAGATGCTCTGTCCATCACCACCCCCTTTTCTGAATCGTTTTGGCCACTATAGGAGTGGCAGGGTATACTCAGATGTGAGTCCCTTGCTCACTGCACCATCAGGATTCAAGCAAGCCGGGCTGAAGACGGCTGCAATGCCAGAAACCGGTCCCCGGAAGCTTGTTTCCTTTCCAGTAAAGAATTGGCTTGGTAGTTTGGTCTGCCCTGTTCCCATGATGCACTGGGCCAGGGACAGGCTAATTTGCATGTAGCCAGGTTCTGAACTGGGATGGTGTAGTGAGCTAAAAAACGGTGATGGATCAAGCCCTGATCTTTTGACTGGGTATGAGTGTTCTGTTTAATTCAGATGCTCTGTCCATCACCACCCCCTTTTCTGAATCGTTTTGGCCACTATAGGAGTGGCAGGGTATACTCAGATGTGAGTCCCTTGCTCACTGCACCATCAGGATTCAAGCAAGCCGGGCCGAAGACGGCTGCAATGCCAGAAACCGTTCCCCGGAAGCTTGTTTCCTTTCCAGTAAAGAATTGGCTGGGTAGTTTGGTCTGCCCTGTTCCCATGATGCACTGGGCCAGGGACAGACTAATTTGCATGTAGCCAGGTTCTGAACTGGGATGGTGTAGTGAGTTAAAAAACGGTGATGGATCAAGCCCTGATCTTTTGACTGGGTATGAGTGTTCTGTTTAAATCAGATGCTCTGTCCATCACCACCCCCTTTTCTAAATCGTTTTGGCCACTATAGGAGTGGCAGGGTATACTCAGATGTGAGTCCCTTGCTCACTGCACCATCAGGATTCAAGCAAGCCGGGCCGAAGACGGCTGCAATGCCAGAAACCGGTCCCCGGAAGCTTGTTTCCTTTCCAGTAAAGAATTGGCTTGGTAGTTTGGTCTGCCCTGTTCCCATGAGTCACTGGGCCAGGGACAGACTAATTTGCATGTAGCCAGGTTCTGAACTGGGATGGTGTAGTGAGCTAAAAAAAGGTGATGGATCAAGCCCTGATCTTTTGACTGGGTATGAGTGTTCTGTTTAATTCAGATGCTCTGTCCATCACCACCCCCTTTTCTGAATCGTTTTGGCCACTATAGGAGTGGCAGGGTATACTCAGATGTGAGTTCCTTGCTCACTGCACCATCAGGATTCAAGCAAGCCGGGCCGAAGACGGCTGCAATACCAGAAACCGGTCCCCGGAAGCTTGTTTCCTTTCCAGTAAAGAATTGGCTTGGTAGTTTGGTCTGCCCTGTTCCCATGATGCACTGGGCCAGGGACAGACTAATTTGCATGTAGCCAGGTTCTGAACTGGGATGGTGTAGTGAGCTACAAAACGGTGATGGATCAAGCCCTGATCTTTTGACTGGGTATGAGTGTTCTGTTTAATTCAGATGCTCTGTCCATCACCACACCCTTTTCTGAATCGTTTTGGCCACTATAGGAGTGGCAGGGTATACTCAGATGTGAGTCCCTTGCTCACTGCACCATCAGGATTCAAGCAAGCCGGGCCGAAGACGGCTGCAATGCCAGAAACCGGTCCCCGGAAGCTTGTTTCCTTTCCAGTAAAGAATTGGCTTGGTAGTTTGGTCTGCCCTGTTCCCATGATGCACTGGGCCAGGGACAGACTAATTTGCATGTAGCCAGGTTCTGAACTGGGATGGTGTAGTGAGCTAAAAAACGGTGATGGATCAAGCCCTGATCTTTTGACTGGGTATGAGTGTTCTGTTTAATTCAGATGCTCTGTCCATCACCACCCCCTTTTCTGAATCGTTTTGGCCACTATAGGAGTGGCAGGGTATACTCAGATGTGAGTCCCTTGCTCACTGCACCATCAGGATTCAAGCAAGCCGGGCGGAAGACGGCTGCAATGCCAGAAACCGGTCCCCGGAAGCTTGTTTCCTTTCCAGTAAAGAATTTGCTTGGTAGTTTGGTCTGCCCTGTTCCCATGATGCACTGGGCCAGGGACAGACTAATTTGCATGTAGCCAGGTTCTGAACTGGGATGGTGTAGTGAGCTAAAAAACGGTGATGGATCAAGCCCTGATCTTTTGACTGGGTATGAGTGTTCTGTTTAATTCAGATGCTCTGTCCATCACCACCCCCTTTTCTGAATCGTTTTGGCCACTATAGGAGTTGCAGGGTATACTCAGATGTGAGTCCCTTGCTCACTGCACCATCAGGATACAAGCAAGCTGGCCGAAGACGGCTGCAATGCCAGAAACCGGTCCCCGGAAGCTTGTTTCCTTTCCAGTAAAGAATTGGCTTGGTAGTTTGGTCTGCCCTGTTCCCATGATGCACTGGGCCAGGGACAGACTAATTTGCATTTAGCCAGGTTCTGAACTGGGATGGTGTAGTGAGCTAAAAAACGGTGATGGATCAAGCCCTGATCTTTTGACTGGGTATGAGTGTTCTGTTTAATTCAGATGCTCTGTCCATCACCACCCCCTTTTCTGAATCGTTTTGGCCACTATAGGAGAGGCAGGGTATACTCAGATGTGAGTCCCTTGCTCACTGCACCATCAGGATTCAAGCAAGCAAGACGGCTGCAATGCCAGAAACCGGTCCCCGGAAGCTTGTTTCCTTTCCAGTAAAGAATAGGCTTGGTAGTTTGGTCTGCCCTGTTCCCATGATGCACTGGGCCAAGGACAGACTAATTTGCATGTAGCCAGGTTCTGAACTGGGATGGTGTAGTGAGCTAAAAAAGGGTGATGGATCAAGCCCTGATCTTTTGACTGGGTATGAGTGTTCTGTTTAATTCGGATGCTCTGTCCATCACCACCCCCTTTTCTGAATCGTTTTGGCCACTATAGGAGTGGCAGGGTATACTCAGATGTGAGTCCCTTGCTCACTGTACCATCAGGATTCAAGCAAGCCGGGCCGAAAACGGCTGCAATGCCACAACCGGTCCCCGGAAGCTTGTTTCCTTTCCAGTAAAGAATTGGCTTGGTAGTTTGGTCTGCCCTGTTCCCATGATGCACTGGGCCAGGGACAGACTAATTTGCATGTAGCCAGGTTCTGAACTGGGATGGTGTAGTGAGCTAAAAAACGGTGATGGATCAAGCCCTGATCTTTTGACTGGGTATGAGTGTTCTGTTTAATTCGGATGCTCTGTCCATCACCACCCCCTTTTCTGAATCGTTTTGGCCACTATAGGAGTGGCAGGGTATACTCAGATGTGAGTCCCTTGCTCACTGCACCATCAGGATTCAAGCAAGCCGGGCCGAAGACGGCTGCAATGCCAGAAACCGGTCCCCGGAAGCTTGTTTCCTTTCCAGTAAAGAATTGGCTTGGTAGTTTGGTCTGCCCTGTTCCCATGATGCACTGGGCCAGGGACAGACTAATTTGCATGTAGCCAGGTTCTGAACTGGGATGGTGTAGTGAGCTAAAAAAAGGTGATGGATCAAGCCCTGATCTTTTGACTGGGTATGAGTGTTCTGTTTAATTCAGATGCTCTGTCCATCACCACCCCCTTTTCTGAATCGTTTTGGCCACTATAGGAGTGGCAGGGTATACTCAGATGTGAGTCCCTTGCTCACTGCACCATCAGGATTCAAGCAAGCCGGGCCGAAGACGGCTGCAATACCAGAAACCGGTCCCCGGAAGCTTGTTTCCTTTCCAGTAAAGAATTGGCTTGGTAGTTTGGTCTGCCCTGTTCCCATGATGCACTGGGCCAGGGACAGACTAATTTGCATGTAGCCAGGTTCTGAACTGGGATGGTGTAGTGAGCTACAAAACGGTGATGGATCAAGCCCTGATCTTTTGACTGGGTATGAGTGTTCTGTTTAATTCAGATGCTCTGTCCATCACCACACCCTTTTCTGAATCGTTTTGGCCACTATAGGAGTGGCAGGGTATACTCAGATGTGAGTCCCTTGCTCACTGCACCATCAGGATTCAAGCAAGCCGGGCCGAAGACGGCTGCAATGCCAGAAACCGGTCCCCGGAAGCTTGTTTCCTTTCCAGTAAAGAATTGGCTTGGTAGTTTGGTCTGCCCTGTTCCCATGATGCACTGGGCCAGGGACAGACTAATTTGCATGTAGCCAGGTTCTGAACTGGGATGGTGTAGTGAGCTAAAAAACGGTGATGGATCAAGCCCTGATCTTTTGACTGGGTATGAGTGTTCTGTTTAATTCAGATGCTCTGTCCATCACCACCCCCTTTTCTGAATCGTTTTGGCCACTATAGGAGTGGCAGGGTATACTCAGATGTGAGTCCCTTGCTCACTGCACCATCAGGATTCAAGCAAGCCGGGCGGAAGACGGCTGCAATGCCAGAAACCGGTCCCCGGAAGCTTGTTTCCTTTCCAGTAAAGAATTTGCTTGGTAGTTTGGTCTGCCCTGTTCCCATGATGCACTGGGCCAGGGACAGACTAATTTGCATGTAGCCAGGTTCTGAACTGGGATGGTGTAGTGAGCTAAAAAACGGTGATGGATCAAGCCCTGATCTTTTGACTGGGTATGAGTGTTCTGTTTAATTCAGATGCTCTGTCCATCACCACCCCCTTTTCTGAATCGTTTTGGCCACTATAGGAGTTGCAGGGTATACTCAGATGTGAGTCCCTTGCTCACTGCACCATCAGGATACAAGCAAGCTGGCCGAAGACGGCTGCAATGCCAGAAACCGGTCCCCGGAAGCTTGTTTCCTTTCCAGTAAAGAATTGGCTTGGTAGTTTGGTCTGCCCTGTTCCCATGATGCACTGGGCCAGGGACAGACTAATTTGCATTTAGCCAGGTTCTGAACTGGGATGGTGTAGTGAGCTAAAAAACGGTGATGGATCAAGCCCTGATCTTTTGACTGGGTATGAGTGTTCTGTTTAATTCAGATGCTCTGTCCATCACCACCCCCTTTTCTGAATCGTTTTGGCCACTATAGGAGAGGCAGGGTATACTCAGATGTGAGTCCCTTGCTCACTGCACCATCAGGATTCAAGCAAGCAAGACGGCTGCAATGCCAGAAACCGGTCCCCGGAAGCTTGTTTCCTTTCCAGTAAAGAATAGGCTTGGTAGTTTGGTCTGCCCTGTTCCCATGATGCACTGGGCCAGGGACAGGCTAATTTGCATGTAGCCAGGTTCTGAACTGGGATGGTGTAGTGAGCTAAAAAACGGTGATGGATCAAGCCCTGATCTTTTGACTGGGTATGAGTGTTCTGTTTAATTCAGATGCTCTGTCCATCACCACCCCCTTTTCTGAATCGTTTTGGCCACTATAGGAGTGGCAGGGTATGCTCAGATGTGAGTCCCTTGCTCACTACACCATCAGGATTCAAGCAAGCCGGGCCGAAGACGGCTGCAATGCCAGAAACCGGTCCCCGGAAGCTTGTTTCCTTTCCAGTAAAGAATTGGCTTGGTAGTTTGGTCTGCCCTGTTCCCATGATGCACTGGGCCAAGGACAGACTAATTTGCATGTAGCCAGGTTCTGAACTGGGATGGTGTAGTGAGCTAAAAAACGGTGATGGATCAAGCCCTGATCTTTTGACTGGGTATGAGTGTTCTGTTTAATTCGGATGCTCTGTCCATCACCACCCCCTTTTCTGAATCGTTTTGGCCACTATAGGAGTGGCAGGGTATACTCAGATGTGAGTCCCTTGCTCACTGCACCATCAGGATTCAAGCAAGCCGGGCCGAAGACGGCTGCAATGCCAGAAACCGGTCCCCGGAAGCTTGTTTCCTTTCCAGTAAAGAATTGGCTTGGTAGTTTGGTCTGCCCTGTTCCCATGATGCACTGGGCCAGGGACAGACTAATTTGCATGTAGCCAGGTTCTGAACTGGGATGGTGTAGTGAGCTAAAAAACGGTGATGGATCAAGCCCTGACCTTTTGACTGGGTATGAGTGTTCTGTTTAATTCAGATGCTCTGTCCATCACCACCCCCTTTTCTGAATCGTTTTGGACACTATAGGAGTGGCAGGGTATACTCAGATGTGAGTCCCTTGATCATTGCACCATCAGGATTCAAGCAAGCCGGGCCGAAGACGGCTGCAATGCCAGAAACCGCCACCCGGAAGCTTGTTTCCTTTCCAGTAAAGAATTGGCTGGGTAGTTTGGTCTGCCCTGTTCCCATGATGCACTGGGCCAGGGACAGACTAATTTGCATGTAGCCAGGTTCTGAACTGGGATGGTGTAGTGAGTTAAAAAACGGTGATGGATCAAGCCCTGATCTTTTGACTGGGTATGAGTGTTCTGTTTAATTCAGATGCTCTGTCCATCACCACCCCCTTTTCTGAATCGTTTTGGACACTATAGGAGTGGCAGGGTATACTCAGATGTGAGTCCCTTGCTCACTGCACCATCAGGATTCAAGCAAGCCGGGCCGAAGACGGTTGCAATGCCAGAAACCGGTCCCCGGAAGCTTGTTTCCTTTCCAGTAAAGAATTGGCTTGGTAGTTTGGTCTGCCCTGTTCCCATGATGCACTGGGCCAGGGACAGACTAATTTGCATGTAGCCAGGTTCTGAACTGGGATGGTGTAGTGAGCTAAAAAACGGTGATGGATCAAGCCCTGATCTTTTGACTGGGTATGAGTGTTCTGTTTAATTCAGATGCTCTGTCCATCACCACCCCCTTTTCTGAATCGTTTTGGCCACTATAGGAGTGGCAGGGTATACTCAGATGTGAGTCCCTTGCTCACTGCACCATCAGGATTCAAGCAAGCCGGCCGAAGACGGCTGCAATGCCAGAAACCGGTCCCCGGAAGCTTGTTTCCTTTCCAGTAAAGGATTGGCTTGGTAGTTTGGTCTGCCCTGTTCCCATGATGCACTGGGCCAGGGACAGACTAATTTGCATGTAGCCAGGTTCTGAACTGGGATGGTGTAGTGAGCTAAAAAACGGTGATGGATCAAGCCCTGATCTTTTGACTGGGTATGAGTGTTCTGTTTAATTCAGATGCTCTGTCCATCACCACCCCCTTTTCTGAATCGTTTTGGCCACTATAGGAGTGGCAGGGTATACTCAGATGTGAGTCCCTTGCTCACTGCACCATCAGGATTCAAGCAAGCCGGGCCAAAGACGGCTGCAATGCCAGAAACCGGTCCCCGGAAGCTTGTTTCCTTTCCAGTAAAGGATTGGCTTGGTAGTTTGGTCTGCCCTGTTCCCATGATGCACTGGGCCAGGGACAGACTAATTTGCATGTAGCCAGGTTCTGAACTGGGATGGTGTAGTGAGCTAAAAAACGGTGATGGATCAAGCCCTGATCTTTTGACTGGGTATGAGTGTTCTGTTTAATTCAGATGCTCTGTCCATCACCACCCCCTTTTCTGAATCGTTTTGGCCACTATAGGAGTGGCAGGGTATACTCAGATGTGAGTCCCTTGCTCACTGCACCATCAGGATTCAAGCAAGCCGGGCCGAAGACGGCTGCAATGCCAGAAACCGGTCCCCGGAAGCTTGTTTCCTTTCCAGTAAAGGATTGGCTGGGTAGTTTGGTCTGCCCTGTTCCCATGATGCACTGGGCCAGGGACAGACTAATTTGCATGTAGCCAGGTTCTGAACTGGGATGGTGTAGTGAGCTAAAAAACGATGATGGATCAAGCCCTGAGCTTTTGACTGGGTATGAGTGTTCTGTTTAATTCAGATGCTCTGTCCATCACCACCCCCTTTTCTGAATCGTTTTGGCCACTATAGGAGTGGCAGGGTATACTCAGATGTGAGTCCCTTCTCACTGCACCATCAGGATTCAAGCAAGCCGGCCGAAGACGGCTGCAATGCCAGAAACCGGTCCCCGGAAGCTTGTTTCCTTTCCAGTAAAGAATTGGCTTGGTAGTTTGGTCTGCCCTGTTCCCATGATGCACTGGGCCAGGGACAGACTAATTTGCATGTAGCCAGGTTCTGAACTGGGATGGTGTAGTGAGCTAAAAAACGGTGATGGATCAAGCCCTGATCTTTTGACTGGGTATGAGTGTTCTGTTTAATTCAGATGCTCTGTCCATCACCACCCCCTTTTCTGAATCGTTTTGGCCACTATAGGAGTGGATGGGTATACTCAGATGTGAGTCCCTTGCTCACTGCACCATCAGGATTCAAGCAAGCCGGGCCGAAGACGGCTGCAATGCCAGAAACCGTTCCCCGGAAGCTTGTTTCCTTTCCAGTAAAGAATTGGCTGGGTAGTTTGGTCTGCCCTGTTCCCATGATGCACTGGGCCAGGGACAGACTAATTTGCATGTAGCCAGGTTCTGAACTGGGATGGTGTAGTGAGTTAAAAAACGGTGATGGATCAAGCCCTGATCTTTTGACTGGGTATGAGTGTTCTGTTTAAATCAGATGCTCTGGCCATCACCACCCCCTTTTCTAAATCGTTTTGGCCACTATAGGAGTGGCAGGGTATACTCAGATGTGAGTCCCTTGCTCACTGCACCATCAGGATTCAAGCAAGCCGGGCCGAAGACGGCTGCAATGCCAGAAACCGGTCCCCGGAAGCTTGTTTCCTTTCCAGTAAAGAATTGGCTTGGTAGTTTGGTCTGCCCTGTTCCCATGAGTCACTGGGCCAGGGACAGACTAATTTGCATGTAGCCAGGTTCTGAACTGGGATGGTGTAGTGAGCTAAAAAAAGGTGATGGATCAAGCCCTGATCTTTTGACTGGGTATGAGTGTTCTGTTTAATTCAGATGCTCTGTCCATCACCACCCCCTTTTCTGAATCGTTTTGGCCACTATAGGAGTGGCAGGGTATACTCAGATGTGAGTCCCTTGCTCACTGCACCATCAGGATTCAAGCAAGCCGGGCCGAAGACGGCTGCAATACCAGAAACCGGTCCCCGGAAGCTTGTTTCCTTTCCAGTAAAGAATTGGCTTGGTAGTTTGGTCTGCCCTGTTCCCATGATGCACTGGGCCAGGGACAGACTAATTTGCATGTAGCCAGGTTCTGAACTGGGATGGTGTAGTGAGCTAAAAAACGGTGATGGATCAAGCCCTGATCTTTTGACTGGGTATGAGTGTTCTGTTTAATTCAGATGCTCTGTCCATCACCACCCCCTTTTCTGAATCGTTTTGGCCACTATAGGAGTGGCAGGGTATACTCAGATGTGAGTCCCTTGCTCACTGCACCATCAGGATTCAAGCAAGCCGGGCCGAAGACGGCTGCAATGCCAGAAACCGGTCCCCGGAAGCTTGTTTCCTTTCCAGTAAAGAATTGGCTTGGTAGTTTGGTCTGCCCTGTTCCCATGATGCACTGGGCCAGGGACAGACTAATTTGCATGTAGCCAGGTTCTGAACTGGGATGGTGTAGTGAGCTAAAAAACGGTGATGGATCAAGCCCTGATCTTTTGACTGGGTATGAGTGTTCTGTTTAATTCAGATGCTCTGTCCATCACCACCCCCTTTTCTGAATCGTTTTGGCCACTATAGGAGTGGCAGGGTATACTCAGATGTGAGTCCCTTGCTCACTGCACCATCAGGATTCAAGCAAGCCGGGCGGAAGACGGCTGCAATGCCAGAAACCGGTCCCCGGAAGCTTGTTTCCTTTCCAGTAAAGAATTTGCTTGGTAGTTTGGTCTGCCCTGTTCCCATGATGCACTGGGCCAGGGACAGACTAATTTGCATGTAGCCAGGTTCTGAACTGGGATGGTGTAGTGAGCTAAAAAACGGTGATGGATCAAGCCCTGATCTTTTGACTGGGTATGAGTGTTCTGTTTAATTCAGATGCTCTGTCCATCACCACCCCCTTTTCTGAATCGTTTTGGCCACTATAGGAGTTGCAGGGTATACTCAGATGTGAGTCCCTTGCTCACTGCACCATCAGGATACAAGCAAGCTGGCCGAAGACGGCTGCAATGCCAGAAACCGGTCCCCGGAAGCTTGTTTCCTTTCCAGTAAAGAATTGGCTTGGTAGTTTGGTCTGCCCTGTTCCCATGATGCACTGGGCCAGGGACAGACTAGTTTGCATGTAGCCAGGTTCTGAACTGGGATGGTGTAGTGAGCTAAAAAACGGTGATGGATCAAGCCCTGATCTTTTGACTGGGTATGAGTGTTCTGTTTAATTCAGATGCTCTGTCCATCACCACCCCCTTTTCTGAATCGTTTTGGCCACTATAGGAGAGGCAGGGTATACTCAGTTGTGAGTCCCTTGCTCACTGCACCATCAGGATTCAAGCAAGCAAGACGGCTGCAATGCCAGAAACCGGTCCCCAGGAGCTTGTTTCCTTTCCAGTAAAGAATAGGCTTGGTAGTTTGGTCTGCCCTGTTCCCATGATGCACTGGGCCAGGGACAGGCTAATTTGCATGTAGCCAGGTTCTGAACTGGGATGGTGTAGTGAGCTAAAAAACGGTGATGGATCAAACCCTGATCTTTTGACTGGGTATGAGTGTTCTGTTTAATTCAGATGCTCTGTCCATCACCACCCCCGTTTCTGAATCGTTTTGGCCACTATAGGAGTGGCAGGGTATACTCAGATGTGAGTCCCTTGCTCACTACACCATCAGGATTCAAGCAAGCCGGGCCGAAGACGGCTGCAATGCCAGAAACCGGTCCCCGGAAGCTTGTTTCCTTTCCAGTAACGAATTGGCTTGGTAGTTTGTTCTGCCCTGTTCCCATGATGCACTGGGCCAGGGACAGACTAATTTGCATGTAGCCAGGTTCTGAACTGGGATGGTGTAGTGAGCTAAAAAACGGTGATGGATCAAGCCCTGATCTTTTGACTGGGTATGAGTGTTCTGTTTAATTCAGATGCTCTGTCCATCACCACCCCCTTTTCTGAATCGTTTTGGCCACTATAGGAGTGGCTGGGTATACTCAGATGTGAGTCCCTTCTCACTGCACCATCAGGATTCAAGCAAGCCGGGCCGAAGACGGCTGCAATGCCAGAAACCGGTCCCCGGAAGCTTGTTTCCTTTCCAGTAAAGAATTGGCTTGGTAGTTTGGTCTGCCCTGTTCCCATGATGCACTGGGCCAGGGACAGACTAATTTGCATGTAGCCAGGTTCTGAACTGGGATGGTGTAGTGAGCTAAAAAACGGTGATGGATCAAGCCCTGATCTTTTGACTGGGTATGAGTGTTCTGTTTAATTCAGATGCTCTGTCCATCACCACCCCCTTTTCTGAATCGTTTTGGCCACTATAGGAGTGGCAGGGTATACTCAGATGTGAGTCCCTTGCTCACTGCACCATCAGGATTCAAGCAAGCCGGGCGGAAGACGGCTGCAATGCCAGAAACCGGTCCCCGGAAGCTTGTTTCCTTTCCAGTAAAGAATTTGCTTGGTAGTTTGGTCTGCCCTGTTCCCATGATGCACTGGGCCAGGGACAGACTAATTTCCATGTAGCCAGGTTCTGAACTGGGATGGTGTAGTGAGCTAAAAAACGGTGATGGATCAAGCCCTGATCTTTTGACTGGGTATGAGTGTTCTGTTTAATTCAGATGCTCTGTCCATCACCACCCCCTTTTCTGAATCGTTTTGGCCACTATAGGAGTTGCAGGGTATACTCAGATGTGAGTCCCTTGCTCACTGCACCATCAGGATACAAGCAAGCTGGCCGAAGACGGCTGCAATGCCAGAAACCGGTCCCCGGAAGCTTGTTTCCTTTCCAGTAAAGAATTGGCTTGGTAGTTTGGTCTGCCCTGTTCCCATGATGCACTGGGCCAGGGACAGACTAGTTTGCATGTAGCCAGGTTCTGAACTGGGATGGTGTAGTGAGCTAAAAAACGGTGATGGATCAAGCCCTGATCTTTTGACTGGGTATGAGTGTTCTGTTTAATTCAGATGCTCTGTCCATCACCACCCCCTTTTCTGAATCGTTTTGGCCACTATAGGAGAGGCAGGGTATACTCAGATGTGAGTCCCTTGCTCACTGCACCATCAGGATTCAAGCAAGCAAGACGGCTGCAATGCCAGAAACCGGTCCCCAGAAGCTTGTTTCCTTTCCAGTAAAGAATAGGCTTGGTAGTTTGGTCTGCCCTGTTCCCATGATGCACTGGGCCAGGGACAGGCTAATTTGCATGTAGCCAGGTTCTGAACTGGGATGGTGTAGTGAGCTAAAAAACGGTGATGGATCAAACCCTGATCTTTTGACTGGGTATGAGTGTTCTGTTTAATTCAGATGCTCTGTCCATCACCACCCCCTTTTCTGAATCGTTTTGGCCACTATAGGAGTGGCAGGGTATACTCAGATGTGAGTCCCTTGCTCACTACACCATCAGGATTCAAGCAAGCCGGGCCGAAGACGGCTGCAATGCCAGAAACCGGTACCCGGAAGCTTGTTTCCTTTCCAGTAACGAATTGGCTTGGTAGTTTGTTCTGCCCTGTTCCCATGATGCACTGGGCCAGGGACAGACTAATTTGCATGTAGCCAGGTTCTGAACTGGGATGGTGTAGTGAGCTAAAAAACGGTGATGGATCAAGCCCTGATCTTTTGACTGGGTATGAGTGTTCTGTTTAATTCAGATGCTCTGTCCATCACCACCCCCTTTTCTGAATCGTTTTGGCCACTATAGGAGTGGCAGGGTATACTCAGATGTGAGTCCCTTCTCACTGCACCATCAGGATTCAAGCAAGCCGGCCGAAGACGGCTGCAATGCCAGAAACCGGTCCCCGGAAGCTTGTTTCCTTTCCAGTAAAGAATTGGCTTGGTAGTTTGGTCTGCCCTGTTCCCATGATGCACTGGGCCAGGGACAGACTAATTTGCATGTAGCCAGGTTCTGAACTGGGATGGTGTAGTGAGCTAAAAAACGGTGATGGATCAAGCCCTGATCTTTTGACTGGGTATGAGTGTTCTGTTTAATTCAGATGCTCTGTCCATCACCACCCCCTTTTCTGAATCGTTTTGGCCACTATAGGAGTGGATGGGTATACTCAGATGTGAGTCCCTTGCTCACTGCACCATCAGGATTCAAGCAAGCCGGGCCGAAGACGGCTGCAATGCCAGAAACCGTTCCCCGGAAGCTTGTTTCCTTTCCAGTAAAGAATTGGCTGGGTAGTTTGGTCTGCCCTGTTCCCATGATGCACTGGGCCAGGGACAGACTAATTTGCATGTAGCCAGGTTCTGAACTGGGATGGTGTAGTGAGTTAAAAAACGGTGATGGATCAAGCCCTGATCTTTTGACTGGGTATGAGTGTTCTGTTTAAATCAGATGCTCTGTCCATCACCACCCCCTTTTCTAAATCGTTTTGGCCACTATAGGAGTGGCAGGGTATACTCAGATGTGAGTCCCTTGCTCACTGCACCATCAGGATTCAAGCAAGCCGGGCCGAAGACGGCTGCAATGCCAGAAACCGGTCCCCGGAAGCTTGTTTCCTTTCCAGTAAAGAATTGGCTTGGTAGTTTGGTCTGCCCTGTTCCCATGAGTCACTGGGCCAGGGACAGACTAATTTGCATGTAGCCAGGTTCTGAACTGGGATGGTGTAGTGAGCTAAAAAAAGGTGATGGATCAAGCCCTGATCTTTTGACTGGGTATGAGTGTTCTGTTTAATTCAGATGCTCTGTCCATCACCACCCCCTTTTCTGAATCGTTTTGGCCACTATAGGAGTGGCAGGGTATACTCAGATGTGAGTCCCTTGCTCACTGCACCATCAGGATTCAAGCAAGTCGGGCCGAAGACGGCTGCAATACCAGAAACCGGTCCCCGGAAGCTTGTTTCCTTTCCAGTAAAGAATTGACTTGGTAGTTTGGTCTGCCCTGTTCCCATGATGCACTGGGCCAGGGACAGACTAATTTGCATGTAGCCAGGTTCTGAACTGGGATGGTGTAGTGAGCTAAAAAACGGTGATGGATCAAGCCCTGATCTTTTGACTGGGTATGAGTGTTCTGTTTAATTCAGATGCTCTGTCCATCACCACCCCCTTTTCTGAATCGTTTTGGCCACTATAGGAGAGGCAGGGTATACTCAGATGTGAGTCCCTTGCTCACTGCACCATCAGGATTCAAGCAAGCAAGACGGCTGCAATGCCAGAAACCGGTCCCCGGAAGCTTGTTTCCTTTCCAGTAAAGAATAGGCTTGGTAGTTTGGTCTGCCCTGTTCCCATTATGCACTGGGCCAGGGACAGGCTAATTTGCATGTAGCCAGGTTCTGAACTGGGATGGTGTAGTGAGCTAAAAAACGGTGATGGATCAAACCCTGATCTTTTGACTGGGTATGAGTGTTCTGTTTAATTCAGATGCTCTGTCCATCACCACCCCCTTTTCTGAATCGTTTTGGCCACTATAGGAGTGGCAGGGTATACTCAGATGTGAGTCCCTTGCTCACTACACCATCAGGATTCAAGCAAGCCGGGCCGAAGACGGCTGCAATGCCAGAAACCGGTCCCCGGAAGCTTGTTTCCTTTCCAGTAACGAATTGGCTTGGTAGTTTGGTCTGCCCTGTTCCCATGATGCACTGGGCCAGGGACAGACTAATTTGCATGTAGCCAGGTTCTGAACTGGGATGGTGTAGTGAGCTAAAAAACGGTGATGGATCAAGCCCTGATCTTTTGACTGGGTATGAGTGTTCTGTTTAATTCAGATGCTCTGTCCATCACCACCCCCTTTTCTGAATCGTTTTGGCCACTATAGGAGTGGCAGGGTATACTCAGATGTGAGTCCCTTCTCACTGCACCATCAGGATTCAAGCAAGCCGGCCGAAGACGGCTGCAATGCCAGAAACCGGTCCCCGGAAGCTTGTTTCCTTTCCAGTAAAGAATTGGCTTGGTAGTTTGGTCTGCCCTGTTCCCATGATGCACTGGGCCAGGGACAGACTAATTTGCATGTAGCCAGGTTCTGAACTGGGATGGTGTAGTGAGCTAAAAAACGGTGATGGATCAAGCCCTGATCTTTTGACTGGGTATGAGTGTTCTGTTTAATTCAGATGCTCTGTCCATCACCACCCCCTTTTCTGAATCGTTTTGGCCACTATAGGAGTGGATGGGTATATTCAGATGTGAGTCCCTTGCTCACTGCACCATCAGGATTCAAGCAAGCCGGGCCGAAGACGGCTGCAATGCCAGAAACCGTTCCCCGGAAGCTTGTTTCCTTTCCAGTAAAGAATTGGCTGGGTAGTTTGGTCTGCCCTGTTCCCATGATGCACTGGGCCAGGGACAGATTAATTTGCATGTAGCCAGGTTCTGAACTGGGATGGTGTAGTGAGTTAAAAAACGGTGATGGATCAAGCCCTGATCTTTTGACTGGGTATGAGTGTTCTGTTTAAATCAGATGCTCTGTCCATCACCACCCCCTTTTCTAAATCGTTTTGGCCACTATAGGAGTGGCAGGGTATACTCAGATGTGAGTCCCTTGCTGTTGGACCCGGTCCTTTGGGCAGGTTCACCCCGTGACTTTTTTTTGCTTTTTCCTAGCCTGTTTTTGGAACCTGGGTTGGTGATTTTAGGCCTCTGCGCACTTTTTCACTGTGGTACAGTGTAAAGTGCGTGTGCTTTCTGTGTATGGATGGTGAGCGCCCTGCCCTCCCATAGGAATGAATGGGAAATATGTATGCCCATGGTAGATTCCTGATGCGTGGGGAGTGCAGGGGCGAGTTTGATATGTATGAACTCGTGAGAATGAATGCTGCAGAATGGTGTATGCGGCATGGCTGTGTGTAGTCTAGAAGCGCCACTTTTAGAAGTTGGCATAATTGTGTAGTGAGTCTGCTAGCACGTGATTGGCTGATGGGCCTGGCCCAGGCATGCCTGGGCCTGTTGGTAGATGGACTGTCTGGAGGAGGGGGTCTGAGTCAAGCCGTAGATGAAAGGCCCCCCATCTGCTGTTAGGGAGGAGTGGAAAGAGCTCTGGTGGTGCCGTGCCGTGCCTGGCAGCCCACCCCTGATGGCTCTCCCTCCGGATGGCCCCCTGTCACCTCTGACCTGAGGCTGACAGGAGAGGGAAACCAGATACACCCAGAGCTTAGGGCTCGCTCACACAAAGACTTCTAAAGACTTCAAAGCTGTTTCTGTGGATAAGAAGGGGCTGTTCCCCTTCCCAAGACGTTCTTATTTTCTGACTTGAATCGACCAGGGGTGGGTGCTGCCCAGCTCCTGGATGCCTGGACTCCTGGGGGACCCCTCTGCCCTGCCTGGGCTGAGGAGGGGACTTGGCTTTACCCCTGGGAGGCTCTGGGACCGTGGCAGCATGGAGAGGCTGCCTTTTCCTGTTGAGAGCGCTTTCTCTGGACTTCCTAGCGCTTAGGAGCGCTTTTATGCTCACTTATAGCGCTGGACGCGCTGAGGCTTCTTGCCCGTATTTATTTAATTATTTACGAGTGCCCACCTCGATCTGCCGCGGAGAAAACAACCACGAAGGGGCCGCGACCGGATTGGCCGGGACCCGAGGAGAGCCGTGCTCTGATTGGTCCTTGGACGGGAGCCTGGTCCAGGAGCCGCGCTGTGGTTGGCTGGCTCCTGGAAGTTGCGTGACGTGGTTGGGAGCTGAAGAGGAGGAAGGACGCATGGTGGCCGGGAGAGGGCTGTTCCCGCTTCCCCCTGCCTGGGGAGAAGCTCTGGGTTGTCGTTGCCGGTCTCCCGTGTGGAGAGGGAGACCGGAGATTCTCCCGCCGCCAGTGGAAGCCGCCACATCGAGGCCGGCGGGAGGAGCTGCCGTCTGGAGGAGCAGGCGGGGCTCCGGCGGCAGGAGCAGAGAGCCCCCGCGTGCAGCCGCCGCCTCAGGAGACCGGTGAGTGGGGTGCGGGCGTTTGACCGGCCCTAAGACGCTGGTGTATGCAGGGCGGCACCCGATGGCAGTGGGCCGCCCCAACGTCGCGCAGAGCCTGTAGAGGCTCCCACAACCCGGGGGCAGTATTTGTGCCAGAGTCCCCCGTGAGGGACTCCAACGGAGCGAGGATGCTGTGGGCGGCCCCGCTTGGCAGAGGGCCGCCCCGACGATCGCGGGGCATATTACTTGGAGCCCTGTGAGAGGCTCGTGCCCGCATGTTGTTTGGTGAGCCTGTTGAGGCTCAGAAGGGCGTTTTCTTGACTCGAGTCCCCCGTGAGGGACTCCAACTGCCCTAAGTCGTGTTCAGAGCCTGTTGAGGCTCTTGGGGCCATGTTAGATAAGTAGGGGCGCCAGGGCATAATTGTCGGTGCCCGTCCCCTCCTGCCTGGGAGAAGCTCGTGTCCAGGGAGGCTCCAGGGGGCATGTTGCTTTAGAGCCAGTGTGGCTCCAATGGGCGCAGTGTTTGTTTCAGAGCCTGTGTGGCTCCAAGCTCCGGCGCAGTTTGCACCTGAGGGCCAGTGAGGGCCCTGGCGCCGTTTTGATGATTCTCCAGCTGTCCAGCAATTAGTGGGCAGCTGCACCGTTTAGGCGCAAGTTGGAGAGAGAGTCCCTGTGTGGGACAGCGAGGGCACCGTGGTGCCAGGCCTACCCAGCTGCGCAGCACTTAGTGCCAGCTGCAACGTTTAGGCCCTTGTGAGTGTTCCCAGGGGCCCAGCAAGTAGTGGGCCCCTGCATCGTTTAGGCCCTGACATTGAGACTCAGGGCGTTCTAGCCCCAACAAGGCCAGTTGGCCTAGGGACTGCCACAGGTGGTGGCTTATGTGAGTCTTTGCGCAATGATATGGTTCTTGCACCTCTGAATGTGTTCTCTTGCATCATGTGTTATTCCTGCACCCCTGAATGTTTTTAGACATCATGTGATTCTTGCGCTATTGTATTGCTCTGGCACCTCTGAATGTTTTTATGCATTATGTGTCTCTCTTTACCTGCGCTGCACCTCTGAATGTTTAGTCATCATGTGTCTTCTTGCGCTGCACCCCTGAATGTATTTTAGTGCATCATGGACCTTATTCTTAACCCCGCTGAATGTGTAGGTTTATGCATTATGTGGTTTTCTCTACTACTCCTCTGAATGTGTTTCATACATCATGGGTAATGTGTTCTTTCTTAGACCCCTAAATGCTGTGTGATACTTAGGTGGTTGTTCTTTTTAGTACAGGTGGTCCTAGTGAGGTCCTGGTCCCCTGCGTGACAGTCTCCCAAGGAGTTTAGGGTTGCGTAGGTGGTACTTACCTGTTCCCAGTAGTTACGGGATGTGATCTATAACTGTTACTTTGTGTTACGGTGAAGTTTATATACTTTTATTCTAATTTCTGACAAGTATTTCTATATCTGCAAAGTGTTGATTCAGACAGTGGCCCATGTGGCCCTGCCTTGTAAATAATCCCTTGTGAATATTGCCGTGCCAGTTGGCACAATGTACATGTGTAATTTCTATCTGATATGTTTTGGCAATACAAAAGTTATTTTAATATAACCTTGTGTGGAGTCTCTTTTGTGGTGTGCCTAGAATGTTGTTGCTGTTGTGCGCTGACGCAAATGCTTTACACATCGCCTCCGAGTTTAGCCTAGACTGCCCGCGCCATGCTACCTAGAGGGCGAGCAGGGGTTATCTTGGCGTGTGACTTCCTTGCCCTGACTGGAATGGTGGTTTCTGCCTGGCTTTGGCATCAGCCTTAGCCTACCAGAAATAACCGGTTTCCAACATTGGTGGGTCAGCGGTGCGGATTTGGACTTGCGTTTGCCCAGTGCCATAGCGACAACTGGCTACATTACAAAAACTCTGCGTTTTTCAGATAGTCACATATTTGGGATTATTATTTTTGATTTTGTTTTTCCTCAAAAGTGTCATTTTCAGATGGTGTTCCTGCGCTTTATGTTTAGTGGCAGATGAGAGAAAATGACAGGGCGAGACGCCAGTAGATAGGGGAGGTTCCCATAGGTTAGGAATCCCTTGCTGGGTCCAGTGTCCAATCCCTATTCCTGTCCCTGTGTGGGTAGATGGAAGAGAGGGAGGGTGGAGGAGAAATTGCTTGCTCAGGAGGGTGGTTATTCCCTGAGTGTAGTGTGTGTGTCTGGATTCCCCAGTATGGTAGGATCCAGTGGTGGCAGCTTAAATGTGTCCAGTGCGTGAAGTCCCATTCCCAGTTCCCAGAGTATGGTGCCTGGTGCTCAGTAAGAGAGTGACAGGTTGAGAGTCAGAGGCAGTGAGGAACTGTCTCACCAGTCTGGAGGGGGAGTGTGTGGATGAGTGGTGTCTTGAACTGGAGGAGTTCGTGTGAGTTTTTTTTTAAGGAGCTTGCACGTGAGGTGTACCTCTGGTGGTGTGCAGGACGTCCTGCAGAGGCATTGGACAAGAAGGTGGATGTCTGGCGGTGTGCTGGATGTCGTGCAGAGACATTAGAAAGTGATTCTAAAAGTAGTGGCTTGTGTATCTGATGATCCTGTGTAGGTGAAGAGGTTCATGTGTAGCCCAGCTATGTCCCATTAGGATGATAGGGGTGTAGGGGCTCACGTCCTGTCTCAGTGGAGGCGGAGTGAGTGTGGGACGGTGTGTCCCACGTTAGCCCGAAACCTTGTCTCAGGGCCTGGAGGGTTCCCTAAGGGAGCGCCAGGTCAGGGGCCTAGGCTGTACTTACAAGTCATTTGAGGAGGATCTTCCTGTGTCTAGAGGACGGGGAGTGTCTGTAATCAGAACTCCGGCGGTCCTAGTGTTGGGCAGTACCGCTCCTAAGTGGAGGGTGCAGAAGTCCTGGTTCGCTGGGCATTTGACCGTCTAGAGTGCTTGGCCATTTTTTTTTTTTGGGGCCTCTGGAGGTTGTTCCCCGAGGAGGGGGGAGGCCAGGTTCAGGTTCAGCCTGACCTGGAAGGAAGGGCATCTGTAGTCAGTGTCCTGACCGGTTGTTGGCTTCCAGGGGTACCGCTCCAAGGTGGGAGGGTGCAGAACTCTGGAGGGGGGTGCAGAGGGAGGGTGTCCTTACTTCTGACCCCGGTGGGAGGAGAGTGTGTCGCTGCTACGCCGCTGGCGTGTGCTCTGTCTAGCCTGAGACATACTGTGCCTGTGATAGTGGAACTGGAAGGGGGTGCAGAAGGACGGTGTACTTCTGACCCCGGTGCAACTTAAGGGTGTAAATCCTAGGTTGGGAGATTAGGAAACTTCTAGGTCAAGAGGAGTCTCTACTAAGGTGGATCAACTGAAGAGACTGAGGAGGCGGCCCTTGCTGTGTGTTCTGGGGCCCACCTGCAGTTTGTTGTTTCCACTAAGGTAGAGGAAAGGGGGCTTTGCTGTGTGCTGTGTCCCCCCCACCTGCTTGAAGAGGGACTGTGCTGTGTGCTTTGTACCTCAGAAGTGGAATCGTTTCCAGGTGGTAGACCAGTGACGGAGTGAGGTCCTGATCTGGTAGGAGAGTTGTGTTCTGGTGAGTGCTTCGCTGTGAGGGTTATTCCTTCACCCTGACTGGAAGCAAGGGTCCCTACTTGGTCTAAGGTACTTACCTCTGCCAACTAGAGACCCCCAGTTCTAACATTGGTGGAATAGAGGTAGGATGGGGCATGCTTGCCCGTGACCTCTAGTCAGCCTGAGGGTGTGGTCCCTAGGTTGTAGGATCAGTGGTAGTGTAGCTACCCTGAGAGAGAGAGAGTGGAGATTGGCTATTGTGTGCCAGGGGCTTCTGCCCCCACTCTGTGGAGTGGTTAGGACCTGTGATCTTTGGGTGGCCTAGGGCCTGGTCCTGGCTGTGGATGACTAGTGTGTACCAGTGGGGTATCCTAGTTGTGTCAGAGAGCTTTTGTGAGGGAAATCCCTGTAGGTTCAGAGTGGCGAAAAACTGTAAGGTGGCCCTGCCCTGCAGGCCCGTCTCCGTGGTTTTGTCGCCCAAAGCATTGAAGACCATCAGTGTAGTGATTGGTCTACCCTGCGTTTTGGCTGGAAGGGGGATGTGTTGGACCCGGTCCTTTGGGCAGGTTCACCCCGTGACTTTTTTTTGCTTTTTCCTAGCCTGTTTTTGGAACCTGGGTTGGTGATTTTAGGCCTCTGCGCACTTTTTCACTGTGGTACAGTGTAAAGTGCGTGTGCTTTCTGTGTATGGATGGTGAGCGCCCTGCCCTCCCATAGGAATGAATGGGAAATATGTATGCCCATGGTAGATTCCTGATGCGTGGGGAGTGCAGGGGCGAGTTTGATATGTATGAACTCGTGAGAATGAATGCTGCAGAATGGTGTATGCGGCATGGCTGTGTGTAGTCTAGAAGCGCCACTTTTAGAAGTTGGCATAATTGTGTAGTGAGTCTGCTAGCACGTGATTGGCTGATGGGCCTGGCCCAGGCATGCCTGGGCCTGTTGGTAGATGGACTGTCTGGAGGAGGGGGTCTGAGTCAAGCCGTAGATGAAAGGCCCCCCATCTGCTGTTAGGGAGGAGTGGAAAGAGCTCTGGTGGTGCCGTGCCGTGCCTGGCAGCCCACCCCTGATGGCTCTCCCTCCGGATGGCCCCCTGTCACCTCTGACCTGAGGCTGACAGGAGAGGGAAACCAGATACACCCAGAGCTTAGGGCTCGCTCACACAAAGACTTCTAAAGACTTCAAAGCTGTTTCTGTGGATAAGAAGGGGCTGTTCCCCTTCCCAAGACGTTCTTGTTTTCTGACTTGAATCGACCAGGGGTGGGTGCTGCCCAGCTCCTGGATGCCTGGACTCCTGGGGGACCCCTCTGCCCTGCCTGGGCTGAGGAGGGGACTTGGCTTTACCCCTGGGAGTCTCTGGGACCGTGGCAGCATGGAGAGGCTGCCTTTTCCTGTTGAGAGCGCTTTCTCTGGACTTCCTAGCGCTTAGGAGCGCTTTTATGCTCACTTATAGCGCTGGACGCGCTGAGGCTTCTTGCCCGTATTTATTTAATTATTTACGAGTGCCCACCTCGATCTGCCGCGGAGAAAACAACCACGAAGGGGCCGCGACCGGATTGGCCGGGACCCGAGGAGAGCCGTGCTCTGATTGGTCCTTGGACGGGAGCCTGGTCCAGGAGCCGCGCTGTGGTTGGCTGGCTCCTGGAAGTTGCGTGACGTGGTGGGGAGCTGAAGAGGAGGAAGGACGCATGGTGGCCGGGAGAGGGCTGTTCCCGCTTCCCCCTGCCTGGGGAGACGCTCTGGGTTGTCGTTGCCGGTCTCCCGTGTGGAGAGGGAGACCGGAGATTCCCCCGCCGCCAGTGGAAGCCGCCACATCGAGGCCGGCGGGAGGAGCTGCCGTCTGGAGGAGCAGGCGGGGCTCCGGCGGCAGGAGCAGAGAGCCCCCGCGTGCAGCCGCCGCCTCAGGAGACCGGTGAGTGGGGTGCGGGCGTTTGACCGGCCCTAAGACGCTGGTGTATGCAGGGCGGCACCCGATGGCAGTGGGCCGCCCCAACGTCGCGCAGAGCCTGTAGAGGCTCCCACAACCCGGGGGCAGTATTTGTGCCAGAGTCCCCCGTGAGGGACTCCAACGGAGCGAGGATGCTGTGGGCGGCCCGCTTGGCAGAGGGCCGCCCCGACGATCGCGGGGCATATTACTTGGAGCCCTGTGAGAGGCTCGTGCCCGCATGTTGTTTGGTGAGCCTGTTGAGGCTCAGAAGGGCGTTTTCTTGACTCGAGTCCCCCGTGAGGGACTCCAACTGCCCTAAGTCGTGTTTAGAGCCTGTTGAGGCTCTTGGGGCCATGTTAGATAAGTAGGGGCGCCAGGGCATAATTGTCGGTGCCCGTCCCCTCCTGCCTGGGAGAAGCTCGTGTCCAGGGAGGCTCCAGGGGGCATGTTGCTTTAGAGCCAGTGTGGCTCCAATGGGCGCAGTGTTTGTTTCAGAGCCTGTGTGGCTCCAAGCTCCGGCGCAGTTTGCACCTGAGGGCCAGTGAGGGCCCTGGCGCCGTTTTGATGATTCTCCAGCTGTCCAGCAATTAGTGGGCAGCTGCACCGTTTAGGCGCAAGTTGGAGAGAGAGTCCCTGTGTGGGACAGCGAGGGCACCGTGGTGCCAGGCCTACCCAGCTGCGCAGCACTTAGTGCCAGCTGCAACGTTTAGGCCCTTGTGAGTGTTCCCAGGGGCCCAGCAAGTAGTGGGCCCCTGCATCGTTTAGGCCCTGACATTGAGACTCAGGGCGTTCTAGCCCCAACAAGGCCAGTTGGCCTAGGGACTGCCACAGGTGGTGGCTTATGTGAGTCTTTGCGCAATGATATGGTTCTTGCACCTCTGAATGTGTTCTCTTGCATCATGTGTTATTCCTGCACCCCTGAATGTTTTTAGACATCATGTGATTCTTGCGCTATTGTATTGCTCTGGCACCTCTGAATGTTTTTATGCATTATGTGTCTCTCTTTTCCTGCGCTGCACCTCTGAATGTTTAGTCATCATGTGTCTTCTTGCGCTGCACCCCTGAATGTATTTTAGTGCATCATGTACCTTATTCTTAACCCCGCTGAATGTGTAGGTTTATGCATTATGTGGTTTTCTCTACTACTCCTCTGAATGTGTTTCATACATCATGGGTAATGTGTTCTTTCTTAGAACCCTAAATGCTGTGTGATACTTAGGTGGTTGTTCTTTTTAGTACAGGTGGTCCTAGTGAGGTCCTGGTCCCCTGCGTGACAGTCTCCCAAGGAGTTTAGGGTTGCGTAGGTGGTACTTACCTGTTCCCAGTAGTTACGGGATGTGATCTATAACTGTTACTTTGTGTTACGGTGAAGTTTATATACTTTTATTCTAATTTCTGACAAGTATTTCTATATCTGCAAAGTGTTGATTCAGACAGTGGCCCATGTGGCCCTGCCTTGTAAATAATCCCTTGTGAATATTGCCGTGCCAGTTGGCACAATGTACATGTGTAATTTCTATCTGATATGTTTTGACAATACAAAAGTTATTTTAATATAACCTTGTGTGGAGTCTCTTTTGTGGTGTGCCTAGAATGTTGTTGCTGTTGTGCGCTGACGCAAATGCTTTACACATCGCCTCCGAGTTTAGCCTAGACTGCCCGCGCCATGCTACCTAGAGGGCGAGCAGGGGTTATCTTGGCGTGTGACTTCCTTGCCCTGACTGAAATGGTGGTTTCTGCCTGGCTTTGGCATCAGCCTTAGCCTACCAGAAATAACCGGTTTCCAACACTTGCTCACTGCACCATCAGGATTCAAGCAAGCCGGCCGAAGACGGCTGCAATGCCAGAAACCGGTCCCCGGAAGCTTGTTTCCTTTCCAGTAAAGAATTGGCTTGGTAGTTTGGTCTGCCCTGTTCCCATGATGCACTGGGCCAGGGACAGACTAGTTTGCATGTAGCCAGGTTCTGAACTGGGATGGTGTAGTGAGCTAAAAAACGGTGATGGATCAAGCCCTGATCTTTTGACTGGGTATGAGTGTTCTGTTTAATTCAGATGCTCTGTCCATCACCACCCCCTTTTCTGAATCGTTTTGGCCACTATAGGAGAGGCAGGGTATACTCAGATGTGAGTCCCTTGCTCACTGCACCATCAGGATTCAAGCAAGCAAGACGGCTGCAATGCCAGAAACCGGTCCCCAGAAGCTTGTTTCCTTTCCAGTAAAGAATAGGCTTGGTAGTTTGGTCTGCCCTGTTCCCATGATGCACTGGGCCAGGGACAGGCTAATTTGCATGTAGCCAGGTTCTGAACTGGGATGGTGTAGTGAGCTAAAAAACGGTGATGGATCAAACCCTGATCTTTTGACTGGGTATGAGTGTTCTGTTTAATTCAGATGCTCTGTCCATCACCACCCCCTTTTCTGAATCGTTTTGGCCACTATAGGAGTGGCAGGGTATACTCAGATGTGAGTCCCTTGCTCACTACACCATCAGGATTCAAGCAAGCTGGGCCGAAGACGGCTGCAATGCCAGAAACCGGTCCCCGGAAGCTTGTTTCCTTTCCAGTAACGAATTGGCTTGGTAGTTTGTTCTGCCCTGTTCCCATGATGCACTGGGCCAGGGACAGACTAATTTGCATGTAGCCAGGTTCTGAACTGGGATGGTGTAGTGAGCTAAAAAACGGTGATGGATCAAGCCCTGATCTTTTGACTGGGTATGAGTGTTCTGTTTAATTCAGATGCTCTGTCCATCACCACCCCCTTTTCTGAATCGTTTTGGCCACTATAGGAGTGGCAGGGTATACTCAGATGTGAGTCCCTTCTCACTGCACCATCAGGATTCAAGCAAGCCAGCCGAAGACGGCTGCAATGCCAGAAACCGGTCCCCGGAAGCTTGTTTCCTTTCCAGTAAAGAATTGGCTTGGTAGTTTGGTCTGCCCTGTTCCCATGATGCACTGGGCCAGGGACAGACTAATTTGCATGTAGCCAGGTTCTGAACTGGGATGGTGTAGTGAGCTAAAAAACGGTGATGGATCAAGCCCTGATCTTTTGACTGGGTATGAGTGTTCTGTTTAATTCAGATGCTCTGTCCATCACCCCCCCCCTTTTCTGAATCGTTTTGGCCACTATAGGAGTGGATGGGTATACTCAGATGTGAGTCCCTTGCTCACTGCACCATCAGGATTCAAGCAAGCCGGGCCGAAGACGGCTGCAATGCCAGAAACCGTTCCCCGGAAGCTTGTTTCCTTTCCAGTAAAGAATTGGCTGGGTAGTTTGGTCTGCCCTGTTCCCATGATGCACTGGGCCAGGGACAGACTAATTTGCATGTAGCCAGGTTCTGAACTGGGATGGTGTAGTGAGTTAAAAAACGGTGATGGATCAAGCCCTGATCTTTTGACTGGGTATGAGTGTTCTGTTTAAATCAGATGCTCTGTCCATCACCACCCCCTTTTCTAAATCGTTTTGGCCACTATAGGAGTGGCAGGGTATACTCAGATGTGAGTCCCTTGCTCACTGCACCATCTGCATTCAAGCAAGCCGGGCCGAAGACGGCTGCAATGCCAGAAACCGGTCCCCGGAAGCTTGTTTCCTTTCCAGTAAAGAATTGGCTTGGTAGTTTGGTCTGCCCTGTTCCCATGAGTCACTGGGCCAGGGACAGACTAATTTGCATGTAGCCAGGTTCTGAACTGAGATGGTGTAGTGAGCTAAAAAACGGTGATGGATCAAGCCCTGATCTTTTGACTGGGTATGAGTGTTCTGTTTAATTCAGATGCTCTGTCCATCACCACCCCCTTTTCTGAATCGTTTTGGCCACTATAGGAGTGGCAGGGTATACTCAGATGTGAGTCCCTTGCTCACTACACCATCAGGATTCAAGCAAGCCGGGCCGAAGACGGCTGCAATGCCAGAAACCGGTCCCCGGAAGCTTGTTTCCTTTCCAGTAACGAATTGGCTTGGTAGTTTGGTCAGCCCTGTTCCCATGATGCACTGGGCCAGGGACAGACTAATTTGCATGTAGCCAGGTTCTGAACTGGGATGGTGTAGTGAGCTAAAAAACGGTGATGGATCAAGCCCTGATCTTTTGACTGGGTATGAGTGTTCTGTTTAATTCAGATGCTCTGTCCATCACCACCCCCTTTTCTGAATCGTTTTGGCCACTATAGGAGTGGCAGGGTATACTCAGATGTGAGTCCTTTGCTCACTGCACCATCAGGATTCAAGTAAGCCGGGCCGAAGACGGCTGCAATGCCAGAAACCGGTCCCCGGAAGCTTGTTTCCTTTCCAGTTAAGAATTGGCTTGTTAGTTTGGTCTGCCCTGTTCCCATGATGCACTGGGCCAGGGACAGACTAATTTGCATGTAGCCAGGTTCTGAACTGGGATGGTGTAGTGAGCTAAAAAACGGTGATGGATCAAGCCCAGATCTTTGGACTGGGTATGAGTGTTCTGTTTAATTCAGATGCTCTGTCCATCACCACCCCCTTTTCTGAATCGTTTTGGCCACTATAGGAGTGGCAGGGTATACTCAGATGTGAGTCCCTTGCTCACTGCACCATCAGGATTCAAGCAAGCCGGGCCGAAGACGGCTGCAATGCCAGAAACCGGTCCCCGGAAGCTTGTTTCCTTTCCAGTAAAGAATTGGCTTGGTAGTTTGGTCTGCCCTGTTCCCATGATGCACTGGGCCAGGGACAGACTAATTTGCATGTAGCCAGGTTCTGAACTGGGATGGTGTAGTGAGCTAAAAAACGGTGATGGATCAAGCCCTGATCTTTTGACTGGGTATGAGTGTTCTGTTTAATTCAGATGCTCTGTCCATCACCACCCCCTTTTCTGAATCGTTTTGGCCACTATAGGAGTGGCAGGGTATACTCAGATGTGAGTCCCTTGCTCACTACACCATCAGGATTCAAGCAAGCCGGGCCGAAGACGGCTGCAATGCCAGAAACCGGTCCCCGGAAGCTTGTTTCCTTTCCAGTAACGAATTGGCTTGGTAGTTTGGTCAGCCCTGTTCCCATGATGCACTGGGCCAGGGACAGACTAATTTGCATGTAGCCAGGTTCTGAACTGGGATGGTGTAGTGAGCTAAAAAACGGTGATGGATCAAGCCCTGATCTTTTGACTGGGTATGAGTGTTCTGTTTAATTCAGATGCTCTGTCCATCACCACCCCCTTTTCTGAATCGTTTTGGCCACTATAGGAGTGGCAGGGTATACTCAGATGTGAGTCCTTTGCTCACTGCACCATCAGGATTCAAGTAAGCCGGGCCGAAGACGGCTGCAATGCCAGAAACCGGTCCCCGGAAGCTTGTTTCCTTTCCAGTTAAGAATTGGCTTGTTAGTTTGGTCTGCCCTGTTCCCATGATGCACTGGGCCAGGGACAGACTAATTTGCATGTAGCCAGGTTCTGAACTGGGATGGTGTAGTGAGCTAAAAAACGGTGATGGATCAAGCCCAGATCTTTGGACTGGGTATGAGTGTTCTGTTTAATTCAGATGCTCTGTCCATCACCACCCCCTTTTCTGAATCGTTTTGGCCACTATAGGAGTGGCAGGGTATACTCAGATGTGAGTCCCTTGCTCACTGCACCATCAGGATTCAAGCAAGCCGGGCCGAAGACGGCTGCAATGCCAGAAACCGGTCCCCGGAAGCTTGTTTCCTTTCCAGTAAAGAATTGGCTTGGTAGTTTGGTCTGCCCTGTTCCCATGATGCACTGGGCCAGGGACAGACTAATTTGCATGTAGCCAGTTTCTGAACTGGGATGGTGTAGTGAGCTAAAAAACGGTGATGGATCAAGCCCTGATCTTTTGACTGGGTATGAGTGTTCTGTTTAATTCAGATGCTCTGTCCATCACCACCCCCTTTTCTGAATCGTTTTGGCCACTATAGGAGTGGCAGGGTATACTCAGATGTGAGTCCCTTGCTCACTGCACCATCAGGATTCAAGCAAGCCGGGCTGAAGACGGCTGCAATGCCAGAAACCGGTCCCCGGAAGCTTGTTTCCTTTCCAGTAAAGAATTGGCTTGGTAGTTTGGTCTGCCCTGTTCCCATGATGCACTGGGCCAGGGACAGGCTAATTTGCATGTAGCCAGGTTCTGAACTGGGATGGTGTAGTGAGCTAAAAAACGGTGATGGATCAAGCCCTGATCTTTTGACTGGGTATGAGTGTTCTGTTTAATTCAGATGCTCTGTCCATCACCACCCCCTTTTCTGAATCGTTTTGGCCACTATAGGAGTGGCAGGGTATACTCAGATGTGAGTCCCTTGCTCACTGCACCAAAAGCATTCAAGCAAGCCGGGCCGAAGACGGCTGCAATGCCAGAAACTGGTCCCCGGAACCTTGTTTCCTTTCCAGTAAAGAATTGGCTTGGTAGTTTGGTCTGCCCTGTTCCCATGATGCACTGGGCCAGGGACAGACTAATTTGCATGTAGCCAGGTTCTGAACTGGGATGGTGTAGTGAGCTAAAAAACGGTGATGGATCAAGCCCTGATCTTTTGACTGGGTATGAGTGTTCTGTTTAATTCAGATGCTCTGTCCATCACCACCCCCTTTTTTCTGAATCGTTTTGGCCACTATAGGAGTGGCAGGGTATACTCAGATGTGAGTCCCTTGCTCACTGCACCATCAGGATTCAAGCAAGCCCTGCCGAAGACGGCTGCAATGCCAGAAACCGGTCCCCAGAAGCTTGTTTCCTTTCCAGTAAAGAATTGGCTTGGTAGTTTGGTCTGCCCTGTTTCCATGATGCACTGGGCCAGGGACAGACTAATTTGCATGTAGCCAGGTTCTGAACTGGGATGGTGTAGTGAGCTAAAAAACGGTGATGGATCAAGCCCTGATCTTTTGACTGGGTATGAGTGTTCTGTTTAATTCAGATGCTCTGTCCATCACCACTCCCTTTTCTGAATCGTTTTGGCCACTATAGGAGTGGCAGGGTATACTCAGATGTGAGTCCCTTGCTCACTGCACCATCAGGATTCAAGCAAGCCGGCCGAAGACGGCTGCAATGCCAGAAACCGGTCCCCGGAAGCTTGTTTCCTTTCCAGTAAAGAATTGGCTTGGTAGTTTGGTCTGCCCTGTTCCCATGATGCACTGGGCCAGGGACAGACTAATTTGCATGTAGCCAGGTTCTGAACTGGGATGGTGTAGTGAGCTAAAAAACGGTGATGGATCAAGCCCTGATCTTTTGACTGGGTATGAGTGTTCTGTTTAATTCAGATGCTCTGTCCATCACCACCCCCTTTTCTGAATCGTTTTGGCCACTATAGGAGTGGCAGGGTATACTCAGATGTGAGTCCCTTGCTCACTGCACCATTAGGATTCAAGCAAGCCGGGCCGAAGACGGCTGCAATGCCAGAAACCGGTCCCCGGAAGCTTGTTTCCTTTCCAGTAAAGAATTGGCTTGGTAGTTTGGTCTGCACTGTTCCCATGATGCACTGGGCCAGGGACAGACTAATTTGCATGTAGCCAGGTTCTGAACTGGGATGGTGTAGTGAGCTAAAAAACGGTGATGGATCAAGCCCTGATCTTTTGACTGGATATGAGTGTTCTGTTTAATTCAGATGCTCTGTCCATCACCACCCCCTTTTCTGAATCGGAACTGATATGGTAGCCTACTTAGAGCGCTGGTTCCGGGACGTGGTCGCACCAGAAGGCCTGTTGCAGTTTTACACATTGGAAAGGGCCCACAGGCTGCCGGCGCGCCCACCGGACCCTGGACGCCCACCTCGGCCGGTGGTAGCACGCCTCCTTCACTATAGGGACAGAGACCTACTCCTTCAAAGGGCCAGGACCTCGGGCCCCTATACTGTGGACAATTGCAATGTCACACTATTCCCAGAATACACGCTTGAGGTACAGCGGGCCAGGGCTTCCTTTTTAGTGGTCAAACGCGTGCTCCGAGATGAAGGCGTACAATATTCTTTGATGTTCCCTGCTTGATTATCGATTTTAATGGATGGCAAAACACACTTTAGCAATAGTCCTGAGGAGGCTGGAGGAATACCGGGCTGGCAAGGGGGAAGCAGGTCTGCCCTTGCGGCAACCGGCAGTGGAGCAACGACTTCGTCGGTCCCGTCGGAATCGGAGACGGCGTTCGGTGCCTGAGGGCCCATCGTTATCACAGACGGAGGCGGAGCGTTTGGCGGCACTACAGGCTGTTGCGATTATTGCTGGGACCGAGGTGACTTTTCCGGTAGCACCCACCGGCTCGGAAAAAGAAGCTGACTATACTGAGACCGAGCTGTCTGAGTCTGGCAGCCAGGTTCTTCCCAAGGTGACACCGGGTACGGCGGATGACATGGTGGACGCTCCATGACAAAAGAGGTAGACTCTGTGACTCATCCTGTGGGTGCTGCCGTCCTGTACTTTCTGGGCCACTGTGCGGCGGGCAGCTGGGGCCTGGGGTGCCCGGGACTCTGGGCGGTCAATGGGGGCACCTGGTCGCTGAAAAATCTTTATCTTACTGATCGGGGGGCACTCTCACCTTCCTTATTGGGGGTTTGGATCCTACTGGGGATTGGTGCAGGGGACATTGGCTGACTGTTGTTGTCTAGCTAGGTTCTATCCCACCCCCACCGGATGGTTCCCAGCTAGTACACCTTGACATAATTTGAAGGCGTTTGTTGGGGTTGGTTTGGATGGGATTCACTATGTTAGTGCCTGTTCTGGGGAGGGTGGTTAGTGTTGAGGGTGGGGTTGGGTTTGCTGGGGATGTGGGGAGATTTGATTGGGAAAAGGTACTCACCGGCGTGCCTTGGAGGGAGCGGCGAATTATTGTGTTTTTACAATTCAATTATGGGTCCATTAGCTGATGTGAAATGTATGACTTGGAATGTGCGGGGTTTACACTCTATACGACGACAGTACAAGGTCCACTCCTATCTAGTACGTAGGAGCGCACAGATAGTATTCCTACAAGAGACACATCTGACTAAAACTGAAGGGATAGCATTGCAGCGTAGATGGCGAGGGCAGCTTTATTATACTACCTATTCGGCTTTTGCGAGAGGGGTGCTGATTTGGGTCAGGGTGGGGGTTCCTTTTCAGATGATTGACTAGTTGGTGGATCCTGAGGGCCGTTATGTGGTGGTTACTGGACGCCTTTACGGGTGAGACGTGACCCTTTGCAGTATTTATGCCCCTAATGTTGAACAGGCGACTTTTTTTGCTCACATGTCTGAAACACTGGCCGTCTATTTCACAAATCTGGTATTGATAGGGGGAGACTTTAGGTCCATAGCGGACGTGACCGCGGATAGATCCCATCCCCCGTTGCCAGACGTCCCAATTCATAAACTTTCGAAGGTCAGATCTCAGTGGCAGGATAGCTGGGGACTCATAGATGTTTGGCGAGCACAACACCCTGCTGAACGCGATTACTCATACTTTTCGGCCTTGCCCGAGTTGCATGTGAGGCTTGATGCGGTTTTATGTAGTGCTGGCCTAACCACTATGGTGGCTTGTAGTGAATATTGTGGCTTGTAGTGTAGCGCACCATCTCAGACCATAACCCGCTGATGGTGAGATTCTGCTGGGCCCTGGAGCGCCCGGCCGTACCATCCTGGCGATTACGTCCGGAGATGTTAGACGACCCGGTCTTCCGCACTGAACTGGAAACGGGAATAGAGCGATACTTCAGTGATAATGAGGGTACAGCTACAACGACCGCCCTGGAGTGGGACGCCTTTAAAGTGGTGATCCGGGGCTTGTGTATTATTAAGTAGGTGGGAGTGCGGAAAATACTAACGCAAGAAATCGACACGGCAGAAAGGACACACTCTACTAACACTGAGGCGCAGGACCTGGTTTTGCGTCCTAAAGAGGCCGCAGCGGTAGTCGTAGAGCGCTTGAAGTGCTTCGACCATAGGGCTTACTTGGCTCGTGCACATGCCAAAAGGGATAAGGTGGGTACTTTATTAGCGTGGTTTGCCGACCCCCTCCCTCGAAGCACTCCTATTCTAGTGTTGGATTCCCCGACAGGACAGATGGAATACACTCAGCATCAGATCAATACCCACTTTCATAACTATTATGCAGATTTGTATGATAGCCAACTGCAGGCCGGTGAAGCTGACATGCGTGCTTTTTGGAAGATTTGGAAATACCCATCGTAGATGCAGAGCAGGCTGAATCCCTGGGTCAAGATATTACGCTGTCTGAAATTAGATGCGCTATCAAACACATGGCGCGAAACAAAACTCCAGAACTCGACAGCCTGCCAATCGAGTTTTACTCGACCTATGTAGATATCCTTGCCCCTAGATTATTGTTAGTTTTTAAAGAGGCCAGGGAGTTGGGGGTTCTACCGACCTCAGCTAGGGAAGTTGTTATCATCCCTCTACTTAAGCCAGGGAAAGCCCCAACTGACCCCTCTGCAAATCGCCCTCTATCCATGCTCACCACTGATTATAAGATATTGAGTCGTGTTCTGGCCACTCGACTCATCCCGCACATGGTACGTTTGGTTCATCCTGATCAGGCCGGCTTCATTCCTACTCGCAATACTGCAGGTAGTGTGCGCCGATTGCTACGCATCCTGGATGGGGACCACGATGGAGATAAAATGGCGGGAATCCTCTCCGTGGATATTGCGAAAGCGTTTGATAGTTTAGAGTGGCCATATTTGTTCTTTGTTATGAGAGCCTTTGGGCTTGGGGAGGGCTACGTCCGCTGGACCGAAATATTGTATTCCTCAGCGAGCGCCAGAGTGATGGTGGGAACGGTCGTCTCCTCCTCTTACCCAGTGGGGCGTGGCACACGACAAGGGTGTCCCCTATCCCCATTATTGTTTGCCCTGGCCATAGAGCCATTGGCTATCAGTGCTAGGCTGGGGAGAGCGTTCCAAGGCCTACAACTCCGTGGTCAGACACACTTTATCTCCTTGTACGCGGACGATCTCTTGATGTTTTTAAAAGACGCGGGAGATGGTTTAAAGGGGGCACAGGCATTGCTTCATAGATTCGGGAAAAATTTCCGGACTCAGAGTCAACTGGGCGAAGACTTGTGTCTACCCGGTTGACCCGGCATGCAATCAGCCTCCACCCGCGGAGGAATTTAAGTGGGAACCCCACTGTCTTCCTTATTTAGGGACGCATATTTATCATACCCAGGAAGATTTACTAGATGGTAACATTGGCAGGGCGATGCGAGGTCTTAAAAATAGCATGCAGTTTTGGGGAACCTTACCTTTATCAGTGGCAGGTCGTGTGGCCTTATTAAAAATGGTGGCACTTCCCGGGCTACTTTATTATTTCCGAACGCTGCCGGTGTGGATACCTGCTGCCTTTTTTAGGCAGCTCAGGTCTATGGTGGGAGGCTTCATCTGGGGGAACGGGAGGCGGAGGGTGGCGCTCGATACATTGACACACCCAAGAGCAGAGGGCTTGCAGCCCCTGACTTCGAGTTGTATTATCTGGCCGCACAATTCCAAGGGCTTACTCAAGCGGTGGCGTTGGAATTCAGAGGTCCCGAAAGAGAATTTGAACCGGATGTACCTCGGCACATGCTGTCGTTTGTTATACTACAGCAGAAATTACATATGGACTCACTGTCCATTGAGGAACGTACTCTGAGGCTTTGTTGGAGACGTTATCATATTAGAGTCAAGATACAACGCCCTTATGCCCCGGTGATACCCTTGGGTATGTGTACCGCCCTTCCGCACGGCGGGGATTGGTCGGCCCTCGCGGAGTCGGAGTCTCTTGGCTTACAGACAGTAGGAGACCCGTACGAGGACGGTGCTTTGCTGTCTTATAGTGGGCTACAGGAGAGATTTGGGCTCCCGCGGGGACACTATTTAATCCACACAGCCCTGATAGCTGCCATCCAAAAGTACTGGGGTAGAGGCCTATAAGAACCACCCGTGAGCTCAGCGTGTCAATATGTAGTAATGGCAGCGGGCACATTTAAGGCCGTCACATGTCTATATAGCCGTATGCTTGGGGAGGGTTTGCCACCACTGCAGAAGCTACGTGACCAATGGACGACGGATATTGATAGAGACATACCAGACTTGGCCTGGACGCAAATAGTTAAGAGGGCATGGAAGAGCACTAGAAATGCCAGATTCCAATTGGTTCATTTCTTCATACTGCACAGGGCCTACCTCACCCCGGCGAAGATCAACCAATATTTTCATGTAGACACAGCACAGTGCCCCCGCTGTATGCTAGTGGCCGCGGGCTTCTTGCACATGCTATGGGACTGTCAACAGTTGGGTACATACTGGGAGGATGTCATGGTGTTACTATGCAATATTACGGTGAGGCAGATTAATCCGGACAAGGGTGCCTGCCTACTACATTGGTTCCCCAACACTAGTAAGACCAAAATAACAAGTAAATTCTTGGATCTGGGATTGGTGCTTGCCAAAAGGGAAATCACAACCCACTGGAAGGCTGCAGAGGGACACAGCTTCGCCAGATGGAAGGCTGCGTTGCTTACATGGGCAGGGAGTGAGAGCATAATTCGTCTGCAACAGGCCCAGAGGTCCCACAATGATAAGGCACTAGAAGCAGCCCGGGCGTGGGAACCCCTAGTTACTGAATTGAAGGCTGTAGATGCAGACTCTGGATCAGAATTGAGTGACCACACAGGAGATGGACCAAGTAGGTGATTGTGCCAATACAAAGATATAGGAATGTGTGAGTGTGCTCCCCCCCATACATAGTCATGTTCTTATACACTGCTTTCTGTATGGTACCCTCTACATTTTTGTTTGCTCCAATTGGTTATTGAGAGAGGTTACGCTGTGGCAAATAACACGCCGGTGAGAGTGGGTGGGTTGCGGGAGTGATGTAGGAGGGCGAAGTAGTTTGGTCAATTAATATGTGGCCCTGCAATACATGCACACCTATGTTGCTGTTGGATATTCCGGTGCTCATACGAGGATATTGGGGCTACTTACTCGTTATTTAACGATTGTATACTATTCATCCTGGCCTATTGCCCTGATTATACTATCGTATGCTTTTATCACTGCCTACGCGAGATTGAGGGGCCTGTATTGATAAATCTAACTATTATGTAAGTTGTTTGCGGTGGAAAACAGTAAACCGATTTTAAAAAAAATCAACAAAAAAAATCTGGTATTGCTAGATTATTGGAAGGGTGATTAGTGGGGGTTAGCCATGTTTCGGTTATGAAACACAGATCTGGGGAGTGGGTGGAGATCATATCCCAGATCTCAATGGGGTGTTTTGCGAAAGATCTGGCATTGCATAAGATGTAATTTGGACTATTTTGAGCTTGGATTAGATCTTTTGCAAGCTCATTTGCGAGAACCCCGCCTGGAGTGCACTGAAACTTACATGTCTTGCAGGCTACATGGCCTTCTAGCATAGCAGGGAACGAGGTGTGGCAGCTACTCGCAGGCCCTTGTTTGCTAAAATTGGTAGTCCTTATCTTGTGAAGTGTAGCGCCCGTGTAAGTGCAAGGAGCCACGGGTGGGTCCTCGGGTGCAGATTGGGCAGAGATTCCCGCCTCCCAGACGGGCGCAGATGGGCTTGCCTTTGGTGCGACGCGCCCGCTGCGCGTCCGAGCTAATGAACTCATTTTATACTAGTGAGGGCAGGTGGGGCCAAGACAACTAGCCCACCAACACAAATTCCCCCCAAGATAGCGGCTCGAGTAATGAGCAGGGCATCCTTCCTAATTCCCCAAACAGCGCCTAATCGGCTGAAGGGATAAGCGTGAGATCGTGCAAAACAAAGTAATAAAGGTGCAATAGTTTTTTTTTAAATGACTACTATTAAAAACAACTGAGCTACGATTCCTGGCTTTCTGGTTCTCATATAACTCTGGTGCCCTGTCCTACTCTGAACCCCACATCTCTGATGGCCACTAGTGAGGATGGAGAACCCCATGACTGTTTTGTGGTAACTACATGTAACAAAGGCCTGTATTGATCCTACAGATAAACTTGTAACAAATTGTATACTAATATGTTTTGTAGCTGAATCATGTCTTGGAAATGATGAAGGCAATCTCTTTGCTGAATATGCTGGGTGTACTATGAATCAGATTGTTGAGAGATGCAACATCTCTAATGTTAGACCTGACCTGTTTGGATGAGCTTACCTGAGTGTGTGTCCTTGCTGAGAGAAACCCTGTAGTGGGTACAGACAGATTGTATAATGCCTGCTAGGACTCATATTAAAAAGAGTCTAAATGTGTGAAACTTTATGAATGGTTTGCCTTTGCCTCTTTAAATTTTAGTTAATTATGCTACCCACCAGAATTCTCATGAAGAAGTTTCCCAAGGGAATGCCCTTGCTGATTCTGTGGCTAAAAAGGCTTCTCTATGTCCAACCAACAAAACTGCTATGTATGCTGTACAGACTGATAAGTTTGCTGTACCTTCTTTAAAGGAGTCTTTGTTACAAGGGCACACCTCTGAGATCAAAAAACAATACTTGACAAAGCAGCCTTTTGCAAGGGACCCAGAAGGAGTGTGGGGAGACATCTCAGAGCTCTGCTTCCCAACCTCGCGCAGTTGTATCATGGAGCTGCCCATGCCAGGAGGGATGGTATGATTCATGCCGCAGCGACCCACTGGTATACCCCCTTCTAGTGCCTAGAACTACTTTCCCTGTGTCATCTGAGTCACATAATATCAGCAGGGAATCAAGACCACCATCACTGCTTACCCACCTCCCTGAGGCCCGAATGTTAACCTCTAAATAGATTTTATACAGATATCAATATGTGCCTTTAATTCTGTGTACTTGTGAAGTTTTCTCTGTTTTTGGGTGAGTCGAAGTATATCTGTGCACAAAAGTAAAGCCAAAATTGTAGCTAAACATTTACTCATGGACTTTATCCCACTCTTCAACATTGGAAGTCGCCTCTTGAGTGACAGAGGTCCACATTTCATTTTTCATTTCAGCAATAGTACAAAAGATTTGCAAAACCTCAGGAACCAAAAACCACTTCCACTGCGCCTATCAGCTTGAGTCAGAGTCAGCAGGGAAAGTTGAGCGAAATAACAACAAGCTTAAGAAAAGGATAGCAACATCTGTTACGAGACACAGCTGAAATGCCTGACACTTTGGTTTTGGCTTTGTGGTCCATAAGGGTCATTTCAACTCATAGGGCTAAAATCAATATCATATATGTAATAGTAATGGGACATTCTATGATTTTGCCTTTAAATCCACTAGTAAACTAGATTGGCAATTAAATTATGATGGAGTCCACCACTACAATAGCACTGCAAAACATATCTCCAAGTCTGCTCCTGCCGCCTGGGTGTGCAGTTTTAAACTGCCACTTTGACCTGGCAAAACAAACCTTTTGCCAGTTCTTAACCTTCTTTTTTGATACTAAAGGCACCCCTATGATAGGCCATAAATGCCCATAGGGCGTGTAAGGCTTGGCAAGGGGATTATATAGCCAGGCCGAGCTGGTAGTTTAAAACTGAACTCAGCTTCAATGGCAGGCCTGAGACATGTTTTAAGGAGCTACTTAAGTGGATAGCTCAATAAGTGCTGCAGGCCCACTAGTAGCATTTAATTTACAGACCTCGGATATTTGGTATATCACTTTAATAGGGACTTGGGAGTAAATTAAATATGCCAATTATGTGTAAGCCACATCTACCATGTTTTAGGGAGAGAACACAAGCACATTAGCACTAGTTAGCAGTGGTAATGTGCACAGAGTCCTAGAGCTGCCAAAAATAAATTCGGCCAAATAGGAGGGGTGAAGGCAAGATGTTTGGAGGTGGCCCTGCAGAGAGCGACAAGTCCAATATTAACCCTACACATTTTAATGGAACTGAGCTTATACATTACACACCATACTTGCAGGAATAAAGACAGTGCCCATGCTTATATGTTTGAAATTGTTAATGACTCCAACCTTTATGTAGAAAAAGAAAAACATAATGACGGTGTGTTTAATGCTGATATCAAATTAAAAGCTATTAAATTCTGCATGTTTTCCCTTTTCTCTCCAAGGGAAACCATTTTATAGAAGGTGTTGGACACTAAAGAGTTCAGATTAACTATTCCCACTCCAATCTAACCCATCCAGGTGAAGATGCTGGACATTAAAGAAGTCAGGTATACTAATCCCACTCCAATCTATACAATCTAGGGAAAGTTGTTTGACACCTAAGGGGGCAGATTTACTATTCTCATTCTAATCTAAACCATTTTGAAGAAGTTATTGGACACTAAGGGGTAAGATTTACTATTCCCCCTCCAATCTAAATTATGTAGGGAAATGTATTGGACACTAAAAGCTTCACATTTAATATTCCCTCTCCAATCTATACCATCTAGAGTGGTGGTTCTTAACATGTGGTCCCAGGCCTTGACTCGTACTCGTGGATAACAGATTAATAAAGTGTGCATAAATAATAAAGCAAAATTACAATTTTAAAATGTTCTGTGGCAATGAAGGAATTTGAAATTGGAAGCTAAAAGTGCAGTACTTTACACAGAACATTTGTGAATAAAATAAAATAAAATAATTAGTCATTTGTGTAATTGATGCATGCTTCTGACTGTATTTTTGTGAATTGTTTTGTTGTTCAAATGTGAAATTGTTTAGTCCAAGGTCTCTAGCTTCCAGTAATAACTCAGTGGCGGGTCCCCAAATTCCAATAATGCTTCAGTGGGGGGCCCCAGATTCCAGTAAATTCCAGTAATGATTAAGGGCCTCGTTATGATGAGGCTCGGAAAGCCTCCCGACACACTTCGGAGGCTTTCCGAGCCTAATCGCCGTTTCAAAACTGCCAGTCTCATTATAATGGAAGCTGTCAGTTTTGAAACCGGCTGGACATTCCGGCTAGCTTCTATGGACAGCGTTTTAAGCCGTCCGGATTACGATGTCAGTTTCTAGCAGGGTTTCCATGCCGGGCTTTCTGACATGGAAACCCTGTCGGAAAGTGACTTTGGGTGCCCCTAGCAGGGCCCCTTCAGCCTGTGGCCTCTGGTGGTGCCTGTCATGCGGTGCAGGGATGAACACACACTCCCTTTTCTGTATGGGAGCTTGTGCTGCATCCGGTTCTGACCGCAGCACAAGCTCGCATACAGAAAAGAGAATTTGCGACTGCACCATGTGCAGTCGCATCAAAATTCAGCGGTCTGGAGCGACCAAAGGTCGGTCTGACCCGTATCCGCAATGGTTGCGTCTACCCGGCATCGCAATAAGGCCCTAAGTGGGAGTCCACAGAAGTCTAAAGGTTCAGAACCACTGATTTACGGGAAGGTTTTGGACACAAAAAAATCCCAATCTAAGCCACCTAGAGGATGCTGTTGTACACTAAAGGGACTACATTTACTAGCCCTAATCCAATATAAACTGTCTTAGACAAGGCATACCACAATACCACAATAAAACATTTAAAATTTGCCCTACAACATGTAACCTACTCATATTAATAGAAATATACAAAAGAATAAATACAATTTAATTTAATTTAATTTAATTGTGGGTTTATATAGCGCTAGAATCAGCTCCCGGGGGAGTATCTCCGCGCTTCGACCGCTGGGGAACCCGTCCTGGCTCACCCTGAGAGATGGTCCCTAATGGGTATCTCTAAGGTGCGACCAAGCATCCCCGGCGGTCTGGGGGGCCGTTGTGAAGATGAGGCAAGCTAATGCCCAGAGTTGCCGAGTGTGGTCCCTGACTAGAGTAGGCACCGAGGCGAGAATTATCGAGCCCGCTGACCCTGGTCCACGACCCTGCCGCGTCGGGAATCGAACCCTGGTCCCGGGCCGTCCTCTGCTTACGGGTCTGCCGCCTCTAACCAGTGAGCCACACCACTACAACACATACTAAAAACACCCAAACACAATATCAAATAACTTACAAAAAAAGCATAAAGACACTGTCAAATGCTAAAAAAATATTTAAACACTTGGGGTCCGATTATGACCTTGGCGGCACACCGCCAGCGTGCTGCAGCGGCGGTCAGGAACATGCCGCCAAGCTGGCAATTTCCAGACTGCTGCATTATGACATTTCACCGGGGCTGGCGGTGTGTCGTTCGTGCAGTCATTGCAGCGGCATGCTGTGGCTCTAGGAAAGAGCCTGCAGCCAATTCGGCCATGCTGCAATGCCCCCATGCATTCGGGCGCACTGTTTCCCTGCAGCACCATCTGCAGGAGAATCAGTTTGCGCTATAGTGGCAATAGCATGGCGGCAAACACAGCTGGCACCAGTTACATGACTCAAGAGCACACTCACCCTGGAGACATGTTTGCTCCCCAAAACCTGCCTTTCCGCTGACCTTTTCATGGCGTTGTCCTCTTCATGATAAGATCGGCAGAAAAGCGGGTCATTATCAGCCTGGTGGTGGAAATGCTGGAACCGCCAGTATGGGCCGCCGTTGACACTGCCTCCACGGTAGCAGACATGTTGGTGGTGGCGGCAGCGGTCTTGCAGTGGTCCGCCCACCCCGCTGGTGAACCGGCGGTTCGAACCACCAGTCTAGCAGGCGGTTGTATTGCCAAAATGCGACGGCGGTTCAAAGACCGCCATGATCGTAATCGAGTCCTAAAATAATACATTAAAACATTTTATTAGCAAATTAAATAACACTTCATAATCTAAATACATTTTTTTAAATAAAATAAAAAGTTAAATCAACCACGTCTATTTTTTTTATAATAATATAGCAGCATTTCAATAAAATATTAAGAAATTTGAAATGTAAAATATAAATCAATAAATAATAAAATAGTTATTTGATATTTAAAAAATAATTGTATATAATAATTTGGCCTAGCAAAAATAAATGTTGAAAATATTCTGTATGAATTGTCAAACTAGTCATTTATTTTAAAATGAAATAAACAAATATTTTGAAACAAAATACTTTTAGCAAATCTAAAAAAACTAAATAAATCAAAAAAATAAATGTGTACATTTGAATATGAAAAGTAAAATATTAACACCTATAAAAGGTAAAAATAAATCTATACAATTTAAAACAAATTTTTAAATAACAATGAAAAAACTGAAATATAGTCTTTAAAAAATCATCCCACCCTTTTCCCCTATAACCCTAACGTTCCGCTAATAAAAGAAACTTTCAAAATAAATGTGTTTTCTTAAATCTTTTTACATAAATTAATGAAATATTTAAAAAACACATGTAAAATAATGCATTCAAAATACAATATTTTTAACAGTAATAAAAAACTTCACACATAAAATAATAAAAACATTGATGAAAATAATATTAAAAACAATATGTTTAAAACAATATATTTAACAATGATATTAAAAACACACCTAAAAACAATATCCTTACATGCGATATTCCTGACGATGATATTTCCTACATCGCAACATTCTTGCAATGATATTCTGTTACTGTGATATTAAAAACTCATTATTTGATCCAAACACTTGTAGAGTTAGATATTGAAAATTTCTAATCACTTACCTGTCAATATTTCGGGATCAATATTCTGGTCAGGCTATTTTGTGCCATCGGGATTTCCCATCTCAATATTCCTGGGCATGCCAAAGACTGGAGTTAGGATAGTATTTTGCCTTCTCAGTGTCCGCAAAAAACCCTGCTTTTTGAGAAACATAGTTCTCATAGGGCAGCAGCAGATGGAAGAACAGATTTAGGACAATTGAGCGAGAAAACATGGAGACCAGGATGGTCCCTAGGATTGCATCCCTATCACCTGGATCATGAGAACCAAATGTGATTCCCACCACTACAATGTCATTTGGCACTACTTTATGTAGCAGATTCTAGTTCCTTTGCCACATTGGGTTTAGGGGCATCACTGTTTCTACCCTGTTGGAATCATAGGTGTTTAATCCCTTTTGGGTGAGGAGTGCTGAATTTTGGTCAGTTGTAGTTTAGAGTGCTGCTTCTCTTACCTGACGGAATTTGAAAGCAAGATCTCTAATCTCATTGTTTTAGGTACAGAGTCTGTGCCTCATTGGGGTTTTTTTGGTGCAGCGATTATTTCCTATTGAGCTTTGGAGTTTAGGGTCTCTCCTTGAATACATTTTGTTCTGTAAATTCAATGCCCTGTTATGAGATTTGGGTCACACAGATTATTCCTGGTTGGAGTTTAGGGTGTACTGCAGCTGTCCAGTAGATGTATGGAGTGCAACACATTTAAGTTTATGAGCTTCTCTTAGGGCCACATTACAATGGCGGTCTTCCCAGTGGGAGTGGGACAGGCCAACAAGTAGTCCGCGGTCCCACCCGTCAGATTAGGATGTGACCGCTGTGTAGGCAGTCGGAAACATCCCTTTTTCAATTGCAGCTGTACTACGGCCCGGAAAAAGGCTGCAGCACAAGCCGCAATAGAAAAAGGGATGCTTTTAAACATCCATGCACTGTCTGCCTGGCAGACGGTGAATGTATGTTTGGTGGCACCACATGTGCCCCCCACGCTACATAGTGGAGGTCAAGGAGGAACGAGCCCTTCTATTGACCTCCGAAACCCCTTTCTGGCTGCCTGTTCATGGCAGTGGGACCGCCATGAACAGGCAGTTGGAAATGGATATCCTAATCCCTATGGCGGTGTCTGCGCAGGCACCACCCCATTGTAGGGATTAAGAATCCGAGAAGCTGCATTGTAATGCAGCTGTCGGACCTATGCGCTAGATGGCCTGTCGGTGGAGGTCAGCCCGCCATCGTAGTGAGGGCCTTAGTTATTTGATGCTTAAATGCCTACAGATTATCATGCCGCCTGGTAGGTTGTGTGGATCCCACTACTATAAAATCAGAATGGTGGGATCTTGCTGAAATGTGCAGGGTCAATTTCTTGGCATTGACTGGCTGTCGCTGTTGTAATAAAGACCACTGATCAATGTACTGCATTGTATTTTTGGAATTGTAAATGCAACATATGGTATTCAGTACAGAAACCGCAGCACTACAGTCATTAAGATGGCGGGTGAAATGTAACACATAAAAGAAAATGCAATTAATTTGTAAATTGGATGTAGTACTCTTAATTATACACATAGGGTATGACAAGTTTATAAACCACTTATTATTTGTGCATCCTGTCGAGATCATGACCTTAACTTTCATTGACATCTTAGGGCCTGATAGGAAGGCCTCCGAACAGCATTCCAAATTGGATCGGGAACGTGTCTTTCTGACCCACTCGGAAAGGTTTCCGACTGAGGATGATGCAAGTTAGGTGTTAGAAATATCCAATCCCAACCCGACGGCATTTGGAATGACCAAGCTGTATGGAGCAGAATCGTACGTCTCTACGAGCCGCGTTTCCGAACGACCGTGTACGATGCTGGATTTGGACAGCTTTTCTGAATCATGCCGTTTGACTCGAATTGGTAGTCAGAATCAGACTTTGGGGGCCTGTAGTGGGCCCCCCTGCACCTAGAGCCTTCTCAGTCGGGCCTGTGATCCCCCCTAACCAGCCATGCACAGTGTGTCTGGCACCAGGGGGTGCCTGCCACCGGGTGCCAATTTTCCCCAGCCACCCCTTTCTTCAATGGCAGCCTATGCATTCGATCACAACAAAGTCTCCCATTGAAGTCAATGGAGGTCCAACCAAATCATATCTGGGAGCATCCGGATGCATCATCCGTCGGTTGGACTCTACCGATCCGATTCGGTTGAACTGCTACAACAGGCGTTGCAGCACTGTAATTAACCAGGGCACAATAGTCAATGCAGTGGTACCATTTTATCAGTCACAGATGGATTCAAAGACACGTATACCTATATAAATGGACATTCATATCACATGTTCAAAAAGGAATGTGATAGAACTGTTAGCTGCAGTGATTTACAGGCATAAGTTTGAACCCTGTGAAGGCAGGCTCAGCCTTCTATCCTTTTGTGGTTGGTAAATTGAGTACTAATAAATTGGGTAACAGTAATTCCAGTAATATACAGCTCTAAGAAATGGCAGGCATCAGTTTTAAAAGACCATATAAAACATGTATTTAACCCAATATCAAACTGCACCATAGATGTAGCTCTATTTACATTTAAAGAGCTCTGCATGCCCCAAAAAACCTCGCGGAATTCAATAAAATAACTCCTCCTAGGATGCATTTTCCAATCTCACATATAATGTTATTAATTTTATCTTGGGATGGCAAAATCCTTGTCAGATAAGTGTCCCATAGTTCTGTCTCGTGTGTACATTCTGAATGGAATATTCACTTGATTCTCCTCAGCTGAGCTGCCTGCAGGATCTATTGGTAACAATTGTTTTAAATATATAGAGAGAATTATGGATCTCTCATGCTGTGCTATTGGGTTCTTTCTGTATTCTGCTGCATAAAGAGTGCTTGCATTGCAAGACATAAGGGACTATTTTACATGTCAAAAGTACACTGAATCATCACATATTAAATTATTTATCTCATACATACTTTGTAGAAACACAGCAATTCCTTGTGTTAAGTTTTCCCTGCAACAGATAGCTCCTGTACAGCACATGTGGCGGCACTGCAAGAAAATGCACAAAGACACACACACTGCAGAAAATTCACAGGCAATCGCAGTGAAAGCGTACACAGAAACACACATAAACTGCATCAACTGTGGAAGCATCCATCAGGTTAATACAACAAAGTAAAGGGAGAGGGAAACAAAATGGCAGGCCATGAGGCATGAGTGTCACGGTCTGTGCAGCCGGCTCAGCATTTCTGGATGTGGTGGGTCTTTACACAGGACACTAGAGTGCGTGCAAGACTCAAAGAAGGCCACACACACATGCCAATTCTGATGCATGTTCAGTTTTTACTTTTAAGAGCGTTGTGCTTGTAGTCGGGGTGATCTTCAAAGAAAAATGGGATTTCTCATCCTTAGAGCTAGAGGCGGTGATAGGGATAGAAATATTGGGCTTCTCTCTGCAGGAAACGAAGGGGAGGCTAGTTACGGGTATGGTCTGTTATAGACCGCCAGGATCAGATACTCAGTATCAAGTTTGGTTCGACGCTATCACTGACCTTTCCCTACCTCACTCCAGAATGATTATACTAGGGGATTTTAACTTGTGGGATAATGGGACTCTAGGCACTCACCTGAGAGAGTTGAGCCAAATATGTGAGAACTGTAATCTCGGCCAGCTGGTTCAAGAACCGACACATCAGGGAGGGCATGTGTTGGATCTGGTATTCACAAATCAGACGGACACCAAGATAATGGACATATTGCTGCAAAGCTGGTCGGATCACACTTTAGTGCATTTTCACATTTTAATTCCCCAACCGGAGATTAGCAATAGCTGTCGGACTACTTTCCGACAGGGAAGAGAGTGGGTCAAGCTAATTAATAATAAGCTATATTTGACACCCCCTAACCAAAATCTGTTTGTTCCATCTAGTTCCATCGAGAAAAATTATCAGGAATACTGCGATTTTATTGACAGATCTCTGGATAAGTCAGTCCCTATTAAGAGACTTAAAAACAGGAAGAAAGCCTCTGCTCCATGTTTTAGTGAGGAATTGAAAGCGTTACGTCTTAGCTGCAAGAGGGCGGAGAGAAAATGGAGGAGAAACTATGTGGATATAGATAGAAAGGAACTAAAATTAGTTCAGGCATTGCTAAGGCCAAAGCTGATTTTTTCGCTGACTCTATTCTGCATGCTCCGAATCGCACCAAAGCATTGTTTAGCATCGTGAAGAATCTCTCACACCCAACTTGTACAAGCAACAAGGTGGTCGCTTCACAGAAACTCTGCGATTCGATCGCGCCACATCTTGAAAAAAAAGTCAGTAAGATTGTGGGCGAATTAGGCCCCAATAATAATAACAACTGGGTTGACCGGATCAGACGACCAGGAGAAGAACCTATAGCAGTCACCGGTTTGGAAAACTTCCAGGCTCCATCTGAGGACCGGTTTAATGAGTTGGCCCAGGGCATTACATCTGGCTCACCCAGGGACCCATTGCCCCATAGAATCTGGAAAACATTTGGTAAAGAGACCCTCCCTTGGTTGCGTCTAATTTGCATCCAATCTTTAGAAGAGGGAGTGGTCCCGGAAATATGGAAGAAGGCGATAATCACTCCACTGCTCAAGAAACCCTCCCTTGACCGCCTGGTTTCAGCCAATTTTAGACCAATATCTCTCCTTCCCTACCAGATTAAAATCTTAGAAAAAATAGTCAGTAAAACCTTGTCCGAATACCTGGAGGACAACCTCCTACTAGACAAGGATCAATTTGGCTTCCGCCCGGGCCACAGTACTGAGACCACCTTCGTCACCGTTATGGACAATCTTCGGATGCGAGCAGACAAGGGAGAATATTCCGTTTTAGTATTACTTGATATGTCGGCCGCATTAGACACAGTGAATCATACACTACTGTTGGAGAGATTAACAAGCATTTGCAATGCAATAGTGTAGTAATTAGGTTCACGAGAGGAGTGGTTCCAAGATGTATATTTATTCAGAAAGAGAACAACTTAACATCCACAGCAAGGAGGGCAGTAATAACGATCTTCTTCCAACAGGGGCTCACCTTCTACTGCCGTTCTACAGACATCAGCAGTGACCTCACAGATTCCATTCTTTATGACACAGCATGGAATACCACACACCTCCCCTCTTTTAAAAAAAAAAAAAAAAAAAAGAAAAGAAAAGACAGGAAGAAGAAAGAAAAGAAAAAGAAAACAAAAAGAAACAGAGAAGAAAAAAAAATGAATTAAAAACGAACAAAATCTTTAAATTTCATAGGAGGACATTTAACACGTGAACTCCTACGTGAAACAACAAGACCTTGATTGCAGTCCGTAGAAATACTGTTAGAAAGATCATCATGTACAGAATTCTCAGAAATATTATCATTGGTTACATTTTCGTGTAGAACAGAAATATTATTCATATTAACATTAGTAGCATCTCCAAAAGTGTTGTCTTTACACGAAGAAAGATGATCAAAAGCTTCGTGAGTGCCAGAAAGTTCTGAATCATTATCAACAATTTGCAGATTGCTAACAGGTGTTAAATTCGATTGTGATTGAGAAGACCTAAAGTCATCGGATTTACAAATTGAAATGCGTCTAAAGTTCCAGATTTTGCCACCCTCAACTCTAACAGCCTTGCTGAAAATTTCAATAATCTTGACAGGATTGGACCATCTGGGAGCTCCCTTACGAATTTGTCCCCCAAACTTCACTCTCACGAGATCTCCAACATTCAATTTGGAAGAATTTGTTTTCTGTGCAGAATTGTGAGACATTCTCGCTTGGTACCTATTAACCCTATCTCTCACAGTTTTCAAATCCATTTCCAAATAATCACTGTTCTTAGTTTTTAACCACCAAGGCATGAGTTTGGAGCCCGGTTTTCTACAACGCAACATCTCAAAAGGAGAGAGTCCAGTCACAGAATTAGGAGACATACGATAAGTCAAAAGAGTAGCTTGCAAAGCTTTTTTCCACTTCCAACCACTTCGCAAAGCTAGCTGACAAGATTCCTTAATTACCCTATTGAAACGTTCTACTTGACCGTTAGCTTGAGGAAAATAGTTGGAAACTCTCTTATGTACAATACCACAGCTGGAAAGAAAAGTTGTAAAAACCTCGCTAACAAATTGCGGACCATTGTCAGAGATGATTTCCTCAGGCAACCCTTCTCTAGAAAAAACTTCATTCAAAAATTCAATAATAACATCAGAATTGACCTTCTCAACAATTTTCAATTCTGGCCACTTCGAGAAGTAATCAACCAGAACAATGGCGAACATATCTTTACCGGACTGGTAATTAAAGGGGCCAATAATGTCTATACCTAATTTGCAACAGAAGAGCAAACCGCTGCACTCCAATAGGTGAATCAATTATCCAATGGTAAAACCAAGTGAAAATAATTTTTAGGTGCTCAGGATAACACCTTCCGGTTCCATAAGGTGTAGCACAAACAGTAAAGAAGAAGTCTTACCAAAGAGTAAGAAGCTGTCCTGAGCACTCTTTAAAGCACGGTCGTGCGTAGTATAAAGTTAATTGTTAGGAAACTGATGAGTTTTTAAAGAAAGGTTTATTCCTTATTGTAAATCCAAATGTAAGTTCATGGTAACAAAAAGACTTATATTTTCATATTTCATAAATCCATGTTAAAGCAGATCCATTGTAAATTCATGGGATGAAATTAACACATGGTAAGATGGAAAAACCCCAATGCATTTCGTGCTACATTAGCACTTCTTCAGGGGGATATGGTTTCTAGAAAGAAAAGAAGAAAAAAGACTTTGTAGATCGCTGAAGTGTACAGGAACTTGAAAGACACGCAAACATGCGCCCAGTGAAAAAAAGAATTAGAAGGGCCACCACCCGTCACGTAATCAACACACCATGTGGAGACGCCAGGTTAAACCGGTGGAATAAGTAAATAAATTGGATAAATACGAGAGTAGACATCAAAAAGTGACAAATGAGGGGTGTAGACCACAGTGTATGAAATGTTTACGAGTGAAACGACAGACATTAGTAATGTACAGAAAATAGTCATTAAAGAACCAGGAAAACGCGAAGTTGACAAGAAGAAAAGCCCAAGAGGAACACCCGGTGAAATTGGTAACTCGCCACCATGTAACAACAAAAACGTGAGTCAGAAACTTACCCATTACCAAAAACGAACGCCCGTGTAAAGAAGAACACGTTTGTAGTGCGGGACACGACCCGGAAGACGCCAGTGAAAGACTAGCATCCGTAATCAAGAACCCCAGGTGAGTGGTAAAAATAGAAGTAGGACCAGAAACGGCTCAAGCAAGGAAACTGGAACACGAGATGACGTGAAGTAATAATAGACAGAGGACCAGAAATGCAGGAACAGAGCCCAGAAGATGAAAAAATAGACAGAGAAGAAATACCCTAAACGAACAAATATAGAAGTAATTAAAGAATTAAAGGAACGAAGGCACTCGCTCAAAACGCCAAAGGAAAATATGTGAAAAGAATAAAAATGTGGAGAAATGCATAATCAGTATCTAAATAACCAATACAGGTCTTATACACAGTAGAAACAGAATCATCAATAAACAAAATACTGGGCACAGTAAAAACAATATAAACAACACACAGGTCAAAGAGAGATCTCATAACAAGCGAAATGATTAAAGATGGCAACTAAGTTCAATTTTATCGTTGAGCCCCTTCGGTTGAAGGGCTTGTAAAAAGTAAATCCAGTGAAGCTCACGTTGCAGCATGTGCTTAGTATTGTCTCTGTGTGGAATTTTTTCAACCATTTCCAAAATTAAATAGCGGATTTGGCTGGGATTATGCGAGTGTGACACAAAGTGAGCAGCCAGACTTGATTTCAAATTCTTAGTCCTGATGTTGCTGCGGTGCTCATTCAGTCTGATTTTGATTTTTCTTTCAGTTTTTCCCACATATGGGAGGCCGCACGGGCATTTAAGCATATAGATAACATTAGCCGAGTCACAGGTGGCAGAGACTTTAAGATGAATTGGTGTTCCTTTAGAAGGGTGACATAGTATATTGCCTGGTATGATGCTATTGCAATGGCCACAGTTGTGGCAAGGAATAGTACCTTTGTATGTCACTACGTTTTGCAACGGAGGATGTTTAAGTAGTGATTGTACGTTTTTTGACCGTTGGTAAGCAAAAATAGGAGGTTTCTCAAAAATGTTATTGAAATCTTTCTCTAAATTCAGCATGGGCCAGTGTTTGCGAATCACTTCTTTGATCTTTTTGGATTGTGTCGAAAATTTAGATACAAAAACTGTGCGATTCTCATCATCAAGGGTAATTTGTTTTGGTTTCAGCAAGTCATCCCTGTTGAGACACATAGCTCTGGTTTCTGCAGTTTTGGTAATTTGAAGGGGGTATCCTCGTTGTTGGAATTTTGTGATAATCTTGTCGCTGTCTTGTTTATACAATTCATCATTGGAGGCAATTCTTTTCGCTCTTACAAGTTGAGAGTAAGGCAAGTGGCGTTTCAAACTGGGTTTATGAAAGCTGCGAAAATGTAAGTAGTTATTGCGATCCGTGTCTTTAGTGTATGTGGATGTGACAAAGCAGTTGTTAACCCATTTGATATTTACATCCAGAAAAGATATTTCAGTCATGCTGTGGGTATAGGTGAATTGAATACGGTCGTTAATGTTGTTCAGAGCAGATATGGCATTGGTGAGTTGCATTTCGGTACCTTTCCAAATCAAAAAAATGTCATCAATGTACCGGTAATAAGAAAGGAGAAATGGTTCCCAATTTTTGTTTTTCAAAATGTGTTGGCTTTCAAAATGATACATGAACAAATTAGCATACGCTGGAGCGGCACAGTTGCCCATGGCAACTCCAGATAGTTGCAGATGGTACTGGTTGTCAGATGATTTGAAGTAACTGTGATGGAGTGTAAATTGCATAAGTTCCAGAATGAAAACCTGTAAATCAAGGGGTTTGGTGGTTTGCAGAAGAGTATTTTCTAATGCCTCGAGTCCCAAGTTGTGAGGGATCGATGTGTAGAGTGAACTTACATCAATGGTTGTTAATATGATGGATTGATCAGGTGGAATGACAATGCGATTCAGTTTACTCAGAAAATCAGTAGTGTCCAGCAAAAATGTCGACATTGTTCTAACACTGGGTTGCAAATGTTTATCAATGTAAAGGCCCGTGGGCTCATGTATTGAACCACAGGTGCTGACAATCGGTCGAAACGGAGGTTTTGTAGGGTGTTTATGCACTTTAGGCAATAAGTAGATATACGGTATTTGAGGATGTTCCTTGATCAAATATTTCTTGTCTTTTTCAGTAATTGTGTTCGCACTGACTGCATTATTGACTATGGTAACTAGGATGTTTTTGAACTCATTGGTGGGATCAGAGTTTAACTTCATGTATAAATCTTGATTATTCAAATGAGAATTCAAACTTTCCACGTAGTAGCTATTGTCAAGAGCAACGATCGCGCCACCTTTGTCAGCTTTGGTAATTTTCAATTCAGAATTTGTAGCTAGTTGTTTCAGAGCTTGTCGTTCATTTCTGGTAAGATTGGATTTCATGGGAGTGTTAGTTGAAAAGATGCCATGTAATTCGCGTTGTACCACAACTTCAAAATTGTCTAACACTTTGTGGCTAATTGGAGGAATAAAGGTGCTTTTTGGGCGCAGACCCATCAAGGTATTTTCTTCACCAGTATTCGGAGCAACAATCACGTTGGAGAAAAAATGTCTTAATCGTAATGTTCTCATGAACTTAAAGAACAAAATGGTAGCACTCAGTTCATCAGTTTGGTGAGTTGGTACAAAATTCAGACCTTTTTGTAGGACTAACTGTTGAGGCTTTGTCAAGGGAGTCTTGCCACATCGTTACCTCCAGCCAAATCAACCAGGAGCCACAGAATTTAATTATCAACATCTCCAAGACTCCCTTGACAAAGCCTCAACAGTTAGTCCTACAAAAAGGTCTGAATTTTGTACCAACTCACCAAACTGATGAACTGAGTGCTACCATTTCGTTCTTTAAGTTCATGAGAACATTACGATTAAGACATTTTTTCTCCAACGTGATTGTTGCTCCGAATACTGGTGAAGAAAATACCTTGATGGGTCTGCGCCCAAAAAGCACCTTTATTCCTCCAATTAGCCACAAAGTGTTAGACAATTTTGAAGTTGTGGTACAACGCGAATTACATGGCATCTTTTCAACTAACACTCCCATGAAATCCAATCTTACCAGAAATGAACGACAAGCTCTGAAACAACTAGCTACAAATTCTGAATTGAAAATTACCAAAGCTGACAAAGGTGGCGCGATCGTTGCTCTTGACAATAGCTACTACGTGGAAAGTTTGAATTCTCATTTGAATAATCAAGATTTATACATGAAGTTAAACTCTGATCCCACCAATGAGTTCAAAAACATCCTAGTTACCATAGTCAATAATGCAGTCAGTGCGAACACAATTACTGAAAAAGACAAGAAATATTTGATCAAGGAACATCCTCAAATACCGTATATCTACTTATTGCCTAAAGTGCATAAACACCCTACAAAACCTCCGTTTCGACCGATTGTCAGCACCTGTGGTTCAATACATGAGCCCACGGGCCTTTACATTGATAAACATTTGCAACCCAGTGTTAGAACAATGTCGACATTTTTGCTGGACACTACTGATTTTCTGAGTAAACTGAATCGCATTGTCATTCCACCTGATCAATCCATCATATTAACAACCATTGATGTAAGTTCACTCTACACATCGATCCCTCACAACTTGGGACTCGAGGCATTAGAAAATACTCTTCTGCAAACCACCAAACCCCTTGATTTACAGGTTTTCATTCTGGAACTTATGCAATTTACACTCCATCACAGTTACTTCAAATCATCTGACAACCAGTACCATCTGCAACTATCTGGAGTTGCCATGGGCAACTGTGCCGCTCCAGCGTATGCTAATTTGTTCATGTATCATTTTGAAAGCCAACACATTTTGAAAAACAAAAATTGGGAACCATTTCTCCTTTCTTATTACCGGTACATTGATGACATTTTTTTGATTTGGAAAGGTACCGAAATGCAACTCACCAATGCCATATCTGCTCTGAACAACATTAACGACCGTATTCAATTCACCTATACCCACAGCATGACTGAAATATCTTTTCTGGATGTAAATATCAAATGGGTTAACAACTGCTTTGTCACATCCACATACACTAAAGACACGGATCGCAATAACTACTTACATTTTCGCAGCTTTCATCAACCCAGTTTGAAACGCCACTTGCCTTACTCTCAACTTGTAAGAGCGAAAAGAATTGCCTCCAATGATGAATTGTATAAACAAGACAGCGACAAGATTATCACAAAATTCCAACAACGAGGATACCCCCTTCAAATTACCAAAACTGCAGAAACCAGAGCTATGTGTCTCAACAGGGATGACTTGCTGAAACCAAAACAAATTACCCTTGATGATGAGAATCGCACAGTTTTTGTATCTAAATTTTCGACACAATCCAAAAAGATCAAAGAAGTGATTCGCAAACACTGGCCCATGCTGAATTTAGAGAAAGATTTCAATAACATTTTTGAGAAACCTCCTATTTTTGCTTACCAACGGTCAAAAAACGTACAATCACTACTTAAACATCCTCCGTTGCAAAACGTAGTGACATACAAAGGTACTATTCCTTGCCACAACTGTGGCCATTGCAATAGCATCATACCAGGCAATATACTATGTCACCCTTCTAAAGGAACACCAATTCATCTTAAAGTCTCTGCCACCTGTGACTCGGCTAATGTTATCTATATGCTTAAATGCCCGTGCGGCCTCCCATATGTGGGAAAAACTGAAAGAAAAATCAAAATCAGACTGAATGAGCACCGCAGCAACATCAGGACTAAGAATTTGAAATCAAGTCTGGCTGCTCACTTTGTGTCACACTCGCATAATCCCAGCCAAATCCGCTATTTAATTTTGGAAATGGTTGAAAAAATTCCACACAGAGACAATACTAAGCACATGCTGCAACGTGAGCTTCACTGGATTTACTTTTTACAAGCCCTTCAACCGAAGGGGCTCAACGATAAAATTGAACTTAGTTGCCATCTTTAATCATTTCGCTTGTTATGAGATCTCTCTTTGACCTGTGTGTTGTTTATATTGTTTTTACTGTGCCCAGTATTTTGTTTATTGATGATTCTGTTTCTACTGTGTATAAGACCTGTATTGGTTATTTAGATACTGATTATGCATTTCTCCACATTTTTATTCTTTTCACATATTTTCCTTTGGCGTTTTGAGCGAGTGCCTTCGTTCCTTTAATTCTTTAATTACTTCTATATTTGTTCGTTTAGGGTATTTCTTCTCTGTCTATTTTTTCATCTTCTGGGCTCTGTTCCTGCATTTCTGGTCCTCTGTCTATTATTACTTCACGTCATCTCGTGTTCCAGTTTCCTTGCTTGAGCCGTTTCTGGTCCTACTTCTATTTTTACCACTCACCTGGGGTTCTTGATTACGGATGCTAGTCTTTCACTGGCGTCTTCCGGGTCGTGTCCCGCACTACAAACGTGTTCTTCTTTACACGGGCGTTCGTTTTTGGTAATGGGTAAGTTTCTGACTCACGTTTTTGTTGTTACATGGTGGCGAGTTACCAATTTCACCGGGTGTTCCTCTTGGGCTTTTCTTCTTGTCAACTTCGCGTTTTCCTGGTTCTTTAATGACTATTTTCTGTACATTACTAATGTCTGTCGTTTCACTCGTAAACATTTCATACACTGTGGTCTACACCCCTCATTTGTCACTTTTTGATGTCTACTCTCGTATTTATCCAATTTATTTACTTATTCCACCGGTTTAACCTGGCGTCTCCACATGGTGTGTTGATTACGTGACGGGTGGTGGCCCTTCTAATTCTTTTTTTCACTGGGCGCATGTTTGCGTGTCTTTCAAGTTCCTGTACACTTCAGCGATCTACAAAGTCTTTTTTCTTCTTTTCTTTCTAGAAACCATATCCCCCTGAAGAAGTGCTAATGTAGCACGAAATGCATTGGGGTTTTTCCATCTTACCATGTGTTAATTTCATCCCATGAATTTACAATGGATCTGCTTTAACATGGATTTATGAAATATGAAAATATAAGTCTTTTTGTTACCATGAACTTACATTTGGATTTACAATAAGGAATAAACCTTTCTTTAAAAACTCATCAGTTTCCTAACAATTAACTTTATACTACGCACGACCGTGCTTTAAAGAGTGCTCAGGACAGCTTCTTACTCTTTGGTAAGACTTCTTCTTTACTGTTTATACCTAATTTGCGCCACGGATTCTGGACAAATTCAATAGGAGTAAAACCCACAGAAATAGGTTTCACGGATTTGTCGCTCAAGGAACAAGGAGAACAATTTCTGACCCATCTGTCAATCATACAATCCATACTAGGCCACCAATAAAATTCTCTAATTCTTCTCTTAGTTGTGGACATCCCCATGTGGCCTTCATGCGCAAGATTACAAATAGACTCTCTCATATCCTTGGGAGGAATAATTTTATCAGCTCTGAAAACCATCCCACAATTTTCCATTAATTCATCCTTAACCTTAAAGAAAGAAGCCAAATCACCACTGAATTTCCTCTCTTCAGGCCAACCGTTACTTAGAAAAACCCTCACATCCTTCAGGACCTCATCTTGTTCCATAGCTTTTGTCCATACAGACTGAGAAATCAATTTAGATTGCTCATTACCATTGATAACATTTACATCACACATAGTAAAAGCCACATCACATTCTTCGGTGTGTTCAACTGTAGAACTATCTTTTACGGGAAAACGAGACATGCAATCGGCATGAACATTGAAGCGACCTGGAACATAAACAACCACACAACGATATTCTTGTAACTTAGCAGCAAGCCTCGCTAGACGAGCAGTGAGGGTTCTACCACCCCCAGCAGATAACATACTAACAAGAGGTTTGTGATCGGTCCTTAATGAAAATTTTGTACCCCAAAGAAATTGGCGGAAATGTTGAGTGGCCCAAATACAAGCAAGTAACTCTTTTTCTATTGTGGAATAATTAAATTCTGCGCCTTGGAGGGACCTTGAAGCATATGAAACTACATATTCCCCCAGTTTGTCCTTTTGCATTAATACAGCTCCTAAGCCAACATTATTAGTATCGACACAGACTATGCATTCTTTACCAAATGAATATGGTTTCAGAAATGGAGCATCAATGATTTTACTTTTGAGAACATCAAAAGATTCTTGTTGGTCTTAACCCCATACAAATTTTGCTTGTTTCTTCAACAAAGAATGTAAAGGATGAACTAAAGTAGAATAATTTTGTACACATTTTCCATAAAATTCAGTAAGGCCTAGAAAAGACAATAATTGTTCTTTGGAAGTAGGAATGGGAGCTGAGGTAATACTTTTACCATGGTTGAGTTTAGGTTTAATACCATTTTTTGAAATTTCATGACCTAAGTACTCAACTTTGGATTGCCTGAACTTACATTTGGAAAACTTTAAGGTTAGACCTTTCTCCTGGACACTGCTTAAAACAGAATGTAAATTAGTATCATGTTCATTACAATCTTTACCAAATATCAGAATGTCGTCTTGAAAAGCTAATGCACCATTACAATTCTTGAGTACGTCTTTCATCAACCGTTGAAAGATGGAAGCGGCACTAGCTAGTCCGAAAGGCATTCTCAAATATTGGAACATACCCTCCGGAGTAACAAATGCAGTTAACTTTTTAGATTCTTCATGTAACTCCACCTGGTGATATGCACTGGCCAGGTCAATAGTAGAAAATACAGTGGCACCAGATAAGGAGGAAATTAATTCATGAATATTTGGTAAGGGATGTTTATCGATCCAAATTTCTTGGTTTAAACTGCGGAGATCCACACATAGGCGGAGAGCTCCTGAACTCTTAAGTGATAAAACAATGGGAGATACCCATGGAGAGGATTCAATGGGCTCAATAATTTGTTTCAAAACAAGATCATCCAAAATTTCTTTAAGTTTACTCCTATAAGCTAATGGAACATTCCTTACTCTGTGTCTAACAGAAAATGCATTTTCATTGAGAATTATTTTATGTTTAAAATCAGAATATTTGCCAAGGGTTTCTTTGAAGACATCAGGAAAATTCCTCTTAAGATTATCAACAAAGCGAGGATCATCCACAATCACATTGGTATTCATATCAACTAGAGTATTAACTTCCGAATCTACAAAACATACAGGAGGATTGGAATTAGGATCAAGTTTAATTCCTAGCTCACGTTGGTGTGGCCACCCCAGAATAGCTACCCCTTTTGTAGCCACATACACTTTCCAATTGGTGATCCGATCTCTAATTTGAAGGGTAGCCCAAATATATCCCTCCAATTTTTTTTTTTTTTCAGTGTAACCTCCAGGATGAATATCGGGAATCAGAAGTTCTCTGTTGCCCCATAAACTTCTAAACAAATTTAAACCAATGATAGAGTACCATGAACAGGAATCTATCATTAATTCAATTGAAATATTGTCTACCAAAATGGGACAAGAGGGAAATTCTTTGAGTTCAGCTTCATCTACAGAAAGAATACAATTGAAACTATGGAGAACTTCTTCTTCCTCCTGTGAAACATAGTTAACTCTTTGAAAAGAACGACACACATTACTAAAATGTCCTTTTCTTTTGCATTTGACACACACTCTGTCCCAAGCAGGACAACCTCTGTAATTACCAACATGGTTGGGACTTCCACAACGATAACAAGAAATATTCTTCTTTTGAGAAAACTTGTTGTCAGAGTAGTTCTTATTTTCACCAAATTTCTTATCATTGTCTTTTTTAAACGAACCTTTGGAAGAAAAATTAGAATTAGTTTGGTTTTTGACTAAAGAAACTTCAGGTTCAGGAACTTGAGGTTTAACACTAGAACCTCTAATTTCAGACACAAACAATTCTGATTGTTCTATACCCTTGGCAATATTAATAACAGCACTAAGGGTAGATTCTGTGCCAAGCCAAAGTCTTTCTTGAATTTTCTTGCTCTTTGTACGCATCATAATCTGATCTCTTAGAACCTGTTCATAAGAGATTGTTTCAAAAGAACAGTAACAAGCTAAAGAGCGTAAAGCTGAGACATAATCCTCAATGGATTCGTCTTGTTTTTGAACACGAGAGTAGAACTTGACCCTTTCCATGACTGTATTTATTTTCCTGCCAAAACGAATTTTCATTTCTCTAGTAGCTTTCTCAAAAACATCAATGTCTCCGGCATCTTCAATAGGAGGAAGATTGTCAAACTCCTTGATGCCAGCGCCTCCCAAGCAATGTCTTAAAAGAGCTAGTTTGCGTTTGGCAGAGCAACCATCCTTTTCAAGCACTTCAACATATGCTAAAAACATTGGAAACCATAAGTCCCATTCAATGTTCGGATCACCGGCTGTTTGCAAAAAATTAGGAGGAGCAGCAATGTTCGACATTTCACACGAAAAGTTATTTTACTTAAGAGTATTAAAAACAGAATAGTAATAAACAAGAAATACCTTAAGTACATTTTTTTTTGAAATGTTGACTTCGAGTGAAGATGTGTGATGTCCAAATATTTTCCGATCGAAAATACGATTGAAACAAAATTTTTCCAAAATGGCGGCACGTAAATGACGTCAGCGCGTCATTACAGGTGAAAGGTGATCCCCATGATGCTTTGCGGCCAGCTCCCAGAATGCTTGGTAGACATGAGCGTCATCGAGAAAGAATAGAAGAAGATGTCGCATGCAGCGCTGGAACACTCAGAGCATTTGAAACATGCACGCTCCAACGGCATCCAAAGGAAAGGCAGGTAGGAAGCGTAAACACCGTTGATTAAAATGTGCGCCCAAAGAGAAAACTAAATAAATAAAAAAACGATAAATAGTACTTTACCCGACAGTGACGAAGGTACAAATCAACTCCAGTCAAAATGAGGAGCAGGATAAAAGGATAACGTGAACGTTAAAGCCAAATGAGCCTGAAAGCCAACCACACCTCCAAAGAGGTCATTATTTATACTCTAATACTTGGCAGACTACACAAAATGTTGCATTTTCCAAAAAGCTTGTACCTGATTGGTCAGCCACGAAGGCAAGAGGTTTCATCATCCTGATCTCATTCTCAATTCTAGAGCATACTAGTTTTAACAAAAGAAGCATAAATGATTAAATACATTTATATGTTTTGCAACATTTACTAGAAAAAAAATTCTATCTTTTTCCCTTCCTTCCTGTCATATCGTAGGCAGGTTTGATACTTTAACTAACACTGGTACATTAGCACAATCACAAGAATGTACAATTCACAGTGGCCTTGACTCCTTCTTGTCTTGAGGCATGCTGGCACAATCTGCACATGCTCTCTTCTTTTAATACAAGTCACAGCCTTGCTGGATTCACAGGCGGCCATGTTTTCTTAGGCCCAAAAAGCAAAACAAACACGAAAGAGTATTAACTTTATGTAAATCAGCCCATTATGTTTCCCAACTCCATACTATTACCCTTTATAAAAGATTTCCTAGCAAAGCTATTCATTTAAAGCAGCTTTTTCTATGATTTGTGCACAACATGCAAAAATAAAAATGTGCAACATAGCATTATTATGCATTAGTGTAAATTTTAAAAGCGCACACAGTTAATAATGTTTTAGCTAGCTTTTCATGCAAAAAAGCATTTAGCCCCATGTGTAGTGTTTGGTGCATTATTAATTCAACACATTATAAAAGAGCTGTTATAAACTGATTTTTTTTCTTAATTACAACAAGCCAAAGACTTTTAAAACAGGGGCAGGGGTGTAGATTATAAGGAAATTGAGCCGGGTAAAGAGAACACATTCTATGGTTATTCTTCACAACTAAAAAGGCCACTTAAATCACAAGTTTTTCTCTACACTGCAAAAACACATGTTAATTCAAAAGCATATTCAGACTGACTAGGCCTCATTTTCTGTCTTATGTACCATGTGTTTCCACTTGCACCAAAATGTGTGTGTCAATTTTAAATGCAGTCTGTCTGAAGCACAAAAATAAAGCAATGCCTGTCTGCAGATGAAATCTGCTACATCATCACCATATATTTATTTGTTTAACATGGTGACATCTTAATGTTACATGTGTGAAAAAAAGCCATGTTGCACAGCCACAAGGTAGGGAGCAGCAACTACAGGAATGAAGGAGATGGACTGCAGAGACATGCACTCTATAACAGTGCATGCCCAAAAGTTTAAAAAGAGTACCTGCAGGGGTCTGCAGACAGTAGAATGATACTGGTTGTGAGAAGTTGGCCTGATATATGATGTTCACTATTTCTAGTGACCACCTTGTATCAGTCCAAACAACCCTTATGGTGATTGGTTGTAAGTCAACCGTATAGACCAGCTATCCTAATGGTAGCATGGACAAAGCAGTCTTAGGCTAAACTCTTTTGGCATGTGAAGGCAGCTGTTTTACCACAATATAACCCCTTGAATACCAGATGAAAGGACACCACACAAGTTGTTATGAAAATAAACAGTATATTTATTAATAACAACACCTCTGAGCTCTTTATGAGGTCAGAGGGCTAAGCACATGACAATCTCTTAAGAAAAATACGACAAGTTGCACAAAATTACAATGGTGCCTTTGAGGCACGACAAACCATATACTAAGTAAGTGGAATGTGAGAGTCGATAAAAGAAATGGAGCTGTCCAGAGGCTGGAGGTTCGCTAGGACTACGCTATCTTCACCTTAGGTAAGTAATAGGAGGCCCACGGGACGCGTGTGCAGAGTGTGAACTCACACGCGAGATGCGTAACAATGTCTATGGACAGTACAGTTCAAGTTAAAGGTGAGTACGGACAATCCTGACTAGATAGGACTAAAACGACTGTGGAACTGGACACTAGGACAGTTAAACTACCCTTGAGCACCGAAATACTCTTGTTACCTCACCCGCGGACTGCGGGTGCACAGGTGTCAAAGTGCGTCGGGTTCTCGCGTTGAAGTCTATGGAGCCTGAAAGAAAAGATGCTGCAGGCGACCAGGAGGAAGATGTCTGGTGCGATCCAAGGGTGGATCGGTGAAGAAGAGGACCTGAAAGCAGAGGGGACAGTGTTCACAGTCACTAGCCAGTGACTGGAGTGGAACCAGGAAGGAACCAGATGTCGATGTTGCGATCAGGTGAAGAGTGGACGCTTGACTCTGCAGCCACGTGGACCAGGAGGTGTCTTTGACAACCAGGATGGAGGCACGAGCTGTCCCATGCAGGCTCTCGCTGTCGGCGGTGTTGGATCCGGAATCGGCGTCAACAGGCCTTGGCAAAGGCAACCCACGCGGTGGGTGGAGAAAGCGTCTGGTGCGGACTAGGAGCCAGGGCCAGTCTGGAGCAACCAGACCAGCAGCAAAGATTCAAAGGTTCGTCGTCTAGGAGGCCACTAGCCAGCCGGCAAGTGACCAGACAACGCGTCGAGCAGCAAACAAGCAGAAGGGCCCCACGCAGATCTCGTGGATGCTGGAGGGCTGATCTTCGGTGCAGGGGCTGCTCGGGGCTGGGGTTTCTCGGTCCCCACAGCACTTGGTCGAGTTTACCTCGGGAGTCGTGCTGGAAGCGAAGTGCAGGTTCGTTCAAGATGGCCGGTCCCACGTGTCTCGTCGCACCCACGGGTCTCAGCTTTGCTGCAGATGTGAGTTGAGGTCGGAGAGGTCTGGGAATCCGGGTCTCGTCGGGCTCTGAAGTCTGGATCCTCGAGGGAAGACGACAAAGTGAAGCCGCTGGACGCTTGATGGTGCCTGCAGATGCAGGGTGGACACTCCTTGCCCACAAGGGAGATTTCTTCAGTCTTCTGTGGAGCAGAACGTCGAAGTCCAGAGTTTCTTCTTGTAGAGTATTCAGGATTAATCTAATTTGGAATGGGACCAGCTCCTACCTTTATCCTGCTTAAAGGGGTTGCACTACTGACTAGGACCCTCCCCTGGGTGGGACCAGGAAGGGGGGTGGTTACACCCCCTATCCTTTGTCCGGCTTCCCGCCAGAGCTGGGGCTGGAGTGCCCCAGCAACTGGTTTGAACCGGTGTATGCACAGGGCACCTTGTGTGCCCCAGGCATGTCTCATTCCTTTCAGGCCTATCCTACCCAATACACAAAATCCTGTCTGGGGTGGTGCTAGCACCTCCCAAGGCAGGAAACCCCTTTGTCCAAGCCGCCCTCGCTGGAAGGACTCCCAGCAGCAGGAGGTCAGACTTGTGTCTGTGGTGGCAGCATCCATTTTGTGATGCCAAGGCTCGAGTTAACTTTAAGCGGGGTTCACAGTTACATACATGTCGTGTCCCTCTAGAAGGGTGTAATGCTACCCCCGTCGCCAGAATTGGCGAGGGGGTAGTATTCCAATTCGTATGACACCTTACTCGACATGTTTATATAATGCTATACCAGAGTTAGCATTCAACCGCGAGGTCGATAATGCACTTAAGAGTATATGGTATAGCGTTATCATGGAACAGCTACTTGGTTCCGCAAGCTGCAGACGGGCTCAGCTCATGCCAGAGCACCATCTCACATAATTCCAAGCACTCTGCCTTCAGGATTGTTAAGGCCTGCCATAGGAGTGAATGATAGGAGGATATGTGTCCATTTTAGGGTTAGATATAGGTATACTATATCTACAGCAAAGGGTGATTACACCACCTTGCCCCAGCTGTCGTGCAGCCAGTTGTGTCAGTTTTAGATGGCCAGCCAGGGGTGGCATAATACATGCTTCAGCCCCTGGTAGGCCCTGGGTACACCTATGCCCTGGATACCTAAGGTATACTGTACAGGGACTGATAAGGTGGCCCAGTACCAATTGGTAAATGCACCTAAAGTACATGGTTGTCAATTTAGAGAGAGAACAGCTAGGCTGTGGGTCTGATTAGCAGGCCCACAGCCAGGGAAAGTCGTAAACCAGTGAAGCAAAAAGCAAAAATCCGGGGTGACCATAGGATTGCAGACCCCACTCTCCTACACTGGTCACAGACAGGAAGCTGTACTTAGACAATGCTCTACGGCAGGGACACACACGAATCCCCAGGAGGAAGTCCAGAGAAGGAAAAGGCTTTGACCAATAAGAAGCAAGGAAACAAGAGTGAGGTTGTAGCCAAACAGTGGTATGTAGTGGACAGGCTCTAAGCCTGTTTTAAGCTGAGTTTATTTTCAAGAGATTTCGCAAGCACAGGCGCTGTGCAGTGGAACCTTAAAACATATCTTTCCAGCTCTAAAAGGTCTTAGAAGGGTCAGTGTGGAACTTTGAATGGGTCTATCATGACTGCCGCAACCCAGCCCACAGTAGAGCGGTGGAGGGGGCAAGTATGGAGCGTAAGTCCTGTCAGCCCAGTGGGTGCTGCGCACCTGACAGTTGCGGCCCGTGGACGGAGTTCCGTGGGGCGGAAATGCGGGGCAGGGGAGGGGCAGGGTGGGGGGTAGTAAACACCGGAACATGGATGATTGCAGGTAAGTAAACAATTAAATGAATAAAACAAATTTTGTAGCACGCGCTGCATCGCATTTTGCAATGCAGGGCACGCAACAAAATTAATTTTACATTCATTTCACCGTCCAAGCCTCTGCCTGACCACGTCATGCCACAGAAGACCTCAAAGCTCTTCTCTTTAAACAACACCTGGCCTAATTTGCTTCTTTCTCCTCACGGTCCCTCCAATCGCATACCAACCTCAACCTGCACAAACTATTGATGATCCGCTTGGGGTACTGTCCCACCTGCTTGTCATTGCTACGATCTACCTCCGGGAAAACACTAATCCTGGAGTTAACCTTTAATGTACATGTATAATTTTTTATTTGTTATTATTTAGTTCTCTCTTTATTGTGAAGCACTCTAATACCTTCGGGCCATGTCTGCGCTATATAAAATCACACAAATAAGTACATATGCCAAACATTGACTAAGAAGACGTCAGAGTGCTTTGCCGGGAGAGTGAAGTTTGCTGTTTCATAAATTTACTTGTGCATTTGTTTGTAAAGTGCACGTTCACTCCTTGGACTTGAATAACAGGCATTATTGGTAGCCAGCTTAATAGTACTCATTTGATTGTCCTTGGAAGGATGAAAGGCTGAGAAGACACTCTGCACTTTGAACCTGTGGCCATGGAGTCAAACATATGTCTCTGGAGTGTATGCATTATGCCAGTAAGCCCCCAGACCTGGTTGAGAGAGAGAATAAATAATATAATGCAGCCTGATTGATCAGGAATGTGTAGACAGTAAAAGCAGACGGCTACAGTATGCTTACTTTGTGCAATTGGTCTTAAAGGGTGAGCACTGGTCATTTTTTTAGGCCTGGTGTAAAGAGAGCATTAATTGTCCCGCTGTCATCATATTTTCTCTAAATTAATTTCCACTAAAAATACAGAAATATATACATACAAGGGCTTTCAAGTCAGCCCTTTTCATCTATTGATCTGTTCAAGTCTCATTCACATTTTACCTAAACTAATGGTAGTACAAAACATTGGCTCTCTTCATCATCAGGAGTGGCATTTTGTTGTACGCATAAGTCTAAAAGTCTCCTTCAGTGCTAGGGCTGATAGACTAATATATGCTTTAATTTTATTTTCGTACATTTATTTTTGCAATAGGTACTTTTTTACTTTTATTTGAGAAACCTATGCCCACCACAATTAGATAGTTGCATTTTCACTTTTTCTCATATTTACTCTTTTAATGCGTATTGCATGTTTACAACGAAAATAAAAATGAATTAAGACATTTCAGGCTTGCCAAGGCCAGGCCTATTGGCTTTGCCAATTACTGTTGGAAATAAGACATCAATAGAGAGAAAGGCAGCAAAGGGAAAAAGAAGGAGGAAGCGAAAGACAACAAAACTGTAACAAGGGGTGAAAGCAGGGATGAAAAAGAATCGGTAAGGCAGAGATTGAGATAGGAAGTGAAAGGTTGTGGAAGAAAGAGCACGAGATGGACTCAAGACTATGCGCCACATGTACGACCACTTAATTTTGCAACTCGCTAATTGCGATGTTTAGTGGCTTGCAATTTGCAAGTCGCAAAATGAAATGTGTGACAGTGCATCACCAAATGGGTTGCAGAGGGACGTGCCTCATTAATATTCATGAGGCCGGTCGTAATTTACGACCCCATTGGGAATGGCTAGCACTCACAGGGATGGTGGCCTACTGGGGTCAGCAGACCATCATGTCTGTGACTGCTTTTGCAATAACGCAGTTTTTTTTTATGCGGCCTGTTTTCCTTTAAAGAAAACAGGCTGCATTTAAAAAAGAAAAAGAAGCGTTTCTGTTTCATTTCTTAAGAGTAGGCAGTGGTCACAGGGACCTCTGCCTGCTATTAAAAACGTTTTTGCTGCCAGTTACAAAGGGCATGGGGTCCCCTGGGGATCCCTTTGCTTTTGCGACTGGCTTACCACCCACTTGAAGTAGGTGGTAAACTGTGATTGTTTTGGGACCGCATTCCAGTCGCAAAACAAGTGTACAAGGCCTTGCGACTCGCTATTAGGAAGGGACGTCGATGGCACTCCCCTTCCTAACTAATAGAGAATCGAGTGGTTAAAAGGTTACCAACTCACAAAATAGGGTTGATACATGCTACAACCCTTTTTTAGCTGTCACAAATATGGCATAAATCTCTGTTTGCACCCGCTAAAAACGGTTGTACATGTGGCCCCAAGAGCTGTGGTATTCACCAAGCCTAGAATTCTTGAGCAGGGCGCCTTAAGAAAAACCTTTTTGCTGTGGATAATGGGACAAACGCACAGATTACTATTTTATCAGATTGAAAACTAATTTCCACACTGAAGTGACACTGGAGAAGCGAAGGAAGCTATAGCTGCAAATATCAAGCTAAAACATCACATGTAGTAGTAGTAGAAAAGCTTTATTCGTTTTTTGTAAATTAAAAAATCATAAAAGCTACATCAGAGGAAAAATCAATACAAGATGTACACAAAATAACATTACATTTAGTCCAGACTACAAAAATAAAAATATTATAAGCATATTAAACTTTTCCTTTTTCTAAAAACACTTTTTAAAAAGCCAACCACAGTGGCCACACACAGTTCATCATTAAGTATTTGGAGGTACAATAAGGCTGGGCGGCACTGGTACCAAGTTCCATGACTTTTCAAGAGTGGTTTGATCCATCGAACTCTCTCGTTATGATAAAATTTACAAAAGAGAATCACATGGAGGTTTGATTGTTCTGCCCTCCCATCACATGGACATTTGGTGAGCATTTTAGACCAATCATTGGTTTGTGGGAATGACACTAGGCGAAAAAAGATGTTAAATCTGAGCCTAGTGAGTAAGAATCTGTCAAAACCGTTAGTGCACCAATTCAGATAGGGTTCCATGTTAGCCGAGGTGAGCAACAATTGGTGCCACACTACCGTTTCCTTATTCAGCTCAGAACCTAGGCGCAAGGATTCTAAATGATGCCAGCAACTATTCTTTAGATCTCTCCTCGAGATCCTGGATAACTCCTCTGGTGAAGTATAAAACTCAGGATTCCCCAGATCCTGGCAAAACTTTTGGATGTATGACAACCACGCTATGTTATTAGATTTATCAAGAGCCATAACATCGCGGAGAATCTCTCTGTTGAGTTCCAAATCTACTCCAGTCCAAACCCTGTGCCAAAGTAACAAAGGTTGCATCGCAATCAGGTCACTGATGTGTCGAACCCCCAGCTCAGCATGACAATTGAACACAGATAAACTAGATGGAACGGCTAAAATATACCTTAAAAAAGCATTTTCTACTACTTGTAATTCCCTAGTATCTTGGATGCCCCAAACGCCAGCCCCATAAGTGGCTGTACTAACACATTTGGCCATGTAAATTTTGAGTAAAATTTCAGGGGGTCTTTACCCATTTTTCGTGAAAAGACCATAAGTGCTGCGGTTGCCTTTTTGAACGACAGGGTCCTACTCCTTATCGCTGAACCCCAGTGCCCCCCACCCTCAAGGACTACTCCTAGGTAAGAGAAAGATTTAGTAGTCTGCACTCTTTCCTTACGTGCAAACAGTTTGCAGGTTTTAAACTTGCCCCTGGCGCACGTCATTGCAAAGGTTTTTTTCACATTTAATGACAGTCCCCTGGATTGCATAAAGTTCATATAAGCGTCCAGGGCTAGCCTCAGACCTCGCTCTGTCCTCGCCATAATGACAGCATCGTCAGCATATAATAATGAGACCACTTGCTTGGAATTAATTCTGGGCGAGTCAATAACTTTGGACACCAGAACATCCTCTAAATCGTTTGTATATAAATTAAAAAGGAGGGGCGCGAGTACGCACCCTTGCCTTACTCCGCGCTTCACGTGAAACGGCTTGGTGCATTCTCCACTGGTTCCGTATCTCACCCTTGCCCTTGCCCCAGCATAAAGTTGTCTTAAAAAAGAAATGATGGCCTCTTCTACTTTAAGAACCTCCAGCACCTTCCACAGTCGATCATGCTTCACGCAGTCGAATGCGGCACTCAGGTCGACAAATGCCGCATAAAGTTTACCTGCCTTGGCCTGGACGTATTTTCCTCGAAGGAGTGTGAAATTCAAGACCTGTTCCACAGTTCCCATCCCCTTGCGGAAACCGTACTGAACCGGGGATAGCACTGCTGCTTCCTCCACCCAGGAAGATAACCGGCTCAGGACGGCCCTTCCCGTGATTTTCATAAAGGAATCAAGAAGGGAGATAGGGCGATAACAAGAAGGGCTCTCCCTATCTCCCTTCTTGAAGATGGGAATAATAATGGAATCAGACCAGGTCCTAGGAAACCCCAACTCACAACTAGCGTCCAGGACTCTCTTCAGTATGGGAGACCATAAATCGACTAAATGTTTAAATAAATCGATAGGAACCCCATCTATTCCTGGAGCTTTACCTCCCCTACTCTGCTCGATGGCAGCGGACATTTCGCCGATTGAGATGTCTAAGTTAACTGGTTGAAAGTTCCGAGCCTCATCCCTATCCGAACCCCCCATATCAACAAGCTTTGGAAACCCCTCTGGGTTATAAACTTCCGAAAAAAAGTCAATCCAGGAAGCTTCATTGATGGCAACCTCCACCCTAGCATTATTTGGTGCATTAAAAAAGGGTGCATTAACTGCTCGCCAAAATAGGGCACTATCCTTAGATTGTGCGGCAGTAACCAGATTGTTCCAGGCCTCCTGCTTTATGTTGTTCTTACAGTTCTTCCGGGAAAGACGATAGACTTTCCTGCAGTTGGCCACCTCGCCCGGGTCCCTAATCTTTTTATGTAATGCAGCCATGAGATGTGAATGTGCCCTAGAACAGGGGGCATCGAACCAGGAATTGGTCGTCGACCTAGTGGTAGGGCCTTTCCCCTTACGAGACAGGCTATCTCGTAATCTGTAACATGTAATCTGTGGAAGTCAAGATGAGATGCTGCAGAAATGCTCTGTAAGTCTCAGTAAAAAAGAATCCAATGCAATCTTTATTTGACCATTCTTATGATAAACTTTCCAGCACCTGAGGCCACACTGACTCACTTCAGAGACATCCTTCCTCAGGGCTGTAGGGTCGTAGGCAGCAGTAGGGTAGTTGAGGTGCACCAGGCAATCAATAGATTCTTCCATTGATCTCGTCAGAGTCACAAAATGGTATGTATTGCTTGGCTGTGTTAAACTACTTTTTGCATTGGTTTCTCTATTATTGTTCCCTCTTTTTATTCACTCTCTCTTAGTTTAAAAGATAGCCACAAAACTCTCCTTTATTATTTTCCTGGAATCTATTGATGAATATGTCAGTACATCACTCATAAGGGGGGAAAGACGATTTGTATTTTTATCTTGATTGGGGTGGGTTGTTACTGCTGTATTGTCCCTATGTCATTGTGAAACAGAAGTAAAATAATACGGTTAAAATAAATCAGTTTAGGTGTTGTCGGTATAATAATTGGGTGGGTTTTGCTCTTGGACACTTTGGAGCAGTGGCGTAGCGTGGGTGGGGCCACAGGGGCGGTTGGACCTGGTGCTAAATTCTTAGGGGCGCACATTTTTTTAATTTTCTTTAAATCTAATAGATGTGCTTGGGGGTAGGGTTCTCATTACTAGACTGGTGGAAGGGACTCAGGAAGTGCTACCAGCCCACCCAGGGTGGTGGCAAGCCATGCTATGTGGCTGCCTTGGTTGGACCTCAGGTTTTATTACAGAGTTCAGGTGATACCTTCAGTAACTTCACACCGCATCAGTGCTTGATAATATTCAAGCTTGTACTCAGTATGCTCCACCGGTGCCTGGTTGGTACCCTACATGGGCCGTGTGTGGGGTGTAGATCGGACATATTTGTATTAATGTGCAATTTTTGTTAAGCTTGAATCCAATATTTGCTCTGGTGAATTCTCCAAAGTATTTAGCCCTTCCCATTCAAATTGGCGAGTTTCTATTACCATCCAACTCTAAATCAAAGGCCTACGTATTTTACTAGTTGATTAGTTTACTTGGATTTACATGTCAGTGAAAACTGAAAACTTCCTATAGGAAGATGCGATTTTTTTTTTACTTGCAACCCTGGCGCCCCAGGCAAAACCACTTTAGCGCTATAAAAACTGGGATGGGTTCCAGGCCTGAGTGTTTGTTCTTCAGCTGTTACAGTATGTTACCATTTAGCTTTTAATTGCTATCATGCCACCCTGAGCGTATCAACTTCTCAGATCTCGTCCTTTCAATAACCCCGACACCTCCTTTCCTGCAAGTGCCCTAACTTGCCTAACCCGCTCTTCTAAAATAGAAAAATGGTATTAATGAAGGCGCCTCCCACCTGGAGGTGTGCGTCACCCACCGTGGCCCACAGGGAGGTGGTGCGTTCTCACAAAGGTGTGCCTGAACATGTGCCCTCTGCTGGCACCGTGGGGTAACAGGAACACTCAGGGGAGTGAGTTAGGGCTTTGTTCTTCTGAACTTGCTACTGCCTGTGCTAAGGGGTGTAGCTTATGGTAGATGCGGATTTTAGGGTGTTACATACACCTGCACCCACCCCTTTTATTATTAGGAGGACTGGCCATTGACTGTAATGAAATCTGTAATTACTATTCCAACTCCACGCACGCTTTGATGGTAGGGTAGGTTATAAAGCCGACTGAGGCAAATATAACTGCACTTTTAGTTTTTGGATACACTTTCTTGAAAATACCTAAACACACTACCAGGACCAAAACAAAGTTGGAGTGGTGCACTACTCAGGTGAAGTTTCTCAATAAGTCACGTAGGTTTGTTATGTTGTGTCAATAAATCCTTTATTCTCAATGTCATCCGACAGTAAAGAGTTCCAGCCAACGCGTTTCGTTCATTTGAAAATTAACTTCTTCAGGGCAATGGATTGTGTGTGATCGTTGTGGAGAGATGATCCTTAGATCCCCATATGTTATCCCAAGGGCGAAAACGAGGTAGGCCAGGTGTGCTCGTAGTGTTAGTTGCCAAATGATGTTTGTTGGGGACACGCAAAATGGCGCGATAGCGAAGGCCTCACTGATAAGGGCCAGCAAATCATGGTTCAGAGGTGCAGAACGCTAAAGTCAATCCTGCTCGAATCTGAGTGAAGATATAACTGAGGCAAATATAACTGCAATTTTAGTTTTTGGATACACTTGGTCTAGAATACCTAAACACACTACCAGGACCAGTCCTCATAACGCACTGGCCCTCAAAAAGATATTGTTTGTCTGGTTCTGTGAAGGTTAACCCATGCTCTGTGGCCGGATCCGGTCCTCACAGCCTGGGTTTTATATGCAGATGAATATATATATATATATATATACATACATACATGCACATGCACACACACACACACATGCTGACAAAACAGCCACTCTCCCTTTTGCTCTCTCTCTTTCACTTTTTTGCTTTCTCTCTGCGGCGAAGATCTTCAAGAATGTTGGCAATATTACAAAATATGTTCTTTCCTCCCGCTTAAGTATCCCTAACAATCCTCACCACTCCTCTCCCATTCCACTGCCCCTAAGCCACGCTCGTGCCCTGCTTGTCAGATCATGTGTTTTTAATAGGATGTCATGGAGACGGTTGGAAAACCTAAAGCTCACCCCCCCCCAACCTTACGTGCTGGAGCCGGGAGTCATAGAGACAGCAGCAGGAAGAGAAAATGGGAAGTGGTAGCGACCGCTCGACATGTCCTGCCTTCTGGTACCCCTGGTACTTCCCTTACTGACCCCCACCCAACCCCACCAGCTTCAAGGGTCATGGAGGCAGGAAGAGAAAGTGCAGCCTTACTCTTCATAGTTTACATTCCCTCTTCCCCTGGCAGCACCTAGGAAGCGATGATAGTCAGAGAAGGACAATGCGTCAATCTTGTGATGTCATGGGTTGTTAAAGATTGTGTGATGTCACTTCCGTTAGGCCTAGCGTTCTTCTGAATGGGCGCACTACAACCTTAGCTGTATGCCTGGTTGTTCCTAGATGCAACCAGATACCTTTAGATACTGGACTGGGAAAATCGTCTCTCTTCCATCTTTGCAAATCCCTGCAAGCCACATAGGATGCGCATTGGTAAAATACATTTATTTGGTACGTGCAGTCCTGAATGTTTGCTTGACGTCGCCGCCCGTGCATCTCCTTGTTTATCGAGGGATTTGGCAGAAGACACTGTTTGAAAGACTTAAAGACTTAAAGCCCACAGTGTTATGTTTTTTCAAGCCTTATGTTTTGTCGACGTCTTTATATTCCCTATGTCCTGACTTGCACCGCCACCTGCATGTTCACTGTGGAATCAAGCATCGGTCAGCGCCTCGAAATGGGACGTTGCACTACTGCAGTGCAATTTTGAAGAGGCTTTTACACCGACTGACCAGAGCAAAATCAGATTTGCATCGACCAACCGGCAAATAAAGCTTTTCTTTTGCCAACGGCACATTTTGTTTTATGTGGCAAGTTTTTTCTTTACGTTTTAGATGGCAAATGACAATATTTGCCTTTGTTACGATGGGTGTTCATACCTAGGCTTCTTTGTCTCTTTCCCCCCTTTTCTTCCTTCCCTTTAAATTGTTTGTTTGGGTGACTTTTCGCACCCCTACGTTTCAGGATGACTTTTTGCATCCTACGTCCTAGTTGCAGTGTCCCCTTTGTGTTTTAGTTTAAATGAAAATCCAGCCCAGATGCAAGAACATATAAGGTCATTATAAAGTGCTTGTACACCAAAATGGCTTCTCTGCGCTGACTGGATGAGTTAGACAGGACGCTAAAAGGCAAGGTCGCCGCACCATGCATAAGTGAAGAGAATAATCAGGTTTTATGACGAGCAATGGACTTGAAGGAAGATCCTGGCCACCAGGAAGAACGCTCGACAATCCAGGGTCAAGCACAGACATGAGAACAGCCGCTGCCACTTTTTGGTGTACCAGGGATCTCACAGCTGGCCTGGTGACACTCATCGCAACATGCACGTGCAGGAGGTTAGAATCCATGTGGTTGACTACCAGTCCACCTTTTAACATATACCCTGACATATACATCCATCAGGGGCTATCTTAGACACAACGGGGCAGGTTTACAATAAACGAACGCAGCGCCGCGCAGCCAGTCATTTTGCTGCGCTGCGTTAGTTTGGAAGCACAGGGATGCAACATATTTACAGAAATATGTTACATCTCTGTGCTTCCACCTGCGCAGGCGCACAAACTGCTGCCATGCGCCGGCATGGGGATGATTGTTCATGTGCGGGAAGGAAACCCCTTCCTGCACATAAACAATCAGGAATGGCGTTTTATAACTTCTATGTGTGCCGCATTAGCACACATAGAACTTGTAAAACTCATTTATTTAAAGGATTGTTTATGGGGCACCTTCCGGTACATAAACAATCATTAGAGGTTATTTCCTCGTTCCTCATGTGCTGCAGAATGCGGCACGCAGAGAAAGAGGAAGACAACAAGGAGAAATTAATAAATTTCTCCTCATTGCGCCTCCCTACGCCACCCCTGGGGAGGAGTAGCATTCAGACCTATTTCCAGATTTACGATTTCTTGTAAATCTGCAAATGTGTCTGGCTCCATGGGTGTTGCATGGGAACACTCACAACAGCACCCATGGAACGCCCCGTTGACGCAAAGTTCTGTGTGTAAAGGGGCCTTATTTACAAGGACAGGAAAAGCCATGCAGGGAGGTTTTTCCTGTCCTTGTAAATTTGGGGCAGAAAAATGCGCTGCCCATGCGTCACAAAAAGTGACGTACTGACAGCGCAAGGGGCTTGTAATTCTACCCCAATATATTTTAAGAACACAAATGCATGACAGGATGCTAAACACGATAGCACACTGTGGCCCTGATTTACCTAGGACTTGCGTTGTCCTTGTGGAAGCAAGTCGATGCAAGGCAACCCAAGTCCTTAAATTATATTTACTAAGCCGTGGAAGGGGCGATTGGTGCCGTCTTGCGTGACTTTGTAAACAAATGTAATGCATCAGCTTACACTATATTACATTGCATTTCACAATGGTATCTGTTCCCTTGCAGAGTTGCGTTGCATGAAACTTTAGTAAATTTAGCCTACTTTGTCTCAGACACAGGGTTGAAATTGAGTATCCAAAGGAGAACCAAACGTAGCTCCAACACTGGAAAAGAGCCAGGAAGGTGGATGCTGGAGTATATGTTAAGGGGCGAAATAGTAGTCAAAATTCGACCAGTTAGGCCAGTAGTGCCATTCCTGACATTTATTACTCCAAAGATGGAATTTGGAACACACTACGGAACCTGCATTAGGTGAAGAAAGTGGCCCGAGATGAATACATCATGGCGCATTATTGATGCAAATCCAAATATTGGTGTGACTGTATTGATTACACTCCTGCATTGAATAGTGATTCACTCGGGTGTAATATCTGGACAAAAATGTATGCAGCGTGACACACTAGTGATGATTATCGAAAGCTGGTATTTGAGGCAAGTGTTTTATCTAAAACATGTTTTTTAAAATGTGCCTGAAAATTGTCTGATTGCATAATCATCATTTACAGTATGAAGTCGTGTGTTATATGCATTTATACTGATTGACAAATGTTTTTTATGTTTTCTGTGTCTATTAATGATAGGGCTGGATATTATCCCTTCTACACTGCTTAGCAAGTATGCACTTAAAAATGGCTGAGTGTTGTTGTTTCACTGACAAAGTGAGGAAGGCTCACACCGAGCAGAAAAGCCTCTTGTCTTAGCAGCCTATTCAATACTGAAAACTCCCCTGAGTCAAACTCCTCTTTAGCACATTGGGCCTCAGAGTAGCTAAGAGAGATGTAGCCAAGTACTGGGGTGCTCCAGAACCCCCTACTCGTAACCCGGGCCGGGAAGGCGAAGCTGGACCTGATGGGGGCCGGGTCAAAAGCTGTCCGGAGGCAGGAAGCCCGCCGCGCCCCCATTTGCATCACAGCTAGTAAAGGGGCAGCCAGGATTGGTCTCCCAAGGGCGAGCGCCCCTCCCCCCATCAGAGGGTGAGGGGGGATAAAGAGGGCCAACAGGCCACAAGGAAACACAACCACCCCCCTCCCCCTCACAGAGACGATAGAAGACTCCCACCCACCCGCATCAAAAGAAAGCGGGCGTCGCAGTCGCAAGGGTAGAGGTGAAGCGGAACAAACATTAGGAAGGTAGTAAACAGAGAGAAATTACTAAAAGGTAGATGGAAGGTGCTCACAGTGTCCTTGGGATGCCTTACAGCAGGGGCACTGGGGAGCCAAGTGGCGGCGTGCCGCCATAGGAAGAGTAGATGTAATGCTCCTGCAGGACCTTTGGGATGCCTCATGGCAGGAGTACCGAGAGGGAAAGATGCAAGGACTCATCCTCAGGAAAGATAGAGTAGATGCTCAAGTAAGGTCCTTGGGATGCCACCCGGCAGGGGCCCCTGGGAGCAGGGAGGGCCCAGGAAAGGGTACAGGGTGAGCGGGGCGGCACTGGCAGCCCGAGCAGGTCCTGACGGACACCCTCCAAGTCGGTAGCAAGTTGAAGCCTAGACCCGTGAATCAGAGGTCCCTCCCCTCCTGGGAAAGGGAGGAAGCTGGGTCCATACTGCGACCAAAACACAAGAAGAAAAACAAGCATTTGCAATGCAATAGGTCTCGCATTAGGAAAATTTGAGCTATTGGTATTGTAAATGACACATTTTTTATGTATGTGTTGGTTTTGAAAATAGCGAAATTAATAGCTTTGTCATTTACAATGCCAATAGTTTTAACTTTCGCAAATGAAACACCTATAGCATTTGTAATGCAATATGTGTTGTATTTACGTGACTTTGATGTATTGATATTACAAATAACAATGGCTTTTAATTTTTTTAATAATTAATACTTAAATGAAAGTTATTGTAATTTATAATGGCAATAGCTTACATTTTTGTAAATAACTTTTGTGAAGATTATGTTCAGTGTATTTTATTGTGACGAAAATCCCAGAACAGAAGTTAAATATTAACATCTTTTTGTGACATTTGTGATAAAGCATGAACCATTGAGAGAACATATTTGAACCAGTTGTTGTTGAATGGTTGCACAGATTGATGCTATGGTGACGCTGAGTGATGTTGTGGTTGCGACGAGTGATGCTGTGGTAGCGCATAGTGATGTTGTGGTGCCCCTGAGTGATGCTGTGGTGGTGCTGAGTGATGCTGTGGTGATGCGATAGATAGATAGAGTGTAATTATGTGGTGTGTATCTATGTGACACTGAGTGGTATTTGGAGTGTATGTTGCATTGAGCGCAGTGTAATTTTGTAGCATATAATTATGTGGCACTGAGTGGTATTGTGTGGAGTGTGTGTTGCATTCAGTAGAGTGTAATTATGTGGTGTGTAATTATGTAGCACTGAGTGGTATTTGGAGTGTATGTTGCGTTGAGCGCAGTGTAATTATGTAGCATATAATTATGTGGCACTGAGTGGTATTGTGTGGAGTGTATGTTGTATTCAGTAGAGTGTAATTGTGTGGCGTGTAATTATGTGGCACTGAGTGGTATTGTTTGGAGTGTATGTTGCATTGAGTGCAGTGTAATTATGTAGCATATAATTATGTGGCACTGAGTGGTATTTGGAGTGTATGTTGCATTGAGTGCAGTGTAATTCTGTGGCGTGTAATTCTGTGGCACTGAGTGGTATTTAGAGTGTATGTTGCGTTGAGCGCAGTGTAATTATGTGGCGTGTAATTATGTGGCACTGATGGTATTTGGAGTGTACGTTGAATTGAGTGCAGTGTAATTGTGTGGAGTGTAATTATGTGGCAATGAGTGGTATTTGGAGTGTATGTTGCATTGAGCGCAGTATAATTATGTGGCACTGATTGGTATTTGGAGTGTATGTTGCATTGAGTGCAGTGTAATTATGTGGTGTGTCATTAAGTGGCACTGAGTGGTATTTGGAGTGTATGTTGAATTGAGTGCAGTGTAATTATGTGGCGGGTAATTATGTGGCACTGAGTGGTATTTGGAGTGTATGTTGCATTGAGTGCAGTGTAATTATGTGGCGTGTATCTATGTGGCACTGAGTTGTGTGGGGGGGTTGTGTGTGTGGGGTTGTGTGTGTGATGTGTGTGTTGGGTTGTGTCTGTGGGGTTGTGTTTGGGGTTGTGTGTGTGGGGTTGTGTGTAGGGTTGTGTGTGTGGTGGGTTTGTGTGTGGGGGGAGTTTGGGTGTATGTGTGGGGTTTTGTGTGTGTGTGGTTGTGTGTGTGGGGGTGGTTGTGTGTGTGGGTTTGTATATGTGTGGGGTTTTGTGTGTGGGGGGTTGTGTGTGTGGGGTTGTGTGTGTGTGTAGGGTTGTGTGTGGGGAGTTGTGTGTGTGGAGTTGTGTGTGGGGGTTGTGCATGGAGGGTGTTGTGTGTGTGTGGTTGTGTGTGGGGGGGATGTGTGGGGGTTGTGTGTGTGGGGTTGTGTGTGTGGGGTGTGTGGGTGTGGGGTGGTTGTGTGGGTGTGTGGGGGGGTTGGGTGTGTGTGTGGGGTTGTGTGTGTGGTTGTGGTTGTGTGTGTGTGGTTGTGTGTGGGGGGGTTGTATGTGTGTGGGGTTGTCTGTGTGTGGGGTTGTCTGTGTGTGGGGTTGTGTGTTTGTGGGGTTGTGTGTGTGTGTGGTTGTGTGTGTGTGGGGGGGGTTATGTGTGTGGGGGGTTATGTGTGTGTGTGGGGTTGTGTGGTTGGGGTGTGTGTGTAGGGGATTGTGTGTGTGGGGGGCCCGTATGTGTGGGGGAGTGGGTGTGGGGGGTGGGGGGGTTGTGTGTGTGGGGTGTGTGTGGGGGGTTGTGTGTGTGGGGGGGTTGCATGTGTGGGGTGGGGGTGTGTGGGGGGTTTGTGTGTGTGGGGTGTGTGTGGGTGTGTGTGGGTGTTTGTGTGTTTGTGGGGTTGTGTGTGTGTGTGGGGTTGTGTGTGTGTGGAGTTGTGTGTGTGTGGGGTTGTAAGATTGTGTCTGTAACATGGATCCGTACATGGATCTGTAATACTGAAATGGCTGATGGGTTCGAGTACTTTTTGAATTGGATTCAAGGCTATCTGCAGATCCTTGTTCGTCCAAATATACATAAAACTTTTCAAAATGTATCCTCTTCATGCCCAACTCAAGTACTTATGGACCCTCCCATGTTTTTTGCCACTGCTTAACAGTTCCCACTACAAAATGGGGTAACCCAATGGTCGTGGACCTGGGTGTAGTGAGGTATAGAAAACAATGGCCCAAGACCTTTATTTGATATAGCAGAAACGATATGTACGTAGTTATTAAATGAAATATTTACGAGCCAGCTCCAAGGGTCAGCTCAAGTTAATTAATACACCTGTCAAAGGAAAATGCAACAGACCAAATTCAAGGAACAGAAGAAATTTAATTCATTGCATCTAGAATGTAGAGTACAAATCACAGTAACAATTCATGAACGTGTAGGTTGCCCCAAGGGGGGTGACGTGCAAAGGAAAGTAAAGTGGTTGGCAGTGTGTTTAGTGGTTAGGTGGTAGAGGGGAAAGTCTTTAGGATGGTGACCTAGAGATTAATTTACAATATTTACAAATGGAGGATCGGTTCAAAAATCACCGTCCTTGTTAACCTGGCCACAAAGATGATTATGAATACATTTGTAAATTCATTCAAACACTGTGGGCATATAATTCCAATTTTATGGCACGTGAGGTATGGGAAATCAGGGTCCAGGTTGAATCAATTGAGGGCGTCGACGTTTCGACTCGTCTTAAGGCCTGTGGGTAAGTTGGACCTGGGCCGTGCGAGTCTTCATCAGGACTATTAGGGACAACCAAGGGCTGTTGATGACCCTTGGGGGATGAAGGGGAAGAATGAGGCTGTTGCAGGGGAGACTGTTAAGGTAATTAACATCTCAAACGGGGGGCGCACTTACCCTTAAGGTGGAACCGTGTGGTGAAGGATTCACAGCAGATCCATGGGTACGATGGACACCTGTAAGGTAATGGGGTGTGGTTAAATTTGGGTACTCAATGTGTGCGATAGTCTGGTCAAACCAAGGCTTGGCCAGTCGGATAATTTACCTTGAAAGGAGCTGAATCAAGGATGTATGTAGCTCCAAGGGAAACAAATTCCTCTCTCGTTAAGGCCTTCAATGAATGATGCGGCTGTAATAGAAGGGGGCTTGTGTCAAGAATCTGGTAATCGGTATCAACTGTATCTACACAGTCTGAAGCAGGCAGCAGACTGTCCACGGGAGAAATTACCTTATTGCTGCTATGAGTCAGCGTATTTCGTGATGCTCGGGATCCGCGCTACTGCAACCGAATGTGTCAGTGCGTTTAGCCTCGAGGACGTTATAGGCACGAACGTCGCCCAACGTCATTGACATAGAGGAAAGACTCTGTGGAGAGTCAATGTACACGTGATCGATGCATACAATTGTCATAGTAACGACCATCATTATTGTCGTGCAAATGGAAGCATAATGTGCAACATACTATATTACAAGCAAAAGACAGTGAGGTTAAGAAATTCAAGAATACACAATTAAATGCGGCACAAAGTCAGGTTGAAAATTATCATGACCCCGCGATCAACATTATTATGAGATCGTACCGCTAACAGTGAAGACATAATGTGCAACATAATACATTACAGACAGATGACAGTGTGGTTGAAAATATTGTACAGTTTGAGGATCAAGTGGGAAACAATTATCACTGCATCCTTGGTGTACTATCCAGAGGGTACGGATCTAACCCCATGGTAAAGTCAGCATGGCAGGTCCAGACGTGGGCATGCATTATATACCTAATAGTGCCACTTGTCTGTTGATCTCCTCCTGTTCATTTAACCCTTTGGAGACCGTATCTAAAGAGTGTATCCATCTGCATTCTCGTTTACTGAGAATGCTGCTGAGATCTCCGCCTCTCGGGTTGGGTACCACCTTTTCAATGGCCCACCAACTGAGACTGGTAGCTTCATGCTCAACTGTAGTAAAATGCTCGACTAGGGGTGCGCCTTGTATTTTACAACGAATACGGCTGCAATGTTGTAAGATGCGGGATTTTATTCTCTGAATGGTCTGTCCAATGTACATAAAGCAGCATGGGCATATGATTGCATAGATCACCCCAAATGTATTACAGTTGCTGTGTTGCTTCAGTGTGTATGACTGATTGTTGTGAGTGAACACGGTCCGTTCTATAGTCATAGGGCATGCCTTACACGTACCACAATAAACACCCCCACATGCGTACGATATACACCCTCCCCAAGATACACAAAAGAATGGAAGACCAGGGAGACCCATCATATCAGGATGTGGTTCTCTACTGGAACCATTGTGTAAATATATAGATGTTTTTTTAAAACCTATTGCGATAGCTACACCCACATACCTGAGGGACACAATGCAAACTATTCAGTTGATTGATGGCCGCCCACACGACCCTAAGTCATGCCTTTTAGCAACTATGGACATCACTGCCCTTTACACGAACATCCCTCAACAAGCGGCTTTAACATGCATTGAAACTGTGCTGAATCAAAGACCAGCTCCCCATAGAGACCCACCGAGTTCATTGTACAATTACTAACTATTGCTATGACAAAGAACTTCTTCGTTTTCCAAGACAAGTACTATGTTCAAACTAAGGGCATAGCTATGGGGGCTAGCTTTGCCCCCAACTTGGCGATCATATACATGAGCGTGTACGAACACCAGTATGTACTCAATCAGTACAACCCCTACCAGAAGCATATCTCACTTTGGACACGCTATATAGACGATGTCTTGCTAGTTTGGGAAGGTAATAATGAACTTCTCAAAAACTTCCACGAATGGCTGAACACGTGTTCGGATGACATCAAATTCACGCTGGAATCCGATAATGAGTCTATCAACTTCTTAGACATACAAATCAAGACTGAGTCAGTGAGCCTTTATACCAGTCTCTACAGAAACAGCAGCAAGCGTAACACGTTGCTTAGGTACACAAGCCACCACCCCCGTAACCTCCGGGATAATTTGCCATTTGGCCAATTCCTCAGTTTACGAAGGAATTGCACCAAGAAGGAAGACTACTTTGATGAGTCTTCACTATTATTTGCGAGACTCAGTGAACGCGGCTATCCCCTCAGACTTCTTAAAAAAGCACATAAGCGGGCTTGGCACAACCATAGAGAACACTTACTCACACCCAAACCCAAAACAATAGGGGAGGACCGTTTGGTATGTGTAACCACGTTTAATACCAAGGGTAACGCCATCAAAAAGGCAAGTAATCGACACTGGCACCTATTGACTGAAGAATTAGGGAACATACCACCTCCCTTACATGTGTTACGCAAAGGAAAAAACATCAGGGACCATTTGATAAAATCTTTACTTCCCACCACCCGCACCTTGAGCCAAACTACACTTTGGGGCCTTCCACTGGTGACAGGACATAACAAATGTGGCACGTGTAAGGCATGCCCTATGACTATACAACGGACCGTGTTCACTCACAACAATCAGTCATACACACTGAAGCAACACAGCAACTGTAATACATCTGGGGTGATCTATGCCATCATATGCCCATGCGGCTTTATGTACATTGGACAGGCCATTCAGAGAATAAAATGCCGCATCTTACAACATTGCAGCCGTATTCGTTGTAAAATACAAGGCGCACCCCTAGTCGAGCATTTTATTACATTTGAGCATGAAGCCACCAGTCTCAGGTGGTGGGTCATTGAAAAGGTGGTGCCCAACCCGAGAGGCGGAGATCTCAGCAGCATTCTCAGTATACGAGAATGCAGATGGATACACTCTTTAGATACGGTCTCCAAAGGGTTAAATGAACAGGAGGAGATCAACAGACAAGTGGCGCTATTAGGTATATAATGCATGCCCACGTCTGGACCTGCCATGCTGACTTTACCATGGGGTTAGATCCGTACCCTCTGGATAGTACACCAAGGATGCAGTGATAATTGTTTCCCACTTGATCCTCAAACTGTACAATGTTTTCAACCACACTGTCCTCTGTCTGTAATGTATTATGTTGCACATTATGTCTTCACTGTTAGCGGTACGATCTCATAATAATGTTGATCGCGGGGTCATGATAATTTTCAACCTGACTTTGTGCCGCATTTAATTGTGTATTCTTGAATTTTTTAACCTCACTGTCTTTTGCTTGTAATATAGTATGTTGCACATTATGCTTCCATTTGCACAACAATAATGATGGTCATTACTATGACAATTGTACGCATCGATCACGTGTACATTGACTCTTCACAGAGTCTTTCCTCTATGTCAATGACGTTGGGCGACGTTCGCGCCTATAACGTCCTCTAGGCTAAACGCGCTGACACATTCGGTTGCAGTAGCACGGATCCCGAGCATGACGAAATACGCTGACTCATAGCAGCAATAAGGTCATTACTCCCGTGGACAGTCTGCCGCCTGCTTCAGGTAATACCGATTACCAGATCCTTGACACAAGCCCCCTTCTATTACAGCCGCATCATTCATTGAAGGCCTTAACGAGAGAGGAATTTGTTTCCCTTGGAGCTACATACATCCTTGATTCAGCTCCTTTCAAGGTAAATTATCCGACTGGCCAAGCCTTGGTTTGACCAGACTATCGCACACATTGAGTACCCAAATTTAACCACACCCCATTACCTTACAGGTGTCCATCGTACCCATGGATCTGCTGTGAATCCTTCACCACACAGTTCCACCTTAAGGGTAAGCGCCCACCGCCGTTTGAGATGTTAATTACCTTAACAGTCTTCTCTGCAACATCCTCATTCTTCCCCTTCATCCCCCTAGGGTCATCAACAGCTCTTGGTAGTCCCTAATAGTCCTGATGAAGACTCGCACGGCCCAGGTTCAACTTACCCACAGGCCTTAAGACGAGTCGAAACGTCGACGCCCCCAATTGATTCAACCTGGACCCTGATTTCCCATACCTCACATGCCATAAAATTGGAATTATATGTCCACAGTGTTTGAATGAATTTACAAATGTATTCATATATCATCTTTGTGGCCAGGTTAACAAGGACAGTGATTTTTGAACCGATCCTCCATTTGTAAATATTGTAAATTAATCTCTATGTCACCATCCTAAAGACTTTCCCCTCTACCACCCAACCACTAAACACACTACCAACCACTTTACTTTCCTTTGCATGCCCCCCCCCCGGGGCAACCTACATGTTCGTGAATTGTTACTGTGATTTGTACTTTACTTTCTAGATGCAATGAATTAAATTGCTTCTGTTCCTTGAATTTGGTCTGTTGCATTTTCCTTTGACAGGTGTATTAATTACCTTGAGCTGACCCTTGGAGCTGGCTCGTAAATATTTCATTTAATAACTACGTACAGATTGTTTCTGCTATATGAAGTAAAGGTCTTGGGCCATTGTTTTCTATACCTCACTGCTTAACAGTTCAGCACAAAACTTGCCAAGAATAACCCAAAGTGAGGAACTTAAAAAAAACCCAAAAAAAACGTTTTGGTGCAGTTTTGTTGAATGGCGCCAAACTTATTAAGAAAACTATAAATGACTTTACTATGGAAACTCTGACCTATCCAGAGGTACATCTGTGCTATAGTAATTTATAAACACACAATGTCATTGCTTTAGCGAACGCAAGTGTGTCTTTGCTGAAGCAATTCCATTGAGGGTGTCAGCAGCCTGCGTGCTAGTCGAGACCTAGAAAGATGATGGAAAGAGAGTAGATTTTCATGGGGTCATAGGAAAGGTAAACGAGTGTGGTAGGAAGGGATGTATATGGGAATGGATTGGAACCGCTTTGGGAGGTTAATGCAAAATAAAGAGAAACATGAAAATGCACAGCAAGAAAAAAGGTCTAAAGTACTGTGAGGATAGCAAAGGACTAGTTGGAACATGGAGTACCAGTGATGAGCAATAACGTATATGTGCTTTTGTTGGCTTTAATTAAGTGGCTGAGAAAAGTATCTTGCAGATGAGTGGGGAGGGGAGAGAAGTCATAGGGACCGAGGTAGGTGTATAAAAACCAGATGGATACGAAAGCTGAAGAGAAGCATTTGTAGCAGGTTGTGCTGGTGCAAGGCAACAGAGGCTGGAACAATCTGGAGTGAAAAGCAGCTATGGAAATCAAGAAAGCTAATACAGCGGCTGTGAATTAGGAGATTCGTGGCATGAACGGTGAGGAGAGGGCGGATATCCCTGGATGTTGTATAATTAAATGGCAGGGATAAATGAGATAGGTCTGTCCAGCTTGAGCAGGATACGTAGTTAAACACAGATGTAGTGTCGCGGGCAGAAGCAACTGTCCTGCGTGGAAGGGTTCTCTGGGGCCAGATTAAATCCTGCTAAATGATTCCCATTGCTAAATCTGGCATATGTGAGTACTTTTGGCAGCATTGCAGTGCTGCTCGTAGTATGAATGCAAAAAAGCAACAAGCTCTCGGCATTGCTGGGGCGGGGGAGCGCATTCCTTTGAAGTCTGATGTGGGGGGCGGGGGAGCGGAATCCTTTGAAGTCTGATGCCGAGGCCGATGGTGTGCGATGTGCGATGTGGCTGGCGATGTGCACGCGCCTGCCTCACATGCACTGTACCTAATACGCAGTTTGGGTAGACTTTTGATAGCCTTACTATAATCTCGCCAAACATGCATTGCTAAAGCAATTCTGTAGACGAGACCTAACAAACAAGCATTGCTAAAGCAATGCTGTAGACAAGACCTAACCAGTAAATGTAAATGTGTAGCATGGACATTAAATGAACAGTTGATATGACCATGAACGTTGCAAATGTATGAACATGTGATGTTGAATAAACTGCGACCTTTTAAGGCACCAAAAGCACGTTGTCAGTGGTGATTTAAGGTTTAACAGGAATGCAGTTTGGTTGGAATCGGGCAGGAAAAGGAGGGGTGGGCAACTCGCCACCTGGAGGGGGTTTAAGGAAATGGAAAACAGTGATGGACCTCTACATGGGTGTTGAAAAAGTAACGTACAAGGCAAGAGGATGCGCGAAGAAGTTCTATAAGGTTTGAGGTCCCTGGCTGAAAAACTATGGTATAGATATGTAAGAAACTATTGGAAGGCCCCCATTACCACAGCCCCTGTGATATGTGAGAGCGATTGGTTTGAGAGGCCACCCCCGCGACTAGGGGAGGGGGGCCTTTAGTGGGCATTCCGTGCCCGCCTCAGTAGGTGAGTTTCGTTTCTTGAGATAGACGTCATGGGGAGGGTCTCTCCGTAATGTGGGACGCTTGGTGGGCGTCTGAGGACCCTCCCTCCAAGGCAATAAGAAGTGCAGCACCCCTGGGAGTAGCCCTCTTTCGTCTCTCGCCTGATTACAAGAAGGCTGGCCGGGAAAATAGTTGGCGAGCGGTGGAGTCAGGCCGGTCGGCTTTGCTTTGTAGGCAGGTGAGAGGCCATAGCGTAGCGTCTAAGGGCATATGTGATGGCGGCGGGAGCCTCGGGTTCGGGCCCCGGAGAAGCATTTTCATTGCGGAGGTATTTTTCCTGTTTTGAGCAAGGATGAAATATATGCTGGTAAAAGCGCCCCGTGTAACGTGGGTGATTAGCCCAAGTAAGCGGGCGATAGCCGCTTTTATCAATTCATTTTAATAACAAGGAAGGTTTATGAAAGGCTTCCTGTACAGCGTGATCATTTTAAAAGCACGAAGTCGCGCTGCTTGAAAGTCGTACTCGGTGTAGCTCACGGTTAAGAACAGGCAATATCTATGAACGTGTGTGGTGTTCGAAGCCGGGGTTCGACCTTCATTCATTATTTTCGAATTAGATATAAAGATGGAAGGGGTTCGACCTTCATTCATTATTTTCGAATTAGATATAAAGATGGAAGGTCCGTTAAAGGCTTCCTGTTAGCATGGATTAATTTTCGAATTAGCTATAGAGATAAAGGAGGGTCCGTTAAAGGGTCCCTGGTAGAGTGTGGGGGTTGGTGAATTTATTGGCATCTGATAGCAGCGGTGATGAAAGAGTAGCACGCTTAGGTAACACGGCGGTGATGAAGCTGAGAGGCAAACTAGGCATAAAGGGAAGGACCGGAAAGCAGCGGGGGATGAAGCTCTTGGTGTGGAAACAAGCGCAGTATTGTCGAGATGGCCGAGTGGGAGGCGGGGTACCGGGGGCGAGTTTTGGCGCGCTTTGGGGCTCTACATGTTTGGGAGTATGTCCGCTTCCCTGGAGTTCATTAAAGGGTCCCACACAGTTGCGGTCAGGTATTTCGGCAAATGAGTGCTAAAACCGACATATCACATTGAGGGTTAATTCTTAGCTTATTAGCATTGGTAGGCAAGAAAGATGCCTAAAATTTGGGAAGAACACAGATGATGTTTAGATACTGTTTAAGCATGAATCGGACTGTTAACGGCACTGTAGCTCCGCCACTTCTTAACTTTACTGCTAACAGTAAGATGTCAACATTAATACAGAGGAGGACAAATTACGGACACATATCAGTTAGATGCTTTACATCATATGTTGTTTTGAAAAATGCTGCTCCGCGATGGCACTTATATGCAGGTTAGGCTCCGCTGTAATTTAGGAGTCACAGGCATTTATCTTTTCAGCTTCAGGTGTATGTAAGAAGGTTTCCTGTTTCCTTTGAAAAGAACAGCCAATTTGATACCGTATAACGCTGTTTTGCGATACATGCTCCCTGCTTTTGCTGTAGGTCGATCTACTTTATGTATATTTGCTAAGGAATGGCACGCTGACTAGTTTATTCTAGTATCAGCACTTTATTTTAAATGATATGTTGTCGGAAATAACAATCTGGAGCATGAGTGTATTAATTTTAATAATATGATCTGGAGGACGGTCATAAATAACAATCTGGAACATGAGTGCATTAATGTTAATAATGTGACATGGAGGATTTCGTTCAGTCACAGTGAGGTCGGAGTATTTGGTTGTGGGGGATAGAGGCATAGAGTGTTCACTGGGGTGGAGTGATCCTTGGCAAGCGGTTCGTTTGCAGGGGAGATCAGGGGGAGGGGGCCTGCAGTATGTGTCTACACCCTGTAGCGCTTGCTCTCTCTTTCTTTTGAATTCTGACTTGATTTAAGCAGGGGTGGTTAATAAAATAAAAAAAATAAAAAAAAAATGAACAAAATAAATGAATAAAGGATAGGTATGCTTGCAGTAACGCTGTTAACATAAAGGTAAAATGATGATGCGCACAAGGCAAGCGGAAGTGCACCAAACATTAATATCTCGAATTTTCTTCTTGTTTTATAACTGGGTCAAACGGGAGGTGCACCTCACTAAGATGGCGGCTGCAGGAGGATGGACCAAGTCACGTGGAAGGGGAGTGGTCAGTGACGTCAAGGAACCAAGACACGGCGCGGCTTGTTTTATGTCTGGGTCAAACAGGAGGTGCACCTCACTAAGATGGCGCCTGCAGGAGGATGGACCAAGTCACGTGTAAGGGGAGTGGTCAGTGACGGCGAGGGCATGCAGAAGGCCACCACAGTGCTGGTACTTTATTGGCGACACGAGCGTTTGACAAGCGCTCAGCATGAGTAAGGCGAGCTAAGTTGGAAGGGGCTGTTCGGATGTTAGTTACTGAGCACCAAGGAGCTTTAGCTCAATAAGTTGCGGGCACCTGGTAGCACGGGCAATCTCAAGACAAGGGCGCAAAGCCTGCCAATGCTCTAAAACCGTCCCGAGTTGCGAAAACTTCAAGCACAGCTTTCCCCTCTGGGGAAGAATACTGACCTGGGATAGACAGGTGAGGCTTCAGCCCTCGTGTGCCCTTTCCATGCCACAAGTAAGCTGTCCCATTTTGCCACAAACCGCGAAGGAGCAGGGGGTTTCAAGTACCAAATGAGGGGCTTAGTCGCAGGCGGGGGAAACACATAGGGCCATGGGTTAGGGCTCTGGCTACGGTGGGGTAAACATGGTCTGAGGGACCCTTGATGGGTAAACGTAGCGGCATAGTAAGTTGCCATATTTAAGGGCCATAGCATGTGGGAAGGAATCCATGGGGCCCTATATTAGGGCGTGGCCATTAGGAGTAAAACGGGGTCTGAAGGAACTGGTAATAGGAGTTGCATAATAGCGTGGGCAATTTTGAAAGGAAGGAAGCTATGGGTTTATGCTTGTTGTCCTATTGACTAGGCCATGGGATGGGACGCATTGTCTGAGTTGCCGGAGGGTGTAAGGAGAAACTTGGAGGGCATATCTGGTACGGGACCCAAGGGAGAGCAAGGTGTTAAGCACAGCCCTATATGTGGTGCCTTTGGGGTACAGAACTGGTGTTTTCCTCAGTAAAAACAGTGCAAGTCGTCGGCCGTGGCCGGTTGACTCAACAAGCATAAGAGTACATCTCTGGGGAGCCTGATGGCGAAGGGCCATTAATGTAAGGTAATATAATACAAATAAGTGGCTGGAATGTATTTTGGCAAGCCTAATTGGTTACTACTACGTAGGTGGGTTTACGGTATCTAGAAGCACTGGTTAAGTGTTTACATTCCATTAACAATTATAGAGGGCGTTTGAAGGTAGGTGTAGTTAAAAGACTATGCAGTAAAGACCAAGCCTACCTAAGGTGGGAGGAGTTTCATCCAGTCATGCATAACATTAGGAAATTTAAGAGCTGTGTCACAGCATTGCCTATCGGAAGGGTATAGGGGCAGCGTTTGGGCTGTATCTTCTGTCTCTTTGTAAGGTTCTCCCACTGGCCGCGTTTGGAATGTATCTCCTTAGGGTGAGGCTCTCCCACTGTCCTGCATAGAGGGGCACTGTTTTGGTGGTAGGCAAAGGAACAAATACCAAGCCACTTCAAAGTGGTGGGTCACACCAAGGAGGTGGTCGCTACAGACAAGGAACTGAAAGGCATGGCGGATGCCAGCGACGATGGGGATGCTTCCGTTTCTTAGGGGCAGGGGGAATGCCCACCACTTGGGGTTTAACATCTAGATGGACGTAGGAGGGGACAGTGGCCAGGTGTACTATATAGCCCTACCCCAGCATGGATGGACGGGAGTAGAATATTATGTGGGGGGGGGGCTTCTTCAGTTTCTATGGGGCAAGGGGGATGCCCAGCAAGGGTGTTTACAGATACTGAAGGGACCCCATGAGGGGGTAGTTACCACCTGTATAGAAGGTAGGCGGGAAGAGGGCCGTCATACCGGTGGACCTGCACTCTACTACCCTAACCCAATGCGGATGCAGTGGGGTAGAATATTGGGGGGGAAGCTGTGTCAGTTTCTTAAGGGCAAGGGAGAAGCCTAACCAGTGTGTTTTCAGCTACGGAATGAACCCCATGAGGGGTTAGTTTTGCACTCTATTGCCCTAACCCAACACGGATGGACTGGAGTAGAAGGTTGGGGGGGCTGTTGCAGTTTTGTTGGGGGAAGCGGGATGCCAAACAATGGTGTTTTTTCAGCAATTTGTTGACCCCATGAAGGGGTGGTTTTCCACAAGTACAGAAGGTAGGCGTAGAGGGGACTGTCCTGCTGGTGGTCCTGAACTCTACTGCTCTAAACTAACGCTGGTGGACTGGAGTAGAATATTTGGAGGGCCTGCGGGTGTGCAGGTACCTTGGGGGGGGGCAGATGCGGAAGGCAGTGCCCCGGTTTTAAAAGTGGTGTCACTGTGGGCTGTAAAGAGCAACGGACGCAGCAGAGTGGATACTTGGTAGGCCGAGTCGGCTATTCTGGAGTATGGCTAAGTTCTGGTGGACGGCTAAGTAAAGGAGGATGGCTAAGTTTAGGAGGATGCCTAAGCGTCAAGAGTAAGGCCAAAATTCAAATGAGCTGACGAAAACAAGAGTGCGAATAGGCTGAAGAGGAAGGTAATGTCTTGACTTAATTTTCTTGATGCGTTTCATAGGTGGACGTTGTAAAAAGGGGAGCTGTGAATACGTTTTTGATATATCCAAGGAGGGTATGCTTATTAAGGGGTATGGAAAATAGCAGACAAAATAGGGTGCAAAATAAACATGTTTCCTGGGATGGCGTTCGTAGTCCTGCAGCACGCACATCAATTGGTTTGCAGCCCTTAGTAACTCCAGGGGACAAAGGAGAATGGTTGTTAGGTCTGACTTCACTCAGGTGTGGAAGCAGGGTCGCTGCACATTCGAGCAACAACTTAATCAAAAAGGTGGACAGGTGGAGGTCGTCTAGTTGTGAACGGTATGGCAGAATGCAGTTAGTTTAATCGCAGGGCGAGGGGCAGCGGATATCTAACAGCGCCTTTTTCTTTCTATTCATGGGGAAGGAAACCTTGAATTGCCAAATATTTATATGCAGACTTTCTCATTTCCTTTTATGCAGCGGCAGTCCTTGGGGAGGACTGGTAGTGTGCAACACTATTATCAAAGAGTGGGCCTTGGCATGCTAAAGTGCATCCCATAATGGGTGGGGATTTATTTGTGGCATAAACCCCAAGCGATGTGAATAGCTACCAAATCAACCATCAGTAGGGTTGCTTGGGTCTGGGGCTAGTGGTATGTCATTTTACATGTTAACAGTTTTTAGTGAGGGCCAATGGGGTGCAATACAATTAGCATTCAGAGGGCAGAGTGCAGGAGTACAGGCCAGTTAAAGTCCTGCACAAGAGGGTCTCCTGGTGGACACAAAATATGTAGCACAGCAGAGTCGTTTCTAAGGACACTGGGGGGCCAGGTTGTTAAGGCGGTATGTTTGGTGGCGCCAGCTGAGGGTATAGGGAGCCTGGGGGCTGCCTGATAAAAGTGGAATGTCATATGGGTGGCTTTGGCAGGTTAGACTTAGACATAGCTTGCTGCAGACATTGACTTCAGATGAGTATCGGACAGGGGGGGTGCACCTGCCTAGGGTAGGGTTGGAGGTGTTTGTGCAAAATCATTCTGGGGGCCATTGCTTTGCATTCTGGAAGAGTGGCAGGGCGTTAGCGTGGGGGGAGGGCAAGGGTGCCAGTGGGGCTCCTTGCCCTGTGGCGGGGTCCCTGATAAGAGAAAAGGCTGGGGGACCCTTTTTGGACGGAAACATGGTTGCCCCTGGAGCAGGGGAGGCAGTTATGGCGGCTCTAGGCTGGCGGGAGAGGGGGCCGTCCTGCTGGTGGTCCTGGACTCTCTGGCTCTACCCTAGTAGCTGGTGGCTTGAAAGGGGGTGGTGTTGTGTCCTGCTGGTACAACACGCCTCTAGAGATGCCAATTTGTATATATATGGTAAACGGTGGCGCATATGTATGGGCGCAGCATTTATGTGTGAATTTAATAAATGGTCAATGTGGGAAGTTTTACCCACAACTGAAATGGTGTTTTGGTATAATAATAAAGCTACGCAGAGGACATCAATCATTTGTAAGTGTTTTACGGGGGAGGGGTGAGCCAGGGGTGTTGAGCGAATGGCACGAGATATCCCCACTATGAGAGGCCACCCCCGCGACTAGGGGAGGGGGGCCTTTAGTGGGCATTCCGTGCCCGCCTCAGTAGGTGAGTTTCGTTTCTTGAGATAGACGTCATGGGGAGGGTCTCTCCGTAATGTGGGACGCTTGGTGGGCGTCTGAGGACCCTCCCTCCAAGGCAATAAGAAGTGCAGCACCCCTGGGAGTAGCCCTCTTTCGTCTCTCGCCTGATTACAAGAAGGCTGGCCGGGAAAATAGTTGCCCACCCACCCATCCCTAAGTTCAATTGTAGGGGGCGGGGTCCCTGATAAGAGAAAAGGCTGGGGGACCCTTTTTGGACGGAAACATGGTTGCCCCTGGAGCAGGGGAGGCAGTTATGGCGGCTCTAGGCTGGCGGGAGAGGGGGCCGTCCTGCTGGTGGTCCTGGACTCTCTGGCTCTACCCTAGTAGCTGGTGGCTTGAAAGGGGGTGGTGTTGTGTCCTGCTGGTACAACACGCCTCTAGAGATGCCAATTTGTATATATATGGTAAACGGTGGCGCATATGTATGGGCGCAGCATTTATGTGTGAATTTAATAAATGGTCAATGTGGGAAGTTTTACCCACAACTGAAATGGTGTTTTGGTATAATAATAAAGCTACGCAGAGGACATCAATCATTTGTAAGTGTTTTACGGGGGAGGGGTGAGCCAGGGGTGTTGAGCGAATGGCACGAGATATCCCCACTATAATGTCTGGCCCTTATTCATATGCAACTGCCCTGATCATAATAAAGCTTTACTGTGCTGTTGCCTGTTTGACCGAATGTGCTTCCACTCCTGTGTATTTAGGGTTGTTATTGCATTGTTAAGCATCGTATATTAATGGCAAAAATCCCAATAAAATCATGCACATGAAAGGGCAAAAGCAGTTATGCAATACATGCTGTAGCCACAGATCGCATACCTCCAACGACCCTTGCCATTGCCCATTATTTTATAAAAAATGTGTTCAAGAAGTTAAACATTCTAATTCCAATCAAGGCACTTTGAGGAAATCAGCTTTTCAAACAAACTATCCCAAAGTAAACATGTAATATAGATAGAACACACTGAATGGCATGGGTAATATGTTCTAGTGTTGCCACCTATGGGTTCTGTTGACATTTACAAACCACTTGGCCTCTGGGTTCCTGGTTTATTATATCACTGGATCCCCTTGATGATGTATCCTTTATGCACACACACACATTTTTTTATTGAGGGGAATCTGCCTAACTCTTATGATTTTTACTGACCTTTAAATCCTTTTTTATTTTGATATATTTAAGTATCTGTTATGCTTGATATTCTTGGAGTCATGGTGCAGCCCTTCTGAATCTGGTGATCAGTGGCATGCAGCTCCTGCCTACTCATATATTCACTGAAGAAACAAAGGTTAAAGTAAAAATATGTTTAGCTTTGGTTATCACAAACACACAAAAAATGGTGGGAGGAATGCTACCAAATAATTGAACCACAGGCAATCCAGCTAATCAATATTTTTCCCATGATGTCACCTCAGATTAGACACAACCATATCCAAATCAGCCTTGCTGTTGCTACAGTAGGAACAGTCGAGTTCAAACTGCAAAGCCAGGTACTCTCTGAATTAAAACACATGCAACCCAAAGAACAAGTTTCGGCCTAGTTGAGCCACCAGTCAGGTTCAGCTTGATTGCAGTGGCACAGTCAACATAATACCCCTGTCAGGGCATTCCCTTGGCCGCTTAGGGAGTTACATCAAACATATAAAACGCGATGGGAGAAATACTTGGAAATAGTTTAGCCATGGCAATCGCTCGGGCTAGTATTCCAACCCATAGCTCTTTGCCCACTATACCACCTCATATTAGACATACCATATCCAAAACAGCATTGATCCTGCTCCAGTTGGAACATTAAAGCCTAAAATGTCAAACTATGCCCTCTCTCGGATTCAGAACCCAAGCAACCCAAGTCCATTTTTGGCCTATTTGGGCCTCTTCAGTTGAGTACAGCTTGCATTCCAGTGGCACAGTGAGTTTGGTTATAACACATGAACATGTGCGTAATGAAATGTATCTAAAAAACACATTTAAAGTACGTTTATGGTTTTGAATAATACAAACAAAACGACTGAAGTTTGCAATTTCTGTTAAGGACAGCAATCCATAACTTGCTAAGCAGCCATGCAAACCATAACTCGCATACCAAATGCATTGCTCATGATCTCCCTTGAAATTACAATGCTACAAATGAGTTTAACTATAACATTACCCGTACGTACCACTTTGATAAAATGCAGGAAGAGAAAATGAACAGTGAAAGCAACCGCTACACGTGGCCTGCCCTATGGTACCCCTGGCACTATCCCAACTGACCTCTGTCAATCCCACAAGCTTCAAGGGTCATGAAGGCAGGTACAAGAAGATATCAATATAATATCAAATATTGGTTTGAGTATGTGTAGAAACCAAAATATCAGGGAAATTTGCCAGTTTTACGTAACTGATTTATGTATAATTTGCTGATGCACTGCTTATGACCTCACATATTACATCACTGATGAGATATGAAACCTATGGCGGTGCAAGGTATACTTTTGGCAGTTACGTATAACTGGTGAATTTCCCAGTTTTTTGTTTTTAAATGGTAGTGTATCTTTCAAAGAATATCTAAGGTTTTTTTAATGTAAGTTAAAATCTTACTACTTTCCTCACATATACGTTCACTTTAACCTTTGTTTATTTAGTCACTATATATATATATATATATATATATATATTCAATGAAAAAAAACAAAGGCTACACGGACATTATAGTTAGGTTGACATTTTACCCACACAAAACCATAGAAATACAGCAGTAATAGTTATACATATAGTTATACTTATGTTAAGAAACTATAACTTGTAGCCTAAAGTTACTTAATGGCACAAGTTATAGTTTCTTCCGATAAGCATAAGTAAAACTATAACTGCTAAATTTTTATGGTTGTTTGTGGGTAAAACGTCAACATAAATATAACGTCCCTGTAACCTCTTTTTTTCAGCGAATTTCTATGTTTTTTTAACATAAAGTATTATTTAATTACCATAAGTTAATACAACCATCTTCAACGATGGGCGGCTGGGGATAGCCATGGGGCCTGCAGCCAACCCCAGCCACCCTGCATGCTTGCAACCCCACCCCCACTGGCATTTGATCAAAATGATTCTATAAGTGGAAAAAGTGTCCCCAAATGACAAAGGCAATGTCAATGAGGGACTTTTTAGTAAAAAGTTAAGTCAACACAACTAGAGGCACTTGGCTGAGAGCCAGTCCTGGTTTCAGAAAGTGTACTAGATGCAAAACTTGTATCAAAGGTAAGAACATAACAGTACTTACTACACCTTTGGGGAAGAAAATAAGAGAAAATAAGAGTGAGAAAAAGTTTGACGTGCAAAACTGAATACGCAGTGTATGTTTAGGCATGCCCGTGTCCCAAATGGTATGTAGGAAGTTCATTCCTGCAGGTGCATAAGTGCATTCTCCAACACTTAAGAGCGATAAAAAATACAGTAAAGTTAGGACTCCTAACTATAGGACTCCTAAATGCCTTCTGCGAATATCGGAAGTTTTAAAGTTAGGATTTTTCTCAGTTTAGGAGTAGTAAAGTTAGGACTCCTAAATTTAGGATTCCTAAATGCCTTCTGTGAATACCGAAAGTCTTAAAGTTGGGATTTTTCTTAGTTTAAGAGTAGTAAAGTTAGGACTCCTAACTAGTGTGAATCCCGAAATGAGTAAGTGCCTTCTGTGAATACCAAAATGGTAGTAAGTTAAGGATTTTGTCTTAAGTTAGTTCTGTGAATCGGGCCCAATGATACCAAATGGTTACTTACAAAAGTATATATGGTGATCTAACAACTACCAGTATGCACTGTATAATCCTGAAATGTCCTGAATCTTGATATAAATGACAAAGGTCTGACAAAATGTAGATACCCATAATATCATAATGCATTGTTTATGAAATTCTCAGACAGTCCTAAAGTTTGGATAGTTACAAGATGGTGCTGCTGAAAATCTGTATGATCTTATCCCTTTTCACTGTTAATGTATGGTTTGCATGTAAGGTTTAAAATGGTGGTGATTGAATATGATCAGCATTGTGACCAAGGTGCTGTGAGCACCAAAACGCGTTGATGCAAAATTCTTCTGTGTGAGCAATAAAAAAGTTGCAACTGAACCTGCACATAAGCACAAGCATATGGAAGCCGTACATTAGTGTGTGTATATGTATATAGATATATATATACACACTAAAATATAAATATATATATATTATATATATATATATATATATATATATATACATACACACACACACACACACTAAAATATGGCTTCCATGTGCTTGGGATATACGTATTATTATTTATATATATTATTATATTTATCTATCTTATATACATATTCATTTATACATTTATGAATGAGGGTCATAACCCCGCCACTCCTTATATGAGGGTGGTAAATCCATAGCCCATTAAACACTTATATTAAACGCCTGTTTATCAGCATAAGAAAGAGGATTGTAAGTTGCTAAAACTTGTTAGCTGAACATAATTGGTCCAGTCGAGTAGGCAGTACAATCCAAATGCAATTATATGATCTAAAAACACACTAAGCTCATAATTGCCTTTTCACTTCAGACATTTACAACAGTTGATGAAGAGCCAAGCAAGGGTGTGGACCTCAAAGTGTCAGTGACTAACAGCTGTTTGTAGAACATGTGAGTCAGTGCACAGTGTTTGCCACACCTCCATTTCTACTACTGGGGCACTCATTTCCCATATTGTGGGAGCACGTATATAATAGCAGGGGGTTATGAGTATTCCATCAGGTGTCATTCACTCTTGGGGAGGTGCCTTGTGGAGTCTGCTATGGGAAGAATAAACAAGCAAAATGAACAGAGCAATTAGACCTGGGCAGATGCAGGGGTGGCATTATTGCAACAGTACATGTGGGCATGTGGGTAGTTCCCTTCTGGTGCTTCCAGTAGGATGCTCTGCTTTCGGAGGATTTAAGGCTCAGTACTGTGGACAAGAGTAATAGTAGGATGGGTTTAAAGGTCCCAGGAAGACTCCAGCTTGCCGCTTCCATCTGAAGCGGAGTGGGATTTTACAGTGTCCTGTCATCCCACTTACACTTCCCCTATTATTGGGAGGATTTATGTTGCATTTTACAGTGTTGTTTTCTGAATTAGGAATGTTTTTTGTCCAGAAGTGGTGTTTTAAAGTTGCCATTGGTCGTGTTTGTTGGGTGGCATTTGTCATTTGTCATTTCAATCCACAATGCTGAGTTAGTATTTGATTTGATTTTTCCAAAGGAGTGGATTGCGGAGAGTACCATGGGACAGATCGCTTCCGTGGCCATTTTTATGCTCCATGCGATACCACACAATCATACCGATTGGTGGCCTGGTGGTGAGACACAAATAGCAAACTTTCTGAATAAAAGAGATATGCATGAATATAAAGGCTTGCCAGTTGTCATTTAAATATGTTTTAATATTGCTCTTTTTAGGTGTCACAGATTTTTAGGGTGTGTTTTTAACTTTTGTTACAATCTGTCAAATCAACACAACCAGTACCCTTTATTACTCTTTAAGTTACAGTTTCTCGTAGTTACTTTGATCAGAAACCATCACTTCTCATTCTATATGGTCTTCAAACAAAATTGATTGATTTTCAGTTCCTCGACCAAAAGGCATAAGTACAGAGTTATATATATCCCTTCCCCCTGTTAACATCTTACGGCTCCCGTTCTGCAATACCGTTAAGTTATTGGTGCCTCCATCTCAGTTCCTCTTGGAGTACGATACTAACATCCTTGCAGAATACACCCTCTGTTAATCACGGACTCAACCATCTCTGTTTACATTATGTTAACAGCCAAACAAGTGAACAAACCCCCTTCCCTATTCCCCCCCTCCCTACTCCCCGTCACCTGTGTGCCCCTTAAATAGAGTCAATATAAAGATGAGGTCTTGATTTGAATGATTCAAGAAATTTCCTCTTGGGTCAACAACTACCCCTGTGCTTCCCCATCCTCCTTGTCCTTCCCCTGCTCAGTTATATGGGTAGTCAGAGACTGAGTCAGCTCTTCCCAAGCTCTCGCCACTTCTATCGCCTTATAATTTTTCTGCCGCATTGCCATCTGATATCGAATCGCTCCCTCACTACTGGTCCACTTAAGTAGCTCTCCCCTCCATCTCCTACCACTGGGTCCCTCTTTCGATTTCCAGCGCATCGTAATTTCTCGTTTCGCTAGTATCAAGCCCATATCTACAAACTTACTAGTGACCTTCGTCTTGGTGGTATGGGGAAACCAGTGTAGTAAGCAAATGGCCATGTCAAAAACCAGCTGGCGTTCTGTGACTAGGTTTAGGAGATCACCCACTTCCGTCCAATAATCCCCCAGTCGGGCAACTCCACACCATGTGGTCCAGGTCTGCCCCCACCACCGCGCACCGAGGACACGTCACGCTGCTAGCATTATAATATTGCATGATCTGCCCCGGTGTCAAATAAGCTCTATGTAGAATAAAGGAATGGACCTATTGAAACCGGGCGTTCTTAGTTCCCTTCCACGCCCTACGCTGTATGTGTCCCCATGTGGCCTCTGGTATGGGCTTCCCAATGCTCCTTTCCCATTTAAGGCGCAGTCCGTCTAGTGGGACCAACCCCTCATTCAACATCCTTGAATATAAGCATGTAACTGCTTTGAAAGTGCCAGCCGCCATCATCGCATACTGACACGCCATTGTCGTTTTAGGTTCGGTCAGTCCCTTTTTCCAATGTCTCTGTATCGCACGCGCTAGGGCCGCATGTATCAAGAAAGCACCCCCGGGGAGATCAAACCTTTCCCGCAACACTTGGTAGGACATCAGCTCCCCATCCTCATATAAGTTTCCCAGGACCTGGATTCCCGCCTGCTCCCAGTACCTCAGTGAGGACCAGTCCCCTCCATACGGTAATGCCGTCAGCATCCCCAAAGGTATTTCAGGCGCGTAAGGGTTCCGCACTCCCGCCCTCCTCTCATTCTATATGGCGTGTATATGTTGTGTGCTTTTTAGTTCAGGAACATGTCTGGGTGACAGTGGTGCACCAATTCTTTCGGAGAAATTGAGGAGGTTTCCTTCTGGCACCTCAAGGGAGGGGATCCGCTTCCACAGGACAGATATTTTTGGAGACTGGGACTCTTTGCCAACACCTGCACTGCCTCAATCCCATTCTGAACAGAGAAAACAGCTGACCAGTCTTTCTTTAATTTCCACGAGCATGGAAATAGCAGAACTACAGCCAATATAGTTTTCTTTCAGCACTTAAGTGGATTGGCAATCCCTCTTCAGTTTCAATGAACTACAATAGAAAATAAAAGTATGACAAATTGTCTCTTTCACTCTCTCTCTCCCGGCCAAGTAGGCAGCATGTAGATGTGGTCAGAGGCTGGTGAGATAATGATGCAGCTCCAGCAAGTAAGGTTTGACTCCCTGCTGGCTCACATCTCCTCCTCAGGAAAGTTTTGGAGACTGGCACTTATATTTTTACACTTTAAGCACTGGATCCAACTTCAGCATCCCACCCCCAGCTGGGACAGTGGAGAATTTTATCACATTATATCCTCCCACCCACTATTCCCATTTTGTTAGAGGTTTAGAATATATATCAGGGTTTTACCTGAATTAAGAGTGTTTATGTCTAGACGTGGTGTTTTAAGTTGTCATTGGGTATGGTTTTTTAGGCTAAGTGGTGAAGGGGAAGAACCGTACTTAAGGGGAAACAACCTTTACAACGCAACTTTTACAACGCACTACCATTACAACGAAACTTTTACAACGCAACATCCATTACAACGCATGTCATTACAACGCAACCATTACAACGCATAACACTACAACGCATACCACTACAACGCATGTCATTACAATGCATACCATTACAACGCATAACATTACCATCCAACACTTACCCTACTGTTGCACCCCCTGGAGTTAGAATAGTAATTTTTACCCCTACACTATCCAACACTTACCCTACTATTGCACCCCCTGGAGTTAGAATAGTAATTTTTACCCCTACACTATCCAATACTTACCAAACATGCAATTTTAATGTTATGCGTTGTAATGGTATGTGTTGTAAAGGTATTATGCGTTGTAATGGAATGCGTTGTAAATGTTGTTTTTAAATTTTCGTTGTAATGGTATGCATTGTAATGGAATGCGTTGTAATGGATGTTGCGTTGTAAAAAATGCGTTGTAAAGTTATGCGTTGTAAAAGTGTGCGTTGTAACGTCATACATCCCTACTTAAGTAAGGAAAATGTGCCTCCCACTGGTCCACTACTTGGATAGTAGCATATAGCCATAATTTGGGCACTTTGGCCCCTTAACACCCCTGGGCCCTGCTGCACCACTGATGACCACGCCCCCTAGTGGTGGATACTCATCATTAGCACCATTGAAGCACACATATCCAGGGCTGGTTGATTTCTTTGCTGGTTTTCGTGCACTATCTCCAATCCTCAGCACGAGGATGATTGGTTTTGGCTGGCCCTGCATCGCTGTTGCAAGCAGGGACACATGATTTTGGGGGCCATACATAACATAAAAATATACATGGGTAAAAAGTGAATAACAGGGATGTTTTTCACCTCGGGATTAGTTGTTTGATGTCACTCTGAGCCCCGCGGTGAAACCCACTGCCTCCCATCTATAATTCTATACATTACCTAGACACCATTTTTAAATGCTTCAGGACTATGTTTAATAGGTTCCCCACATGGATAGAACCGTTTGCCAATGACAATGTAATATACATGCAGGTTTGACTACCACTTAATCGATCTAAGAATCTTTTACCCATGCACACAGTTTTATTTGGGGGCTCTTGCAAGGTTCTTCATTTTTCACTACACGCATAGCAATGCACCTTGCACAATAGAATAGAGGCATGTCTCTAAACAGCAGGCATGCAAGGCACTGCAGAACGGGGACTACACTGCAGCTGGGATCATGTCAGGGATTTGACACCTCCCGTTTCAGCAAAATGGCTTGAATCCTGCTAGAATTTAAAATAAGTGTGTACAGCTCTTCTGATTTACTGAAAATGGGTCTATAACCCATTTTCCTATATTCTGATGCAGTGCTTAATTTGAGCCTGTGCTTTCTGGTGCTCCACACTGCCACTTAAATGTTTTCCGGTGCTCGGCACCTGCACTTTATTATCAACACTGCACTTATGACAGTCTGCCACCTGGTGGTGCTGCTTATTTAATTTAGAAGATGAGCATAAGAACGGGTGTTTATGAATGCAATACCTCGAAAAAAAATACTAATACCTGCCTCCACAGTCATACCTTTAGCTTTGAGGTCCTGCACCTTGAGAACCTCACGGCTGAGTATGTGTGCTTTATAAGCCCCTGATTGATTGATTGATTGATTGATTGATTGATTGATTGACTTACAGGCGACAAAGATAGTTAGTAATTATTTTGGCAGCGATGACTGGGCAATGGGTGGTGGGAGTTGCAGTGGCCTCCTGGTCAGGGCCCTGGCACTTATTTTTCAAATTAAACATTTGTGTGATGTCACTTAACCCGTTGCATGCTGATGACGGAACCGCTCCGTCATCAGCTGCGGTGGCGCTGTGCTGATGACGGAGCGGTTCCGTCATGGCCCTGCCGCCGCGCCTGCGCTGGGTGTTCTATTGAGCGGGCGGGGCCATGACGGAACCGCTCCGTCATCAGCACAGCTCCACCGTGGCTGGTGACGGAGCGGTTCCGTCACCAGCATGCGGCCGCCCCGCCCCCTTAGCACTGCGGCGGAATAGCCGCCGCAGTGAAGGGGTTAATTGTGAGATAGTTGATGTCATGCATACCAATTATCCATGGGTCTCGCTTTAATTTACAAAATGTCAGTGGCCCCTGCCTTTGAGCATGAGCTCTGCTTGTTTTAGATTACCCCGTTCTGAAGCTGATAGTGGAAGCTGATAGCGAATAAGACCCCTTGCAGGCTTTGAGCCACAAAGTCTAAATTGGTGCTTGTGAGGTCAAAAGGTTCATCAAATGCGACATGCCAGGAATGGTCAGGGAAGAAATTCCAATGCAACATTCCTTGGATAATATTATTAAACATTGACATTTTCATTGGAATCACACCGAAGCATGGCTTTTTCTATTTGACCCGTCTAATATAAAGTACAGTTTCTTGTTCTTTGGCAAAAAATAACTGAATTTGCCAAACACATTTCAAAATCAAAGGTTTCACTAAAAATTACGTCAACTTTGTATTTTTTATTTTTTAGGTGACTTAGATCTGCACGAGTGTTTTTTAACATGAAGTATGTTATGAGCAAATACCCAAGACACAGGCAGTCAAAGCACAGGAGAAAGAAATCTAATGTCCCCCAGGTGCTTTAAAAGGTACAATAAAGCTGGAGTGTTGATCCTGTTACCAAAAAACGTAAATCAATCTTTTATATGAGTACAGACCACAATGTCTACCTGATATCAAGGCACATTCATGTGACTGGTTTGTAATGCACAAGGATACAAGGTAAACCCAGCAACACATCGGTGTGAGCAAAGGACAAGCCTCAGTTCAAGTGGAGTTCAAAACCGAAGCAAAAGTCCAAGTGGATCATTACATAAAGATTTGATTAAATGACCATTGCCATATTAGTGCCTACTGCTGGTCATTGCCACATTTGGGGACAACCCCTGGCAAAATGGTAGAACAGGCATATCGGTGGTTATTCTTGGCAACATAGGGGCATCCATGGACTATTGTGGCATCCATGGCACGATGATTACTGTGTCCTGGCATAATGGTAATGTCCACTGCTGCTCTGTGTATGATGTTGGAGTTGGAATAAAGATGGTTCTTCATGGACTATTGTGAGCATCCAAAGCAAGATGGTGTCAACTCTTTGAATGCTGCTGACCCTAGCGTAATAGTTTATATATTTTTTTTTACTTGTGTATTTTTAGAGCACTCTGTACCACCCTGCAGTCACTTCATAGCGATTAACATATTTGTGATTCTTGCTCTACACAGGCATTCAAGGCAGAATCATACATGACTAACAGTGGTACATTTGAGTACTTAATAAAAATTGTACATTGATGTGCGCATGCAAAAGTATTTATTAAAATGAAAATTTGGTTTTCAGTCAGATATTTTGTTTTTGTTCACAGGAAAATGATACGCTTTTGTTTGAAGTAATTAAGTTTATTTTCCAAACTGAGAAGTGTGCATTTACTAGCACAATCTACGTATTTCCGCGAACTGAAAAGCTGAAGTTTTGGGACAAAATGATTGCATTTTAGAGACTTGTAGTGAATATGCCTATAGCTGTTTTAAAACCTAATCTGTAAGATTAGTGCAACCTGTCTGTCTTCTGAAGGTGTAAAACCTCCATAACCCGAGAGGCAGCATTGCTGCAGGAGCCTGCAAACCCTGCAAGATCTACTGTGCTGGCTGAGATTGGACGAGGTCTTTAATGTTTTTATTTCTTCACTCGGCCAATTCCTAGGAGATTTTCAGTCATGCCATATGATTGAAAAGCTTCTTTACAGGGACAAGATGGAAGAATGAAAGGAACTAAATTGTAGAATTGTAGATAGATGTTATGGAAAATGGTAAACTATTTGCTGAGCTTTTTAGAAGACATTTTTATAGAAGTGATGCTGCAAAATCCTTAATTTTGCCACCATTTTCGCTAAATTATCTTAGAAGGAGAGAACTAGCAACTGTCCTGGGAAGGTATGTAAATGCTTGGCACAGAGCTGGGGTAGTAGAATATTTGAGAGTTATCCTTCAGAGCTTATGACTTTCTAGCAGTTGTTTGTGAAAAGTGTTCTGAATAACTGAACCCCATTTTTATGGTCTGGCTCGACAGCACAGCTGTCACCAGGAAATGTATGTGAGAACCACCAGGAGAGGGACTTTGGCTCCACTTTCATGTTGGGAGCAAGGAGTACATGTTTTGATTTGGTAGTTGTGTGCTTCCAGAAAAACATGCGGTGATTATTGTATTTATTTATCCAGCTGCCTGAGCTTGAATGTTAAGGGGCACACACACGCCATTGTAATGTTATTAAAGTTTCTTAGGTAAGTAGATCATTGTTGGGCCTATCAGTCTTAGGGTGATCTTCCCCCCAACATTTTGCCTTACTGAGGTGCAGTCTGGATGACGAGCATCTGCCATTGTGTAGTGAGTCTTGACCCATGGTCCCTTGCTCCCATCATCCATTCCCGGTGCTGGGAGGGAGGCGCCACTCTGACCACAGGGATAGGCCAGTCTGGCTGTGACCCCTGGGGGAGGGGGCGTGAGTCGTGAGGTGGAGCACCATGCATGGAATTCTGAATGTGTGCTCATTTTGCTCTCTGCCCTTGTGTGGTTAAACATTCTTCCTGTGAGCCTCCTTGTTCGTTGTGCACAGGTTTGGTGAAACACATTCAAACTTTGTTTATTTTCCTCTTTGGGACTAGATTCTTCCCTCAAACATGTTTCATAACCGGGCTGACAGTGCTCCATCATGGAGCACTCTCCTAAAATGAATAACATTTAGACCCCCTTCGCCCACTCTCTCGACCCTCTCTTCCCCCAGCATTCTGGAGTTTCTTGTTCGAAGCTACTATATCTGCGGTAGAACTATTGATGAAGAGGTACCAGGGCTTTATGTGGGATGAAAAAACTGGGGGTCTCTCAAAGGGGCGTGCCCAATGTAATTAAGTGCGAGGCTTAAAAACACATAAGCTAAAAATCTGAGTTTAGCATAGTGTGCTGCCCGACTTGTATTTTGCTGTTTATGTCATTGCATCCAGATATATGATACAACAAGTAACATCATACCTACAACAAGTCAGGACTGTTGGCTTCGTCAATGGTTGTTAGTTGCAAAGATAACTAGCAGCAACTATGGCTTGTATATAATATTAAAATAGTTTCTACTTAAAGTCCTAGTGACACCACAGCAATGTTGCTGCTTCTGAGTTTCAAAGAGAGAAGGGAAATCAAGAGAGAAAATGACTCTTTAAAGGATTTCCCCTTCCCCTCGAACGCTCACCTGGCATGACGTCATGCCGTACCTTATCTACTAGTGAGAAGTGAGCAGTGTGCGCACGCGCACATCGATGTGCCTGCTGTCACTGTAGTCCGGAAAAAAACGGACCACCTGTGCCAGGGCACAAGACAGAGCCCGATAGAGACCCGTTTCGGGGCCCCCTTTAAAAAACTGCCAGTGCTTAGCACCTGTGAGACCCGGCCCACTTAAAGCCTTGAGAGGTACGTGTGCTCTTTTCTTGGTTTTCAGCAAAACCAGGTCATGGCTTCGTGATTTTCTGAGCTCAGGCTTTCCTTGTTTCTTGTTGTTGGTCTCTGCTGCTATCTTGTTTTTGGCACCTTGGTGCAGAGCGGCGCAGGAGACACTATCTTCAGGGCTCTGACGAGACGCTTTCAAACACGACGAAAATCTGCCATCTGCCTGAGGTTCCGTGAATTCTGAACCCGTTCCATAAAGGTCATGGTTTCGTTACGAATTTGATATTAGCGAACCGTAACTAGTAGTGCGGCTAGTATGAGTGTTTTCATCACGTTAGACCGATGGATTCACTACGTATTTAGGGATTTCGTTCTGAACCCTTGGGTTCCATTTTGTGTATGGCAGCCATTTTGTGGTTGCCCTCACATAGGCTGATGACTGTGGCTGAACTAGTCTTTTTAAGGACACGTACACCTTAGCTCCAGTTCGTGCTGACTTCTGTTTGGCCTGAGTGAACTGACCCTGTTGCCTGAAGCTGACCTTGTTAAACCAGTTCCTGCCCTTTAGCTGATCAAGATTAAGGATCAGAGCACAGGACATCGTAAAGTTTTATTGCACACAAATATGCCTTATCCTACTCTCACCTGTTTCTGCTCCTTTCTTTATGGTCTATTTATGATTGGGTTGTGGCCTTTTTTATTATGGGTTCGTTCGACCTGTCTAAAGAAGAATGTTGGGTTTGACCGATGATTGATCATGGGCTGGGCAACTGAAAAGTGGGTTTTTACCGTCATGCGATACCTTTGGTGTGAATACATGTGATTGGACAGTTTGTAAATATTAGGTATTTGTCTGGAATGTGATTTTTGGCATAAAAAGGGACGACTTGCTGTGTAAAATTGAGCAGTCTCCTGAGAACTCATACCTTGATGACTTCTAGGACTTCTGTTACTGGCTGCAGCCAATAAATTTAATCTTTGACGCCACCAAGAAGTTTCCGTGTCTCTGTATTCTAAGACAGGTGGAACCCGAAGGCTTTGGGCGTGCCCCTGGCGCCGCTGGGTATTAAATAACCCGGTTCTTCATGCCTAGGGTGAACAGATTTTGAAAAACAAAATCCGGGACAATTGCTAAACATGGAAGAAGGACTACAATTTTACATCAGCACGGAATTACTTAAATGACAGGGTGGTATGATGGAACAACACAGGGAAATACATTGCATGCCTTAACCACACATTTTTCACCCCGCATTGTTTTACAACGCATATGCTTTTACAACATATGCCATTACCACGCATTGTTCATATATAAATAAAAAAACAATGTATTTGTGGGGGAAGCCCCCCACAACCCCATCTTATCCTAAATGCTTAGTAAAGACATGCGTTGTAAAAACATGCACATGCTAAAAATGCATGGTAAAGGCACAAAGTGGTAAAAACCTCTTTGTAAAGGCTGTGTCCCAAATGACAGCGCTCATCAATACAGAAACACAGACGAGGCACTATAGGGCTAAATTAAAGGCAACTTTGAAACCCAACCTCATGTGTGCTATTTTATTTGCTTTCTTTTAAGAGCTCATAGCTTCTCCTACCATGGAAAACATAAAATTGTTCCTTCCCCTGTTAACAGTCGACCCTTTTTGAAAACCAGGACTTGTGCACAATTTGCTAACATATACCGGGACAGTTGATGAAAACCCGGTACTGTCCCGGCAAATTCGGGACACCTGCTCTCCCTACTTCTGCCCAGACATGATGATGTACCCGGGCTTGGTGGACGAAGCAGGGCGCGGTTTAGGTGTGCAGAGTAGATATCCTGTTGGGGGACAAACTGGCAATTCAGCTCAGTAATGTGACATTTTTTTGCTTATCATTTTTTTAATTAAGAATTTAGGATATTATGAAAGATACAATATAGCCATCAGAAGTATAGAAATAAAATAGCACAGGAAATAGGGCAGTACACTTTAGTTAGACGTATTAGGAAGTCAAGAACATTTTGCAGTGATATGCCACACAAGCATCAAAGATATGTTTAGTAATGTGACTTTTTATCCACTAACTTGTGGCAGGCAGCGTTGGGTTTTGGACAGCTCTGACAGCACTAGGACCTGCTAGAGGCCGCTCAAGGTCTCTCTGCATCTCCCAATGATCTCGGGATGGTGGTTACAGTTGATGTAGCTAGGTGTGCGGCACAGTAGCAGTACATGGTACGAGCTCCTTGTTTGGTATGAATTTCCAGTGTTCGGGTGGTGTAGTGCGATTTGGCGTTCGGCTCGGGTAATAATAGGGGCAGGGCTTTAAGTGGGATGAAAAAGCTGGGAGGTCTCTCAAAGGGGCGTGGGCGATGTAATTAAGGACGTGTCTTAAAAACACTTAAGCTAAAAATCTGTTTAGCATAGTGTGCCGCCCGACTGGTATTTTGCTGCTTCTGCCATTGCAGCCACATATATAATACACGTAACAGGGGCGACCTTAGGAATGTGCAAGCTGTGCACCTGCACAGGGCCACCAAACCCCAGGGGCCACCACGCCAATATATATCCTTAATATAATAATCCTCTGAGGATGGATACATATTTGTGTGGCGGCCCCTGGCAGGGATTTAGGCGGGCTCCGGCTCTGTTCTTCCAAATACCCTGACTCCCCCTCATCACTGGCCTCCGCGCTCCGCCCCGCCCGGACCCACTCTTCCAGGGCCCCCTACCTACGCTCCCTGCCCAGGGCCACGATGAGCCTAGAGCCGCCCCTGCACGTAACATAACACCTACAACAAGCCAGGACTATTGGCTTTGTCAATAGTTGTTAGTAGCATAAGATAAATAAGCAACAACTATGGCTTTGTGTATATAATTCTGAAAATCCTTCAGTTCTGAAAGTATGAGACTGTGAAAGACCTATAACGACTCTTTGAAGTTACCCCGAAGGCAGCGATGGGTGGTACTGCTGCAGAGGTAAGATTTGTTTTTTTCAATATTTTGGGTTCATGTTAACTTTACAACAGCTAGACTTTCAACATGTAAAAGATAACCTTATTGTTGTACAATTAATACTGTTGGGTTTTTGCACAGCGCCCACCACACACCCATTCTTGTTTCCTGGCGCTAAGGAGAAAGACCTTCTTTTATTTGAAGTGATGTCAGCCTGTTAAATATTCATTAGTAAGAACTCTCTCCTTCGCTTCATTTCGCTAATATATTTGTGCATTAGTGTCACCTAATGCCAGGTTATGGCAACAATAATGTATTATTTATATTTACAACTTGATGCCATGCGTTAGTCGCTGAACTGAGTGGTAATTTCGTCTGATTTATTTGTCTCAGTTCAGGAAATTGCTTTATCAGGTTTCAAACTTGCGACCTCTAAATCAAGGGCAGACGGCATTATGGGGAATTGTAGGTCCATTCTCATAACGGAATTAGTAAAACTACAAGTCCCGGAATGCTCAGTGCCTATGGACTAACAGCCACGACAGACTCAAGGCACCTTCGACAGACTCAAGGCACCTTCGTGACACAGGGATGCAGATGGCATCCAGGACTAATCCTATAATCTGCAACCTGTAATCTAGTTCACGGATCCACTTGCAGCAGGACAGACCTCTTTCCCTCCACAGCTCTCAAAGCACCCCTTTCTTTGTGGAGAAAGGTGGCCCGCGGAAGGGCATTATTTCGAGATGTGGTGACAAGGCCTATCGGGGATCTCGTCAGCTGCCGTCGTCATCGATACAAAGCAGTCCGCCTGATCTGGTCCTATAATCAGACCTAAAACTGGCGCGAGGAGGGGGCGGATCTTAGCTTGGCCTGGATTTATGTAACTAGGCTAATGAAGAGACGGGCGGCTGTGAGACGGAATAATGTCGTCGGCATATTCTGAGTGAGGTAAGTCTGACGTTTTGCTGTTTTTGGGTTGACAGCAACACTTTGTGGTCGAAGCGGCGCATAAATGCAAATTTCTCTAGAACACTTGTGTATGGTCGATTAGGAATAAATGTTATAGAGGCCCAAAGACGACAAAAGGATTTCACTCATGTTTCTCTCTCAAACTACCTCGAGGACTAGATCTGCCTCAAAAGCAGCATCTTCAGTTGAGGAGAGATCCTTTTAGAGCACAATAGTTAGCTTTGCTTAGTTTAATTTAATTTAATTCTATTTTAGGCTCTCAACAGTTGTTTTCTTTGCCATACTGAAAATATAAGTACCTACTATGATGTCTGAGTGCTTCACTACTACATTTGAAGGTATACTGAACAAAAAGGCTGCTTGTTCCTGCTTTAATCCGGTGAATAGTTAAGTATGTTGTAGTTTGTAATGTATATATTTGGTCCACCTTCATGCAGAACCTATAGCCAGAACTAATTATATGGCCTGTAATCAATCAGTGACCAGGGTATATTGATGACATCACAAATGTAATGCTATCCCAGTTATAACGTGCGAACAGTGTTGTTAGCGCATAAGGTTACTGCTGTGACATATGGAACAAAGTACTCCCTGCTGTACATTATAGGAATATTACAAGATGACGAGGAGTTCCATGAGCATATAGAGGGATAAAGCTGAAGGCAAGTTTAATTATAAGGTCATGGAACCCTTAAGTGAACCGCACTATCGTTTTGATGTAGGCAGAGGGTATTTTATTCCTTATAATATTTGTGAAACTGTCCCCTTTCACACAAACCGCTTGGTATTTCGTTATTTCATGTTCATTGCGGATCACAAGAATAAAAGCAGCATCTGTCCAGTGACAAAGCAGTTAGTATTTTTTGACAAAATATATTAAAATCAGTTTAATGTAAGTAGGTTAAAAAATCTCTGGACCAGGTTGTGTAGAAACGTGATGAGATTCGGGGCCTGGTTCACAAAGATAAATGTAAACTTTTGTGTACATTTTTCGATTGTTTGCTCTTCTTCAAGGTCTTTTACTAGTAGTAGTATCTTTACGACTGCCGCGTGTTAAACTTGTTTTGCAGCTGTCTGTTTAAAGATACGGATGCTCAGTTAGTGGAGGATTCTAGCTGAGAAAATAGTGATATGTTCTTATGTCACAGGCAATAAACTTCGAAGGGCCTCACTCACTAAGTTAGAATGATCGCATTTTGTAAAGTTCTGCTACTGCGGGAAATACACACCTGTTCCAAGTTTTGCAGCTCTGGACGAGGCATGGTGCGTGCTATTGCTGTTTTGCACCTTTACTGAATGTTTCGTCTTTTTTCTATTTTAAACTGGTGCATTTTATCAGGTTTTTCCTAAAAAACTATATCTGGGCAAAATTGTGGATGTGCATTAATTACCACACAACTTGGAATCCTGACTAACTCCCGCTCTCCCACAAATCGGGATTTCCGCGCTACTTCCAAAGAGCAGCAAAGAGAATCAAGTTTAACAGTGAACTACAAACCTGGCACAGTCTTGAGTATTCACTATTGTGTTGGCACTAGCCAATTTTAATTATCTTAAACTCTATGTTCCTAGCATGGATTATTAATATATATAGCTGAACACTGCGAGGCTGGCATCAATTTACTGTGCTGAAGTTAATAATACAAATTGACATGAGTGGGTATTAAAATGGGTTTATGCGCCTTTACAAAAGTGCATACAAAGGCAAGGAGACCCTTGTGCAATAGACGATGGCTATAAAGATCTCAAGATCTCAGTGCCCGATTTCAAACTCAGTTTCCATGAGTAGGTGTGAATTACTCTTGGATTGAGTCATAACTTACACATGCATAAAGTATAACTTACTGGTGAATCACACAGCCAGAAACATCTAAGCTACAAAGCAGTAAAGTCAAAAATGTAAGTCACTTCATAACTTCCCCATGAGCATGCAGTGATTAGCTCCTGACTACGACTGGCCTGGCCATGGATTATATATTTTTGTTGCACCTGATCAAAGTCGGAGTCGGAATGTATCAGCAGTTACCGCACATATTGGGATGAGGCGAGCCGAGCCCCTCTTAGAGTTATGCACATTATATGACCACCTGCAAAGTAATAGACCTCTGGGACATGCACAAATGTTTCGAAATACATGCTTCAGTGCAGTTTTGGGACCACCATACTTAGAACTAAAAGGACCTGGTGTAAGGAGGTAAAACGTGGAGTGAAGGAGAGCAAAAAGTGGGACATTTAGAAGATCAAGATGGATGTATGGCGTTACAACGCATACTTTTACATCGCATGCCTTTAAAACGCGTTTTTTACATCGCATACCTTTACAACGCATAGCGCTTTGGGGTGCTGGATAGTGAATAGTTTAATTTACTATTCCAACTCCAGTCCCCATGGACACTAGGGAAGGTGTTGGACAGTAAATTAAACGTATTCCTTATCCTAGAGCGCCCACCAGCGCAATGCGTTGTAATGGTTTGCGTTGTAAAAGTTGCGTCGTAAAGGCACTGCGTGGTAAAAGTTGCGTTGTAAAGGATGTTTCCCGATCAAGATGTGTGTAACAACGTTTATTTATGAAAAATGTTTTGTTGAAGAAGAGTACAACAGACATAAAAGGATATTTATTTCACTTCTTAGTTGAATGCAATAGCAAACTGTGCATGCCTAAATGTGACATGGTCATCTGCCAACCATTTTCTGCGGGTATATACACAATGCATAAATCAATGGTGCTTACCTATATTAGGTGTCAAGTTAAATGTTTGAGAATTAGAAAAACGTTGCAACTCGCTCACAGGAGGAAAGACATTCTCACGTTATAGTAAGTTATATGTTTTTGGGAGTACCTTTGTGAAGATGTCTCAGCAAGAGGACTCGGTGAGTTAGCACTCACCCCGAAAATAGACGGTGATCTGAAAGGCATGCGTTTGAATTCCGGCAAGGCAGACATAGCCTTCTATCCTTCCGAGGTCGGTAAATTCCGTAGCTGGCTGGCTGGGCTGTTTTTGATAGAGACATTTATTTCTTGGTCGTTGATTGTGGCAAATCATATTATTAGAGTGTTTTTATGAGCACTGGTTCAGCTCAGCACATGCTCACTCCTATAACAGTGTCTTCACAATCATGCACTTTGGGAGTGTGTCTGCAGTCTGAGCAGAGTGTGAGCACAGGGAGCATGCTTCTTGGCTGTACTCTTTTCAGTGCGGTGGGTTGGGGTATCCTGGTATGGCAATAGTGGGGGGGGGGACTTCGCTGTGTCTGCCCAGGATCAGCCTGGTGCCTTGATACACACAGGGTACCCTTTGAAATTGCCAAGGACCCAACTATCATACAGGTCTGGACTGGGAACCCAAAGCAGCCCAGGCAATGTTGTTGGGACCATCTCCTGGGGAGAGGGGGGTCTGCAAGTGTGAAGCACTGCTGCTTTTGCTACTGGGGGCCGATATTGCAGCACTGCTGCAAAACTGGCCCCCAGTGACAAAACCGCCCCCCCCACTGCAAAACCTGCCCCCACTCTTCCATCCTCCTGGGGAAATGCCTGATGCCCCGAACGGCCAGTCTGGCCCTGCTCTCACAAGTGATAAATTCAAAGACGAACTCTAAATTAGAAACTAGCTGTGCCAGTACCGAGTCATGATGGGCAGAGAACGGTCTAGCTGCTTAAGGGAGTAACATTAGTTTGCACTTTGACCAGCTGACAACATATGCTGTGTCAAAGCTCATGGGTGTATTTCAAATCCAGGAGTAATCATTAGATGATTGATGTATTCCTGGATTTCATTGGAAGTCAGTGCCTTTTTTGGCTGGCTGGGGACGGCTTCAGGGATCTCGGAGACCTTATACCAACGTACAGAGAAAGAAGCAACTGGTCTGCCCTTCCCTTAGCCATTGGTTGTTGTAAATGTCAGTCTTGCGTTGATGCTACTCTCCTATATGACATAGGGAGTTTTGCCTTCTGATGGTCCTACTGCTGTAGACATTAAATCTACACATTGAATGATGGTAGAGTGACAATCTGCAGGTAGAGAAGGCAGCGATCACACACTCTCTTCCTGCAGTGTCTGCAAGAGTGCAACCCTTACCTCTTACTACTACTAAATTGAGAAAAACCCTAACTTTACGACTTTCGGTATTAACAAAAGGCATTTTGGAGTAGTAAAGTTAGGATTCCTAACTTTAGGACTCCTAAACTGAGAAAAATCCTAACTTAACGACTTTCGGTATTCACAAATGGCATTTAGGAGTAGTACATTTTGGAATCCTAACTTTACTACTCCTCAATGCCTTTTGTAAATACCGAAAGGCGTAAAGTTAGGATTTTGTCTCAGATTACTTTTGTGAATCGGCCCTAAGAGTTTATGTCCCAAAATCTGCGTTAGTAAAAGGTTGACATCTCAAACGTATAATTTCAGAACTTTTTTTACACGTTTATGCTCCCTCATGAATTTGCCATTTGTTATGTTATGTTATGTTATTCGGAATTTGTCAAGCGCACGGTCACCCAGAGGTTTCATGGCGCTAGATCATATTTTGATCATATTAATTCGGTTGAAAGAGTAGGAACCAAATATGAACATTTGAAAGGAGTACCTTTATAAAGACATACAAAATGATATTTTTCTGTACATTTTCTACATACTTCATATAAAATAAAAACATGTTGAGACATCTCTGACAAAATATACATAGTAGAAAGAAAAAGATGAACTAGCGTAAAATGTCAGAGACCGTACCACCATTCCGTCAAAAGGAGTCATGTATCCCTACATTCCCCTAATCGTGCTAATTATTAGATTAACTGGCTCTATGAGTAAGCTTTTTTCTCTGACACCCTCATTATGAGCTGCCTCTTAGTACCGTTTTACAAGAAACATTTATTTCTCCCTAAAAAGACATAACAAAGCCTTAAGTGCATGTGCATGCGGTAGCATTGCGTTGGTTTCCAGGAACAAATCCTTCAGGTCAAACCTAGAGGATTTTTTCTTAATGTAGAAGGCCCATAAAAACTAGTTTACGTGCAAAATTAGGTGAGCAGCACTGATTCCATAGGTAATGCCCCATTCCACAGGAACCATAGAGAGTTAACCGGTAATCCCTCCGTAATGGGAAACAACGTTTACTACACAACTTTTACAATGCAGTACTTTACAATGTGGTCGTTACAACGACTGCGTTGTTACCACGCGTATCATTACAACACAAGTTGTTCCAAAGACTTGCTCTAGGGGGCTTGCAACATCAGGGAATATGTTGGATTTTAAATCCAACACCTTCCCTGCTGTTGCGCAAACTGGAGTAGGAATAGTAATTAATACTATTCCTAAGTCCAGCGCACCCCCTAGAGCAAGTCGTTGAAACGACTTGCTTTGTAATGACACGCATGGTAACAACACCGTCATTGTAACGACCGCGTTGTAAAGTACCATGTTGTAGCGTGCTATATTCCTTCGGAATACTGCACCTTAGAATGATAGCTGCCTCCGTTTTGCTAATACGAGGTATTACTGGTCGAAAATTGTCAGATCACAAATTTTGGATGTCTTAGAACTCAAGGACAAACCTGAGATGGACCTTTATTAATTAGCACCTCAAACTGCACAACGGTGTACTTTATGAGCACATTTTCAACATTTTCAATTCACAAGCATTCGCAGAAGAACTGATGAAGAGCTGCGTCGGGGCACATTTACAGGGACACTACAAGGACTCTTGTTTCCATTTCCATGAATCTACATAGACATAGCCTAGATTTAAGCACAACGGGAATGGAGCTCTTGTACAAGAGCACAGTGTTGTTTTATCCACAGAGATTACAATTTACCCACCGGAGTAAGCCATCTTCTACACCCCTCTAAATCTGGTGGTGATCCGTTGCTCTCTTGCATCCTGAAAAGGACATTTCTGATGATGTCCGGGGTGGGGAAGAGATCAGAAAGGGGATTGGGAAGGGTCTAAGCTAAAGGCCAAATTCACTAAGTTAAAAATGCGCTCCCGTGCTGTTACACCTATATTTGTAGCAAATGTCTGACTATTTTTGAATTAACGAAATTCCAAAAGTATGGAAATCTGCGTCTGGGGCACTTCAATTATTTCTGAGAGTGAAATTTTAATATTCGTGCATTTCCTCATGAGGAAATGTAATGCAAATGTGAATTAACATGTTTTTTTTCCTTCAGGGAAAACTCATTCGCTTACCTCAGTGTTAAATACAACGGTGCCACCTACCTATTCCCACCCTAGAAACATCACACTGACAAGGCGCTCAACAAGTGTATAATCATGGGGATGGGGGAGGTAGAGTGAAGATCCTTTCAGTCTCCAAGGTTAACTCTTATAATCAGAAGGGGGAAAGGATCACTTGTCCTGCTTAAACCTTGGGTTCACAAGTCGAGGAACTGGTATCTCCCAACAAATATGACTCTCATACACGTGTATTTCAGATGGTCTTTCTTCAGCGGTATATACTGGGTACCCGCTTTTTTTACACGTGCGTGCGTAATCATCGAGTCATTTTTTGTATTGTGCACCCTCCACCAGGAGGTTTTGCCTTAGGTTTAAGGCAGTAGTGATCGTGGATAGTGGGGGGGGTTATAGTGGTGGTGTAGTTGTTAAAAATCCGGACAGCCAGACAGAGACAATTTTAATAAGTCTGGATTCGGACTGTAAGTAAAAAGTTAGGTGCACTTTTTGAATTAGTTAGGGGTTCAAGTGCATATTATATCTAGAGTTTAAAAAGAGGTCAACATGTTTCAGCCTTTGGTAGTCAGAGGATCTTAGGCTTTCGTCAGGACCAATGGGGGTGAATAAATAGTGAGAAAAAAAAAAACGTTGTGAGAAGAAAAAAGGTAAATTGACCTGATTCTTCGTGATTCAAGGTTTCATTGTACCTGGAAAATAAAGAAACACACACACAAAACAGCAACAGACAGGGAGATGGGGTGCGGGAAAACACATATTATGTACAATAGTACCTTTTCGTTATTAAGTAACTAGAAAATGGCAATTCTTTTCTTCATACTCATTTCAGGCGTCAACTCTTCCTTTGTCATACTTCGGTGGGCAGGAAAGACTAGTACTGTATTGAGGTGCCCATAGTTTTATCATTGTACTCTCTTAGTGCGTGTACTTTAGACGTCGAGAGCCTCTACACAAGCCTTCCACAACAGAAAACTTTAGAGACTCTCGAATCAATATTGTTCAACATTGAATGGCACCATCGAACTCCAAGACACTTTGTACTGGAATGCTGCAGACTGGCCCTCATGGAAAACTTTTTCCAATATAAAGACACCCTTTATCTCCAGCAACATGGTACATCTATGGGGAGTACCTTTGCTCCCAGCGTGGCAGGTCTCTACGTAAGCACTTTCGAACAGACTTACATCCATAATGTAAACAACCCCTTCTCTCGTCATATACTCTTCTGGAAGAGATATATTGACGATATCTTTTTAATTTGGGAAGGAGACAAAGAATCACTAACAGATTTCCATAGGTGGTTGAACAATCAAGATGAACGCCTTAATTTCACTTATACATCCGATGCGCAGAGCCTTGATTTCTTGGACATAACCATCTTCGCCGAAGGAAACACTTTACAAACAAGAACATTCTTTAAACCGACTGCCAAGAATAGTCTGCTATCCTTCAATAGCTTTCATCCCCGCCCTTTGAGAGAAAACCTTCCATACAGTCAGTTCTTACGACTGAGGAGAAATTGCAGTTCCATAAAAGACTACAAATTGCAAGCGAGCGATCTCTGTGAAAAACTAACAGCTAGAGATTACCCAAAAATAATTATCAATTCCTGTGCCAAACGAGCCAGAAATCAACCAAGAGAATCTCTACTTGAAAGTCACCCAAAACAGACCGACGACAGGACTACCTGTGTCACAACCTATAGTCCAATAACAAACCACGTGAAAAAGATAATCAACCGTAATTGGAGGATTATAACATCCAACACCCTGACCTGGTCCAAACCCAGATTTGCAAACAAAAGGAGCAGCAATATAAAAGATCTTCTGGTCCACACAAGACCACCTCCGAAAAAGAAAAAACAACAACCAGGCCTATGGAATAACCCCCCAATCACTGGACACTACCCATGTGGGACCTGCGTAGTGTGTGCAACCACAGAACCAACGAAAGAACTGCAGTTACTTCCAGACTTTTCATGGAAACTGAAAAAACACACTAACTGCAACACTAGCCAATTTGTGTATATGATCACATGCCCTTGCGACATGCGATATATTGGGATGACCTGCCGAAAAGCCAAACAGAGACTCTGTGAACACAGGAGTAATGTGAACTGTAAGAAAAGCACGACAAAGATGTCATCGCATTACAAAGAGAAACAACATACAGCCAATGACCTGCACTGGGTAATCCTAGAAAGTCTAGACACAGTAGACAGAAACACCACAAAAATACTATTCGAAAAGGAACAACGTTGGGTCCATAGGCTTCAAACAGATACCCAGGGCCTTAACGATTCTGTTCCTTGGCTGTCCCTCAACAGATAATAAATAATCCAAGCCCCTCTGGAACATAGTACCTCTAGTAGAGAACACATGTGGCATGTTAATTCTGCTCACACCACATACCCGTAATTTTTGGCAGTGTTTTATGAGAGCACCATACAACCTAAGTGCCTTCACATACGACTTGGTAACTCCCATGCCAACTTATAAAATTCCCTTGACGTGCACCTTGGGCCACCAACTCGGCATAATGCGGCTGCCTTCAGCAATATACCTTTGTAACAAATTTACTAGAGATTGAATTCTCACCTAATTATCGCCCTGAGAGTCAAATGACAAATGTATTAGTAATTCTGATAGATAATAATGGCAAATGTGGTTATCCCCCCATGAATTATTGATTCTGAAAGATAGTAATAACCATCGACTTAGATCGATCATGAAGTATTTCTTCCAAAATAGATGCATCTAATAATCCTTTGCACAATCAATCTGAGTAATCCAATTGCTACCTATTACAATTCATTTGATTTATTTAATTCATTTTATTTTATTTTATTCTAATTATCAAAGCCTATCCGTGCTAAATGGGCAATTAGTAATGATAAGTAAGAACGAGCGGAAAGTAACTCTTCCATCTCTAGTACCACAACGTTAAAACCCACCCGGAACTACACCGCCCTGTAGTTCCGGGTGATGACAGGCAGAGCCAGCACATGCGGCAGAGACCGAGCAAGAAGGCACTAAGGTAACGCTGAGAGCCCAGCGCACGGAGCACGAGAGCAAAACCGCAAGTACAAGATTGCGCCATGTAACATTTTGTCTTTAATACCCCTCTAGTAAGACCTCTCTCGATCAGCCTTAAATCCCCGAGGAAGTATTTCTTCAAACATAACACGGTATGCACGAGGGATAAGAGCGCATACAGCGCATTGGGCACCACTCGAGTCACGCACAACGCACTCCCCAAATAATGACCTACGAACAAATTCTGGTCAAAAGAGCATGTGTACAATTCATTTTAGCACGTAAAATCAAACACCCGAATGATATGTGAAAGAGAGCATGGTATGACTGTAGTGTGAATGCAACCACGAAGCGGCCACAATTACAACGGTTCTCACTATAGTACACGCACTAAGAGAGTACAATGATAAAACTATGGGCACCTCAATACAGTACTAGTCTTTCCTGCCCACCGAAGTATGACAAAGGAAGAGTTGACGCCTGAAATGAGTATGAAGAAAAGAATTGCCATTTTCTAGTTACTTAATAACGAAAAGGTACTATATGTGTTTTCCCGCACCCCATCTCCCTGTCTGTTGCTGTTTTGTGTGTGTGTTTCTTTATTTTCCAGGTACAATGAAACCTTGAAACCTTGAATCACGAAGAATCAGGTCAATTTACCTTTTTTCTTCTCACAACGTTTTTTTTTTCCACTATTTATTCACCCCCATTGGTCCTGACGAAAGCCTAAGATCCTCTGACTACCAAAGGCTGAAACATGTTGACCTCTTTTTAAACTCTAGATATAATATGCACTTGAACCCCTAACTAATTCAAAAAGTGCACCTAACTTTTTACTTACAGTCCGAATCCAGACTTATTAAAATTGTCTCTGTCTGGCTGTCCGGATTTTTAACAACTACACCACCACTATAACCCCCCCCACTATCCACGATCACTACTGCCTTAAACCTAAGGCAAAACCTCCTGGTGGAGGGTGCACAATACAAAAAATGACTCGATGATTACGCACGCACGTGTAAAAAAAGCGGGTACCCAGTATATACCGCTGAAGAAAGACCATCTGAAATACACGTGTATGAGAGTCATATTTGTTGGGAGATACCAGTTCCTCGACTTGTGAACCCAAGGTTTAAGCAGGACAAGTGATCCTTTCCCCCTTCTGATTATAAAAGGCGCTCAACAACTCAGGCCCTACCAACCTGAACAATTGCATTTCCTTCCACCAACTATACAGACCCTTCCACTCTGCAGGACTCCTCGCCAACAGCCCACGGATACAAAGAAACAGATCAGACGAGCGTTGTCGTACAGTGCTTCTAAAGCGTGGAACGACCTCCCACTCTGCATCAGAGTTTTCTCCTCTCTTCTTGAATTCAGAAGAAGATGAATTCTTGGCTTTTCAATTAACCAACCTACCATAGGTAGGGCTAGGCACACTCACCTGCTCAGCGCCAAGATGCCCTCATGGGTGATAGAGCGCTTTATGAATCAAAATAACATAACAAGTTTGTGGATACTCACCTACTTTTACACAGGAACCCTTCATGGAATGCCAACAACCCACACCCTAAACTAGATTTGCAGTCGTGGAAATTCCATTATACAAACATTTCATATTAAGATATCCAGTTTGCAAGGGTAAAAGTCCACCCTTCCTCAATTTTGCAAACTCAGCTCCTCCAGTGAAGTTTGCTTAGTCCATCCTCATTGACAGTCTTGTAAAAGACTGGCACGGCTCCTGCCGTGCCAATTGAGGGGTTGCCTGCCACGTGTGGTTCCTTTATCCAGTTGTGTGTACCCAACAGCTGGTTGCATCCTCGACATGTGGTGTCATGGTAACAGTGTACCTATGGACTGGAAAATCACAGCCGAAAAAAGCCTGAAAGTGTCACACATACCATGGGTCACTTGGTGGCTATTTGTTGGAGTTAGTACAATATATAGTGCTTGCAGGGGGTGAATTTAGCTCCGCCCAATGCTTACTGTGTTTAGCCCTTTCTTCTACCACATATTCTGTTCATCCAAGGTGCACAGCATTGGGTTGTAGGAGTGGAAGGGACAGAGGCGCTGCTTGGAACAGGCACTATACACCGCTCTGGAGATATGCACGCAGAGCATATCAGTTGTAGGTGGTCTCTACAGCAGGCCCACAGTTCAGACTCCGGATGTAGGTGCATCCGTAGCCTCTTGAACCAGTCAGCAGTGTGTCTGTGGTGCAACCTTCAGCATTTTCAGGCGCTTATAATTTGAGAACATTGACAAATAGTTTGTCTGTTGTCAATAGTCTTATGTCTCAAAAATTACTTTAACTCTAACAAACCTTATGTAGTCTCTCGGATGTGCCAACTGGCCATTTCTAAGTAACAGATGTATGTCATATACAAAAATATTGTCTGACAGAGATATTAGATATAAATAAATAAACATAGCATTAGGCATGGTATCCTCCCACACAAGCTTCTCCCGTTGCTTAGAGGTGGATGTCATTATGCAGTGCAATGTGCAAATAAACATTTTGTCATATCTAGAAATGGGATGTTTGCTTATTTTGGACTTCATATCACATGAACCCTTGTTGGCTGGGTATTCTGAGAATATGACATCACCATTGACACAGACTCATTTTTCTGACATCATCAGCAGCACTGATGTCTCACATCTCTGTTAGAAGCAAACAGCTTAAATACAGTGCTTAATTTGATCCTGTGGGGGCCACCAGCACTTATTTTTCATAATAAGACATTTCCCAAGTGCAAGAGAGGGAACAACACAAGAAGGAGACATAAGAAGGAAGATAAAGACCGAAAAAACGTCTTGAAGGGAGAAAGGAGGAATCTGCAAGAGTGAGCTAAAGCGAAAGGGGTGTCGGGTAGTGGATTAAAGAGGCCTGAGGTGGATTAAAGATTAGACAACCTTGGTATTCGGCACGCTAACATTTAATATAGCACCAGCCGCGGGATTCTGAGCACAGCTTTGGGCAACAGCACTCATTCTGTTACAAATTAAACATGGCTTAAAAATATGTCCTCACACCAACCCACTCACCACGGCTCAGGATAGTTTGTGGGTATCTTGGCAAGCAAGATTAGTTAAGTGTAAACCAGGTACGAATACACAGTAATGTGAAAACTATGCCTCTCTTTGGGCTCACTTGTAATTTGATGCTGTCTGTCTGGATAACACCTTATTCTCTCTATGGGGCACATGCATCAATATTGCATTTTGCGATTCCTTAATGGCGAAAATTAAGGAATCGCAATTAAGGAATTGCAAACTGCAATGCATCAAGAAATCGCTAAAAAAATAGCGATTTCTTAAAATTCCTTAATTGCGAATTTCTAATGGTGAATCGCAATTAAGGAATACCTCCCCATCCATTCCTATGGGCCTAGAGGCCCATAGGAATGAATGGAAAGACATTCTTTTTTTTTTTTTAACTTTTTATTATATAAAACAAAAGGAAACAACACATCAAACATACAATAAAGGCAATACAGCAATAATACAGCCATTAGGCCTGCGCTCAAGGAGGACGGGAGATATATGACAACAGGAGAAAAAAGTTTTTAAATACAGATGAGGGGAGGGTGTCAAAGGTAGAATTGCACATGAACAGCACAATATACCACAGCTAGAAGGAATGTAGGTCAGGGCGACTGGGAAGGACTAGGAATCGCAGTGAGTGGGGGCGTACAGATATCTCCACGGTATGAGTTCCACTGGTTCCAAATCTTCCCCCATTTTTTGGGTCTGCCTCTTGCCATATACACTGTCTTTTCTCTGAACATGCACCAGTCCAGACTCTCTTTCCAAGCAGTCACTGTAGGCGGCCTCGGGGACCCCCACAACTGTGTAATATCCCTCTTCGAAACCATATTAGCAAGAGTCACCCACCGAAGCTGCGACGCGTCATAATCATTCGGACCCCACACATTCAATAAACATTGTCGGGCTTCCAGCATCATCACAACACCTGTTACTTCATCCATCACCTCATGTATACGTTTCCAAAATCGCACCACCTCAGGGCATTCCCATATGATATGGAGATAGGTGCCAAGGAGACCACACCCACGCCTACACATGCCATCGGTGGAGTAGCCCATATGGATCAGACGGGGACCGGTGACATAGATTCTGTGGAGGATCTTGAGTTGGACCAGACGGAGGCGGGCCGGAATCGCCACCTCCCTGGGAGAGGAGATCGCGGACTGCCAGTCCTCATCATCCAGTTCAATACCATCAGCAATCCAAGCTTCACGAAGGCGATCAAGCAGACTCGATCGGTCATTAATCATTTTCTTATAGAACAATGAGATAGTACTGTCTGGCACATAACCGTCTAGTATACGATCTTCGAGGGGGGAGGAGTCCGGAATATCACTACCCACCGGTAACACAGAGTTCAGAGCATGGCGTACCTTGACATAACGAAATTATTCCCTGTCACTCAGCTTATACTCTACTTGCAGATCAGAGAAGGTCTTCACCTTTCCTTTAACCCAGAGATCACGCACTTTACTAATACCGATCCTGTCCCATTTATCAAATCCCTTTGTCTTCCATAGGCTACCCAACTTCGCAGAGGCATAGAGCGGAGTCGCACCAGTTAGTTTATCACTCCAGCCCATAGCCGCCGTTGCGCTATGCCATACCCGCACGGCTATAGCGGTAGGTCCCGAGAGTTGTGAACGCAAGGGTCCCGAATAAAGCGTCCTGTAGTAATCACCACCCGGGAGCAGCCACTTATCCATTTCAAATGCTGGATTCAACGCCGGGCCATACATCCCGTGGTTGATGGCAGCAAGGTGGGAGGCCCAATAATACCTACGAATATCCGGGAGCGCTATATCGCCATCATACCAGGGAAGTGTCAATTTTGGAAGAGCGATGCGTGAACGTCCGTCCCATATTAATTGCCTCTGCAACAATTCTACTTCCCGAAAATATTTCGACGGGATGACATCAAAACTATTCTGAAGTGCGTATAGGAACCGCGGTAAGGACATCATTTTAAAAAGGGTCGCACGCCCTAGGGGAAATAACGGTAATTTACGCCAACGCGCTACATCGGAGCGCAACCTTTGAAGTGGGGGGAGTAAATTGCATTCATAGCGAACCGCCGGATCCAACGAGATAAACACACCCAAGTACTTAAAGCCAGACTGCGACAACTGGATGGGACAGCCCCGCGGCAAACGAGGGACATCACCCGCAAGTACATAAATGTAGGATTTCGACCAATTAATGATAAGGCCCGAGTTCTTCCCGAAGGAGTTAAGTACGTCAAACAATACGTTGAGCGATTTTTGGGGAGATGTGAGGTACAATAAAATATCATCCGCGTATAAGGAAATGCGATCTTCAAATTCCGGCGTCCAGCGTATACCCTTCATCGAAGGTTCCCACCGTAGCCAAGCGGCGAGTGGCTCCAACGCCAAAGCAAAGAGGAGCGGGGACAACTGACAACCCTGCCGCATGCCCCTCCCAAGAGTAAAAGGCACGGAGACACGGCCATTAACCACCACCTGTGCCAGTGCCGTTTCATACAGGAGTTTGACCCAACCAATAAAACCAGCGCCAAATGGAAAGACATTCTTAATTTGCAATTCACCATTAGAAATTCGCAAATTAAGAATGCAATTTCAAGGGTGCAGGGGTGTCCAAAGGACACCCTGTTGCACCCCTGAAATATGCCTAGAAATAAATGTTGCACACACACATGCCCCAAGGGCATGTGTGTGTGTAAAATGGAACTTTGAAAAATGCACTTTAGTGCATTTTTCAAACTTTTCGCAAATTACCATGAAGGTCAACTTCATGGTAATTTGCTCCCCTTATTTACGAATTTGCAAATTTTTAAAGTTTGATGCATTGCATTTAAGGAATCTCAATTTGAGATTCCTTAAATGCAATCACAATTTAAGAAATCTCAATTTTGCGATTTCTTAAATTGCGAAAATTACAAAAATGTTAATGCATCCCAAAAATTGGAATTGCATTCGCAAACGGCCGAATTTTACGATTCGCACCATTTGCGAATGCAATTTCCATTGATGCATGTGCCCCGTCATCTTTCCACTTGACATGTATGTGTTATTACTTTGACTCCCACCTCTGTCACCGCTACCAAAGAGTTTATAAATGACGGGTGATTAGACAACTCTGAGAATGACTAAACGTACTTTCAACAAGTTTTTTTAAATACATGTTGTGTGGATTTAACTGAACTAGTTATGAGTGCGATGTGGTGTGTTTAAAATTACTGTTGGTTGCATGGGTCCAGCACTCTACCACATCCTTTTTCTGAAATTGACCAAACGTTTGGGTGTTAATGTTCTAAAAATCAAAAAATGTTGATTTTAGGTAGCACATCCTCCTGCCTTGAAGTCTTCCAGGAAGTGGTAATTTTGAACCTAATATATGGCTTGTCTTTATTTACTTCCTAATAGGCATTAGGAACCAAAAAAACAACTCACTGATGTCTATAATGTTTACCTCTTAATATTTTTACAAATACATATGTAGTATTTACTAACGAGAGACAGTTTATCGGATGCAAGGGGCCTTTTGTCCTGATAAATGCCTTGAACCCCACTGTTGGGGCAGAAACATGTTGATTTATAGTTACAGATAAGGTCATGCAAAATTCTGTTCCTGTTAGGTTTTCAATCTCGTGAGACGGGGATCCAATAAACAAGTTTATCCCCGTCACATAATTTTAATTTCAGGCCCCATTTCCAAGTACTTAATATAGCACCAGGGATAACAATTATATTAAAAAAATCTAAGGCAAATACATTATTATTACATTATTACATAATTTGGTCCTGTCTAGCAGCATAGGTCGATTGGCATCTCTATGTCACTTGCCCTTCGCAAATATCATCAAACAGTTATGGTTGGTGCAAAACAGCAAAGGAGATCTGAGCAAATCATATTTCAGGTCCACATTGGAATATGACAATTGCAAACATTACTCACTGATCTAACTATTAGTGTGAGTTTGAAAATCATTGGATTATGGAGTGTCACGTTAACAAGCATCTGTCTTCAGCAGCGCAACAGATGTCCCCCTTCTTCCACATAATCCATCCCCTACGTGGACACACTTCTGTCTCTTTTGATTGAAGATCTCACAGGCCTCCAGGAGCCAAGTGTGCCCTTCTCCCTTCTGCTCTAGTATGTGCACTAGGCAAGACTAGGCAAGACAGGCTTCTTGGGGGATGGGCAGCAAAGGAAGAAGCCATATTGAATGAGCTAAACCATGTTTGCTCTATATGTGTATTTGTACAGTTGCCAAATATCAACATACTGTTGTACTTCAGAAAATGGTGATATCAGAATGTCGTGGGCACAATATTTTGGACAAAAATATCAACAAAGTATGAATTGGTAAGTATTGTTTTACTTTACTTAACTTCATATATATGTGCTTTGACAATATATCTATATATTTTCAAGGTGTATAGATGTTGAGTTGAGAATAGTAAATCTATACGTACCTGTATGCACTTACCTTCTCAATATTTTTGTCCTCAATACTTTGGTAATCATATTTTGCTGGCATGAGGTTTCTATAGTCAATATTTCAATATACAACCCCAGTGCACACAGTGAAAAGTCTGGCAGTTACAGCATACGAATGAAAGGCACCCAACCTGATGTGTGGTGGACTCAATTCAGAAACCCAGCCAGCTGTTTACTTCGCCACCGTACAAAAGCACTTGATACCACAGGCTGGACAAATCCCAAAGGATACTGCCAATACCGTAAGACTAATGGTAAAACCGGTACCTATCCCAAACTTAGAATCAAAAGAGGTTTGGTGGAGACAAAGTGGAGATGCCACAAATCAAAGATAGGCAAATAAAATCAACAGTACATGACATCACTGAGGTTAATATAGACCAGGATACCCATTGGAGACTATGACGATCTATCAGTCAATACTAAACTCTTCAGTAAGATAGCGCCTTACTCAAAGCGAAGTATCTGACAGGTCACTCTGAGGCAAAAAAAAAATCCCCAAACCTTTTCAAAATTGCACATTTTTATTTGTGTGTTTTAAATTTGATTGTATATCCCAGGAACTCCTTACTAGCACACACTAAGCCCTCTGGGGTCTTCAACACATGGCTCATCAGCACACAGAATTTGTATTGTTTCTCTTTCAATTTAGTCTTCCTTCATAATCTCAAACTTCACCATTTTTGGAATTTTGTTTATTGTAAATTTGCCTTTTTTAACTTTATCACGCTGTTTAAATGCTAAGGGGTCCAGTGGGAAAAAGTTACCTTCACACTTTCTATTAGCGTTTCCCCAGCAAAGGCCAAGGTGTCAATAAAGTCGAACAGGAGGAGGATGGGAGCTGTGAACAACTTTTGCTTTGCCTGTAGGTTCATTGTACAGAGTTGTGCTGGCTGTTACTGCCCAAAGTCAGGCAGAGACAATGAAGTGACATGTGTGTCTCCAGGACTTCTTCGAAAAGTGCATATTTGGAGGGGGATCCCGCCCACATGCACTGATGATCTGTTTGAGATACACCTTTAGTAATGTATGTTATTTAGTTTGCAATGTGCAATCAAGCTTTAACAAAACTCTACCTCCAGTTCTATTATAGCAGATATGACTAGGCCAAGTCACACTACTGTTGCCAGTGTCAAGTGGCGCGTGCGCGCACACACACACACACACACTCACACACACACACACACACACACACGCTATGTACCTCTCTACCTGCCTTTTGAATGAATGTATGACATTGGTCTGCATTCTGTTCATCAATTGTTCTTTATGCTTTTGCTGGGGGTGCCTAAATCTCCAGTGGTCCAGGGCTCCCCTCAGCTCAGCTCCAGCCACGGGTCCGCATTGCCACCGCAGAAGGAACAAGACATTGACTCCAGTAGTACATCCCAACAACTCCACAAATCCATGTTCTTACACCAATTTTCAAAGGTCGGGGAAGTCTGGCTAGTCCATAATTGAGTTATGTTTCAGTTTGCGACCACCAAGGGTCTACTGCAAGAAATCGTATTAGATTTCAGAATAGCCTCCTCACCCATACACCCAGCATAACAGATAAATCCACCGTGGTCCCCAGCACACTGCGTATACAGTCTGAGTCGAAGAAACAGCGCACGGACCCGCAGCACCACAGGCAGAAATTACTGGTAGTTACCCCAAATGTAGATATTTACCAACACCTTTTTGTTCATTCTTCTCCGAGTGATCTAGTTTAGCCTTTCGCCCCCAGGATGAATCTAAAAAGTGCCTCTGTGCCTGCTGCCTCATTTACTTAAGCAGGTGTAAGAACAGAATTCCCATAGGTTTGTGGCAAACTGGTGTGATATCTCATTTGTGGCTGGTCAGTTACTCTGCGGTAGGTTTGCTAGATGCAGAGCTTGTTTATCTTCAAAAGGAGTTCATCCTTTACTTTACACCTGAAGGTATCAGGTGGCATCTTTTCTCACACATTTAGGTATTGAAGGTTCTGTTAATAGACACCTCGACATATTGGCACCTGTCCTTTATTTAGTCCAACTTGTACCCTCCTCAAGAACTCTAGTACATGTATTATTCTCAGTCTAATACGATTAAGCAGGGTGGGGCATTATGAGGCATGGTGCCAACCAGTCATTGTGAAGTCATCAGTCATTTTGAATAATTGCTGCTACACCAACACCGCTCATTAAGTAATGGATTTCTTGGTAAGAGCATTTCATGCTTTTTGACAAGCACGAAAGAGGGGTATTTACACCTTTTTCAGCGGGTAGGTTCCTGCCAGGTGATAAGGTGTACACCCAGAGGCCTCAGGCGACTGTAAGGTATTTCAGTGATGCAGGTTCTGGAGCATACTGCCTAGCATACTGGTACTTCTCCTTTAGTTTGCATCGCAGTACTTGTAAGATTAGCAACTGTGCCAAATAAAGGACGCTTGCCCATCTCCCTTCCATATCCCCATACTACTCAGCATCCGAACCCAAGTCATCTTACAGGGCACCCTCCTTTTTTTACCTTTTGCCCCTTTCTGCAGCATTCCTGGCGTGGGGTCCTGGTCATTGGCTGGTAAAAGGTAAGCAGCTTCTCTAACTGTTATGGAATCATAGGATCTCCTCACTTTAAGTGCCATTCCTTCAACTAATCATCAGACCTCTGTCCTTTTGCATAAATCCCTCTCGCCCCCATACAATTCCTCTGGTAGAGGTTGAACTTTCTTTTCCCACGCAGTGGCCCAACAACCAACTTTCTGCACCTTTCTCCGTTTTCTTTGTATTTTACTTCTACGTCACTTACTCAGGATCGAATTGCCACCCCTTGCTTCTCTGGCTCAAAATGTGTGCCCTACTCACACATCCTGGACTCTCTTTCACAACCTGTCACCATCCACTTCATCTCTTCTGATACTGTCTTTATTATAGGGCACCCTTCAGGGCAGCCTTATGCCCTCCTTTCCATCCTATTATTCACCCTAAAATGCCCTCTCCTCTAGGCCTCTAACCCTTGTTTTCATTATCCAGATAGCAGCAGGGCAAGTCTGGTCCTTCTCTCTGGAACCCGGCACTCCCTTCCAGTCATCGTCCGTCCATGATTTAGAGGATCCAATGGGTCTTCTGTCCTCCCTGCTTTAGAGGATCCAATGGGTCTTTTCTCCTTCAACATGGGAGCACAAGTCTGGCCATCTCTCACCTTTAACCCTTCTTCCCGGGTACACGTTTACCACACTGCCAATCATACACTATGCTATAGTTTCATCATGCTCTATTTTTACTTCACTTACTGCACAACCTTCTGCGCTTTGGCAGTCACCTCTGTAATTCTGTAAACGTGGAGCCTCACAGCTGACTCCTTATGCTGTGCTCTACAGAGGCCACCCTCTGCCTCTACTTTGCTGCAGGTTGGATTGGCACCCTGACATCTAGGGCATCTATACCTTCTGTTATTCGGAACCCATCTTTGCTGGAAAATTCCATGTTCACCCAAGATACATCCACACTTTGCGTGTTCTACCCTTGGATCTCAATTGGCAACCAGAGTGGCTGGCCCGGTGCATTTTCATGCATTAGTCTCTTCCCCTTTCCCTGTTTTAGGTTTTCTTGTATCGTGCTTCCAACTGCACTCAGTGTCAGGCACGTAGTCCAAAGGCGGGCACATATCTTACCAGAGCCCCTTCTCTACCGCCGTCCATGGTCATGCTAATGCAATGTTTATTTTGTAATTCATAGCCCTTCCCTAGCTGCCACCCGTCGCATCCGACGGACAAACAGCGGAGGCCTCTCATTCTCCCATCTGGCAGCCACGACCTGGAACGACCACCCCCTGCACCTCAGAACCTCACAATCGCTCCAGAAATTCAGGAAGGATCAATTCAAGACCCAGATGTTCAACCAATAGGAGAACAGACCTCAGGACTCAACAGCGCCTCAAGATACTCACGGGTGAAGCAGTCGCGCTCTCCAAATCCTGATTGATTGATAGTAGCCTAACTCCTTCCCCTTTAACAAAAACCTGTCCAGTTTGATGTGGTCCAAGACTGGGCTCCTGAGCCTTCTCAGCATCCCCAAACTCACCAAAGTGGCCCATGCTGTGTCTAAAGCCCACTATGCATCTCTTACTAGCTTCAACCCCCTGAAGATATGTGTACGGATAGGCCCCTGCAATCCTGGTTACTCATATAGATGATTCATTTAGGTCAGAGTTGGAGGTGCAGAGCATGGCTTGTGGCATTTGGCTACACCCTCGCTGCGTGGCTGGTGCATCCAAATTGTATTTATTTGTAGTTTTACATACCATGGATCACACCCAACTGGCAGCAGGTTTCTTTGCAAAGGTGCAAGTAACAAGAGGCAACAAAATATGCACTAAAAGATGTAGCAATTATGTTTTGATGGATGCATAAGACATTAGATCAACATATGCAACAACGAATATATACGTATTTACATTTACACTTTATCTGGGGGTCGTATTCTGGTCGGCAGTCATAAGTGGATATGGCATGGATTCGGCCAACACTTCAGTTATTTTTTTAAAGATTCCATAGGAGGATTTGTCCTGTTGGCAGGAGGAGTTCTTCGAAAAGCTGCCAAGTTGTCAGGTTGCATATGTGTAACATTTCTGTGTTTTCGGTTAGCTTATGTATGATATTTCCATGCCAGATGCGTGACATTTTGAATGACACTTTACTACGACCAGAGCTTAGTAGTTATGTACCTGCAATAAGATCAGTTTTAGAAAATGCCCCTTTTTGTGGAATGTAATGATCTGGAAACAGCTATACCACCCCGGAACAACTAATCCAAGATCTGGAAATAAATATTAGCACTGAAATAGCACCAAGGAAGGGCAGATCCTTTCCGATGGGGCCCACTCTATGTGACCACTGCTCATAATACTGACTTTCACCACCCACTCTCCTAAAGTAATCTGAAGAGGTGGTGGTACAGGCAGAGGCATATTGGGACTGCAGCAGACTCTGGCATTTCATGCTCTTATCACCACAATTCTGAAAGCACATCATGCGGAATAAATTCACTGCTATCCTCTGGACCAGTTTAAGACTCTGTTAGCTGCAGAGCCTGGTTCTAGCTGTGAGTCGCAGCATGCAGTCTTGTGAGGAGAGCGAATTATGTGTCCTAGTTGCCACAGGCAGTAGTGCATCAATGGCCCCAGGGACTGAGGAGTTTCCCCCCCACCTATGATCTACTGCATCAATGTCCGCACCGTGGGCCTGCTGCATCAGTAGCCCCTCCTAGGCCTGCAAAGGTGGCCTTATGCAGTGTATGCACCAGTGATACCTTGCAATAGAGTGTCTCCTTGCATATGTGCAACATTGGACCTGTGCCATAGAGTCATCATTGGCCTGCCATTCTACACACATCAGTGGCCCTCCGCAATACCTACCTGAGTGGTTCCTTTCCAGTACATGGCCCCTCACGTTACATGCATCTGTGGCCCTTCCATTGCATCCATCCGTTGCTCCTAGGAGTACATAAGTCTGTGGGCCAACAGAACCGAGGATCAATGACCACTACTGTGAGAGAAAAGCCAAAGTGAGACCCAGGGAATAAAACTGAAGATTAACATTAAGTAAGGCACTAAGGGCCATATGTACCCTTTGATACATCTGGCTCTTAGACTCGGTGCAGAGCAGGAATATCGTCAGGGAAATATCGTCTGACATAAATATCGCCACAGAAATATCGAATTGAAGAAATATCGATAACAAAAATATAGTTTGACCAGAATATCGACAGACAGGTAAGTAATATCGATAACAATAACATAGTTGTAATAAATATCGTTTACAAAAATATAGTTTACAAAAATATCGATTTTTTAATAATGTCATGTATTTTAGTGTTTTTAATGAGAATTTTTTGTCATTTTAATATATGTTGTTGAATTTTAATAGTTATTAATGTATATTATGTTGAATTTTGTGTTATTAGTTCCGTAGCGGGTTGTGGGTTTATAGGGGAATAGGGTGGGAAGTAATTTAAATATATAAAATTAATTGATGTAATTAATGTGTTAATTTAATAATTATTTGTTAATTAATTTCAATTAGTCAATTATTAATTAATTATGTTAATTAATTAATTATGTTAATTAATTATGTTAATTGTTTAATTAATTTTAGGTGTGTGTAGTGGAGTTTATATGTGTAAATGGTGTGAAGTAATTACATTGTTATTGATTGATTATTAAATACTTTATAAATTAATTACGATTAATTAATTAGTAATTATTAATTGTAAATGTGTAAATAAATTTAGGTTTGTGTTGTGGTGTTTATAAGTGTATATGGTGTGAAATCTGTCAATTAAATAATTAATTAATTAATAAAAAAATAATAATATAATTATCAATAATTAATTAGTAAATATTAAGTGTAATTATTTTTAGGTGTGTGGTGGATATTATAGTGTTAAATAATGTGTAAATATATATTATTTTATTATCTTTGTTAATAATAAAATATTTAAATGTATATATTATTTATGTTTATATTGGAAATTAAATGTAATAAAAAATTTGATAGTTTGTTATTTTATTGTTTTGGGTTCCAGCGCTTTCCCTACTGTTGTACCCTGTGGAGTGGGAATAGTAATTTTCACCCCTACGCTATCCAACGCTTTCCCTACTGTTGCACTCTCTGGAGTGGGAATAGTAATTTTTACCCCTACGCTATCCAACGCTTTCCCTACTGTTGCACTCACTGGAGTGGGAATAGTAATTTTTACCCCTACGCTATCCAATGCTTTCCCTACTGTTGCACCCTCTGGAGTGGGAATAGTAATTTTTACTCCTACGCTATCCAATGCTTTCCCTACTGTTGCACCCTCTGGAGTGGGAATAGTATTTTTTACTCCTACGCTATCCAGCGCTTTCCCTACTGTTGCACCCTCTGGAGTGGGAATAGTAATTTTTACCCCTACGCTATCCAGCCCTTTCCCTACTGTTGCACCCTTTGGAGTGGGAATAGTAATTTTTACCTCTACGCTATCCAACGCTTTCCCTACTGTTGCACTCACTGGAGTTGGAATAGTAATTTTTACCCCTACGCTATCCAACGCTTTCCCTACTGTTGCACCCTCTGGAGTGGGAATAGTAATTTTTACCCCTACGCTAGTCAACGCTTTCCCTACTGTTGCACCCTTTGGAGTAGGAATAGTAATTTGTACCCCTACGCTATCCAACGCTTTCCCTACTGTTGCACCCTCTGGAGTGGGAATAGTAATTTTTACTCCTACGCTATCCCACGCTTTCCCTACTGTTGCACCCTCTGGAGTGGGAATAGTAATTTTTACCCCTACGTTATCCAGCGCTTTCCCTACAGTTGCACCCTTTGGAGTGGGAATAGTAATTTTTACCTCTACGCTATCCAGCGCTTTCCCTACTGTTGCACTCACTGGAGTTAGAATAGTAATTTTTACCCCTACGCTATCCAACGCTTTCCTTACTGTTGCACCCTCTGGAGTGGGAATAGTAATTTTTACCCCTTCGCTATCAAATGTTTTAACTACTAAGTTTTCATTTTGTTATTAAATGTATGTATTATTATTTTTAAATACTTTTATGTGTTAATTAAATATAGAAAATGTTATTTTATTCAAAATGTTTTATATATGTTTTTTTTATATGAAGTAATGATGTAATGATGATACTTGTAAAGCGCACTGTTACCCCATCTCAGGGTGTCCTGGCGCTGAAGACCGCTGGGGAACCCGTCCTTGCTTTCCCTGTGAGATGGTCCCTTCTGGGTATCTCCAAGGTGAAACCAGGCATCCCCGGCGTCTGTGGGGGGCCGTTGTAGAGATGAGGCAAGCTTAATGCCCAGAGTTGCCGAGTGTGATCCCTGGTTAGAGTAGGCACCGAGGCGAGAATTATCGAGTCCGTTGACGCTGGTCCACGACCCTGCCGCGTCGGGAATTGAACCCTAATTAATAAAGTTTATTAATTAAATAAAGAAAATAATAAATGTATTTAAGAAAATATATGTATATGTACACATTTATTAAGTTTATAATGATTAAATTAAGTTTATTTGTTATAAATAGTTAAAATATAAATGTAATGTCATTTATTTTGTTAATAATATTTAATTATTTAATTTAAGTTATAATATTTTTTAAAGTCGATATTTTTTACATCTATATTTTTTACATCTATATTTTTGAGTCGATATTATTGTACTTACCTGTTTAAGTATAGGGAGTCGATATTTTTGTAATCGATATTTTTACATCTATGTTTTTGTAAACTATATTTTTGTAATTGATATTTAAACATGGAACCCTTAGACTCAAGTAGGGCAATCGTTATCAGATATTAAATGACCAGGAAACCAATATTAGAATTTTTTTTATTTTGAGCAATTTTTGGATCTGCCATGATGCCTACTTATGAGAACACAATAAACTACGTAATAGTCCTTTGCCAGCATTTTCACAGAATCATGCCTCCTCGATGCAAAATGCTAATTTTGCAGTGAAACTCTAGCAAATGCAAAGCTTTCATCATAGAATACCTTTAAGGTCTGACATAAAATGTCTGCTAAAATTAGTGGTCTTGAGTTTGCCATTAATGGCTCCAGAACAGTGCCATGTCCTGCAGTTCCTATTCCAGCGGGAGGCATAAAGTGCAAAACTGTCTGTTCAGGCACTCAGTGGAGGAAGCGTCTGAGGAAGCGCTTACTCCCTGGTCACTCATTCACTTTCTCCCTCTAATTCCTCCTTTGCTCCCTCCTACTCGAGTCGTGTTAATGTCACACCCTCTCTTTTTCTCTCGCCTTCTATTTATTCTCTGTATTCTTCCCTTTGCTGAACGCCTCATAGTCACCCTACAGGATCTTCCCACCCACACTGGAAGGAGTATAGGAGACCCAAAAGATGGGTTCTACTTGGTACAATTGTCTCATCGTCCGCCTCTGTCTGGGCCCTGATGACTGGTGTTGATCTTTAGATCTTACCGTGGCGGAGGCTAGAAGTTCCTTCATGTTATGCTCCATATGGTTTGACACTGTGCTGCAGCAAGCCCTCATGGGCACTTTCCCTGTACAGCTGATAGCTGTGGCCTTCGTCGGATGGGACCCTTGCAGCAAAAGGGTTTCGTGGTGCTGAGAACATCTCAGGTGCATGCATTGCAGTGACTCAGTCAGAGCAGTGCAAGTAGTACTCTCTGAAGGAGGAAGACAAATACCACAATGGTAGCACCAACCACAGGGCCTCCCTAGGGAATAAACCCAGGCTCTGATCCAATCAGGACTTCAAGCACACTCAGGGGTAGGATCATCATCACTTCTGGACCTCTTCACCCTCCTCATTGGTTGTGTGAAGCAGCAAGGGCCCAGAACACATTTGTAAACTGCAAGAGCCTACAATGGGAAGCCCAAAACATGGGGGGTGCCAGGTTCTGGCCAAAACAAGCATCATGCTTATAACATTGCTTTGTTATAAACTGGAAAAAAATGAGTAGCAGTAAGCCACTCTGTAATGGGCCATCACTAAAATTGTTGTCATTTATATCTAACTGGGAATATGTGTCAAAAGGGAAGGGACTCCAAATATTTCTCAACCCTCCCCACCCCCCACCATTTCTGATACTCACTCTGTGGATACTTCAACATGTTAGTAAGGCCTAGCTAACCAGAAGAGTATGTTTGGCAATCATGTATCTGAGTGCATTTTTAAAGGGAGTAGCAGAACTTAACTGCATCGTTTATTTTAAACATTGACAATTTAATGGAATAATTATGGAAAATTCGACGTGGGCAACAATCATTTTTTTATATACATGAGGGGGCGCAGCATTAAAAAGTTTGAAGACCACTGGGTAAGTATTCTGGTACCTTGTAGTAATGCGTGGAATTTCCCAGAATAAGTTTGCCTAACTCCGATAAGAGACACTGACTCCATGAAAAAGATTGCTTTACAGTTCTTTTTCCTGAGTGATGGACTTTCTAGGAAACGGGTGTTCGAGCTCTTGTAACCCAGATATTTCAGAGTGTCACAAAGGAAGTATTTTAAGGAGTGTAAGGCCAGCTAAAATGTACTCCAGGCTTCAACCGAAATCCTTATTAAGGTGATCAGCGCAGGAGTGATGTGTTAAAACCTTTTAGTTACTGAAACGAACTTAGAAATGGCATGCATAGCTGGCGTAGGAGGAACAATGGGGGGGGGGGGTTGAGTTGCAGATGCCTGCAAGTAAGGCGTTGCCATAATTAATCCTAAATAAGACAAGGGAATGATTTAATGCCACCTGCTCCTGTAAATGATGTAATTCTCAAAGAACTCTAAGTTGGTACACTGTCCCCTTAGCTAAGAAATGAATCTGAGTATTTCAGATTGTTGCCAATTTGATTCAATAATGGACGGCTTATACATTAGCAAATGTAAACAATTTAGACAAAATTACTACAGGATGGAGCCCGGTTTGGAGAAGGGGAGATTAGCGGAACTCAATTGTGGGTGGATTCAGTTTGTGGTGCTGAGGAGATATTCACACCTAGATGTCCATGAGAACCTGAGCAAGAAAGCCGATATGCTCCAGGGAGGAAAGATGATGGTAGCTGACTATAAGACTATAATCAGCACAATGATGATACGAGATGTTGGAGTGTTTCAGTGTTCTATGTGAAGAAAGAAAGCAAAAGATAGAATTGAGATACCTCTTGGTAAACACAAGATAAAAGGGATTAGAGAGTATTAAACATTTTAATTTGGTGATATTGATTCCATAGCTATGAAGGGAACATCGAGGACAATACAGTTTGTTCAAGAGTTTTAGGAGAGAGGAATGATTAGCTTGGGAGAGGCGTTGGCCCAACGGCTAGGGCGGTCGACCTCGAACCTGGTGAATCAGGTTTACGTCCCGGCAATGATGCTGAACATCCTGTGATTCTGGGCAAATCACTTAATCTCCCCGTGCCTAACAAAAAAGAATGTGTGTCCTCATGTAACGCAACTGGTGCTATGTAAAGCGCTCTCATACCCGATAAGTTTGCGCTATATAAAACGCCATCATTTTTTTTAAAGCTGTACGAGAGGCTGCAGAAAGGTCTTGATAGTCATTGTCTAGGATGCACAGTGCATCATCTACTTATTGTAGCACAGTAGTCTACATGTTGCAGCCAGAGCAAAAACATGGCTTCCAAATTATCTACAGGTGATTTTCAGCTGAGAATTTTTACAGTTGAGTTCACCCAAATTTCATGGACTTTGTCGAGGAAAGGTACGTGTGACAGAGGGCAGAAGTTACAATTGTCTTGGTCTGCACTTGAGAGCTTAACAAAGGGAACCATCTGAGGGGCTATTTGTAGACAATCAGGCCTTTGTCCATGTAGCAGAGGAATCAATTCAGTGAGATTAGCATGGGGCAAGAGAGGTGCTCAAGTGTGAAGTAGAGTGGTGGGAATTAGATCAGTGAAATGGATGGATGCTGCAAGAATCATAGTGGTATTAATCAGTTCAGTTTCTGTGATCTTTCAAACTTCTTTTTGGGGGAAGACCATCTTGTTCTAGATCATTTCTTAGGGGAGTGAGAGGAAGTTCTATATTTTTTACTTTTTCCTCAAAGTATCAGAAGATTTTCTCACAGATGTCTTTGGTTTTGTTGACTTTAAGAGTTGAAAAATAGTTTGGTATTTGGCAATTTAAAAAGGTTTTTTTATATTTTACTTTAATTACTTGGTTTTTGAAGGTTTCCTTCTAATGATTTCTAACACCAGAGGAGATTCATGTCTCTGAGAGATTCTCTCTCTCTGTTCAGTTCTCTTGAATGCTGCTGGGCAGGTTTCTTATTTTCTTTTAGTTTGATGAGTTCAAGTTTATTCTTTATCCCCGTCATTGCCTAATTTTAAAGGTTTAAGATTGAGCTAATCTTCAGCTCTTTGGGGTTTTAGTGCAGGTTTGAGAAGATTCTTGATGCTAGGGTAGACAAATTTATGTTCTCCCTGTCTCAGACCAACTTTTTATTTCTACTCGGATGATCCTTGGTCAAAACTTGGGAGAAAAAAAGAGAAAATGGGACGAGGAAGTCCTCCGACGAATGAATCTAGGTTGGCGGTAACTTCAAAAATTCCTCCTGGGTGGTATGCTTTCAAAAAGTCAGGGCTAGCCATATGCGAATCAGCCTTGGCCATACTCCAGTAGCAAAAGTCCAGTCGAAACTGCCTAGCCAAGTGCCCACTGAAGAGGATCACAAGCAGTGATGCTCGGTGTACTACCCAAAGAGGTTGCCAGTGGTTTAGACATTGAATCATGTGTTGGAATGAGTAGATCCAACACTGCGGAGAGAAGTCTTTCGGCCATGTGTCAACGAATAGTAAAAGTTCAAGATTATTGGTTCTGATTTTGCCTGCAATCCTTAGCCAGTGTTTGGCAGCTGATATGCAACTGTGCAAAAGGCAATGGATGGAAGAGTGACTATTGCCTCTAGATGGGGCTAAGTTAATTGGTATGTCAATGAGGTTGCTGTGATGTGGACCATTTTATGGTACAGCGAGATTCTGGTCTTACGATGCGCGTGATGCGGGCAGCATACAAAATATCTGAACTTCTTGATCTATATGTGAATTACCTTATACCAGTTCTCTAATGTCCCTATTGGATACATTTAGTCATTTGGTGACGTGCTCCCCTCCGCCCAGGGCCCCATTTTGCTTGCAGTCGCTGAGTCTGGAGGTTTGCATGCTTGTTGGAGCTTTTAAGCTTTCTATCCGGAGATCTTGTTTCTAAGAATAAATGTGCGTTGGTTAAAGCACTGCGGCCTCTGATCTTTAGCTGTTAGATATTAAGACAAACACGTGTAACAAGCTTAGAGCCCTGCAGGCAGATGAAGTAAACGAGAATGTCTGAGGTTGTTCTGCAGGTAGCACGTGCACAGTCAGGCAAAGCAAACACCAAGCGAAAGCTAAACAGTGGTGACGTAGGCACACGTCAGTGATTTGTGTGCTGCAAAGGGGCGACTCAACTTTAAGCAGATTTACAGAAAATACTGGTTTTAAGTGAGCCACCAAAAAGCGAATTGCCTTTGTCTGCATATCATAATGCATAAGAAGGGTAAAGAGTGGTTGCTGTATGTGGAAAGAATGTCACATTCCACAGGAGATAAAAATATTGGAAGGTTTGACAGTTCAGTGTGAGAAAGGTAATAATATCTCACAGGATCAGCTACATGTCAGGATTTTGCTGGTAAATGAGATAAGATGGCTACTTTAGGCCTTATACTTTTACGGTATCCTTCAGTAGGTAATATTCTTAAAGGTACTTCGCGTTTTGCAATATTCAAAAGTGCATTTCAGTTTGCATTTGAGATTGCAGTTAACAATGTACACAGTGCAAATCCAAGTGAGCCGCAGATGGGAGCGGGCATCGGCTGCAGCCCTATTTTTTATGCATTTATATAGTCCCCGAATCGACCCCCCAAGGGGTATGTCTGCGCTTCGGACGGGCAACGGGAAAAGCTAAGCCACTACAGCAAAATCAGAGACAAAAAGAATAGTCTTAAGATGCTTTCTGAATTGTAGGTGGTCGGGCACTGTCTCAAATACAGAGGGAGCTTATTCCAATCACAATGGAATGCACAAATGCACTTTGATTGCAAGCGTGGAGTGGTTACCAACTCCTCCGGCAGGAGGTAATCATTCACAAAGCGTACCCGGTAAACGTCTTGTGTAGGCATAAGGCACTGCGGCCATCAGACAGTGGTTCCATCAGCGTCCCCGATATCCCCTTCCCAATGTACCACTTTTAGAGGCATGGTAACGTGTGCATGTAAAGGACAGGGGCAAAAATGACCGCACATGGTCAATTTGGAAGTTCCTGTCCAACCAGGAGTGCAGCAGGTGCAGAGGCACCAGGGCCCAGAGGACTGAGAAACCCTGACATTTTTTTGATAATCAACTTTATTAATTTTATAAAAACAGAGAAATTCATTGGTTGCAGTTCATTAAGCATTAAAGGGAACATGTCAGGGTACATTGGTGGCATAAAGGGGGCGGTCCACCAGGAACCCTGAAATTGCTATGTTTTTCTACCTATTCAGAGGTCGGGAACCTATTTTCCTTGCTGCAGTAGAGATCATAGCACAGATGCCAAGCCATGGTCCCAATGCAGGTCTATGTCCAGCACTCATTGTGCACAATGTGGTGTGCAGCAGATTCCATCTCTATTAGTAATAATGAGGGAGATAATGTGGCGCAGTGGCCAGAACTGCAAACTCGTGAGCTGGGGATTCGGGTTTGAGTCTTGGCACCAGCTCAACATCCTGTGATTCTGGCCAAATCACTTACTCTCCCCGTGCCCATGGACCTGGATATCCTCACGAGTGATAAGCCGCATTATATAAATATACAAATCTAGTTTAATTTAATTCAATGAGACCGCAGCTTGTGCCTGACTGTCCCAGTCCCTTCGCACAGCAAAGCGCAGAGACAGAGGCTGCCTGCAGCGCAATGCACACACTTGTTGCTAAAGGGCAGGTATTTAAGACTTTGCTACTCAGAGAATGTCTCATAATATTGGTGAACTAGCTTTTACTGAGTACATGCTTGTGTAGAGCGTTTGTGCCTCACCTCTACACACCTCACAGTAAAATATCAAACCAGCCAGTTTACACGATGGAGCAGTTTGGTACACAGAGCTGGAATTTGTTACCCAGTGAAGGTAGTGTCACAAGCAAGGAATAAGTCTGTACCTGGGGATGGCAGGCAAGCCTCATGCTGTTAAACAGTCTAGTGATCAGGGAAAGAAACTAAGGGTCTCCCTAAGTGATGGCTCTGTAGTTCTGTGGTTCTTTAATAGAATTGACAGCACTGTGTCAGACTGCTAGTTACAATTTGCAATTGTAAAATTAAAAAATGCTTGTTTTGCATAATCTTAGCCAGTAATAACTTACAGAATGTACTCATTTTAGCTCCATGCTTGTTTTATTGGTGATTCAATTGGGGCTTAATGACCAAATGCAAACAATGGTCAGCCGAATGAAAATTGTTCCTAACTCTTGTGCAGGAAAGTTTCAATTCTATTAAGGACACGGAGGAGAGGATTATGCTTTATCCCTCTTCCCTTTATTAAAAAGCAGCTTTTTTTTCAAAACATAACTTCTTTTAACTTTTATCTTCAAAAGCAAAGAACTAACAGTCCCAAGAGTCTCTAAGAATGTAGCAACGAAAATAACCAATCACAGTCAAACAGTAGTCCGTAGCGATAACCAACCAGGCTCCGCTTGTGCCTGTAACAGTCCTCTCTCAGCTCTGATCCCCCATTTTCTTCACGCGAGTTAAGCCTTAGCCACTTCTTCATTGGTCCAGTTTAGCACCATCCAAATCTAGAAATAAAAGAGACGGATCAGGCGGAATCCTGACGTCATGATTATCTCCAAGAGACAGTAATTCCATGAATAACATTGTCAAAAATTCCTTAAAATAAACACAACATTAATGTAGTACTTACACCCTAGGGTGGGGCCCAATAAGAGAGAAAAACCTCTCGCCGGGTGGGATAATCCTTGCCTCCGGGTCCTTAATAGAATTGAAACTTTCCTACGCAAGAGTTAGGCACAATTTTCATTCTGTGTCAGGACCAGAGGTGAGGATTATGCAGATTCAAAGCTTGCTCACCACCAATCAAACCATATCCAGCACCTGTTTGAAGTAAAATCTCTTAAAAGTGGAATCTGAGAACCATTCTGCAGCATTCATAATGTCCTCTAATTGCGCCCCCAGGGAGAAGGCCTTAAAAGCCACTGCTCCTCTAACAGAATGGGCCCGAACAAGGTCAGATCAATACCCGCTTCCTGCATGATCCATCATACCCACCATGCAATTGTGGGAAAGGAGAAGCCAAATGCAGATTCTTCAGTGCGATCACCAGTTGTCTCTCACCCGAGGAGCAAAATTCTTCTCACATTTGCTCGTACACTTTGAGGCACTGAACCACACAGCGCTCTGGGAAGGCTGGATACTCTATGATTCTGGTATTGGATTTGGTTCTTCTAGACACCGTGAAGGACAGTCCAGAAGGGGAAAAAAGGATGCCCATTATATCAAGGACTCGGACATCAGATACCCTTCTGCATGAGACTAAGCATAGCAATATTGCTAGCTTGACGGAGAGCTCTTTACGAGACAGGAAACTGTTTGGCTGCCAGGAAAGAAAATGGTTAGGAACCTGGTTGACGTCCCAAAGTGTTAAATATCTTGGAGATGGCAGCATGGACAGTCTGATTCACCGACAGAGTCTACATTCGAAAACACGTTCTCCTACTGGAGTCCCATCCACTGGAATATGACTGGTATAGATTGCAGAGGGGAAGGTGTTTATGATCCAATAAGCCAAACCCTCTGTAGCAAATTCTGCAAAAAAATTCAAGACCTGTAATACATCGGCAACTACCGGATCTAGACCCCGTCGCAGACACCAGCGTGACCAACGGTTCCAAGCTGATCTGTACCTTTTGACCGTACTGTCTGCCCAGGCCTTGGAGAGGAGTTCTTCAGCCTGGTGCGAAAAGTATGGGACCGACCATCGTCCACTGTAATCCGCCAAGCCCTCAGCGTTAGAGAGCCCCCCAGGACTTGCTGGTGGGGAATCTGGTCTGTATTGGAAAGAAGAAGAGGACATTGAGAGAGTTGGATTGGAGAAGCCCAAGAAAGTTCCAGTAGAACTACAAACCACACTTGGGACCGACATATGAGTGTAATCATTACCACGTCTGCCCGTTGTTGTCTGATCTGATCGATACTCGAGTGATCATAGTGAAATGGGAAAAGGCATACTCCTGCTCCAGGGCCCAATCATGCAGGAAAACATCCATCACGGCTGACAGTGGATCCGGTCTCCAGCTGAAGAACTGGGGTAACTTGTGGTCCAACGGGGATGCAAAAAGGTCCACTGAGAATGGACCCCATCTCCTCTGCAGCTGTGCAAACACCTCTGGGTCTAGTTTCCAAAGGCTGTAATCACGCAGGTGGCAGGAGTTCTAGTCTGTCACTTGTTTTTATTTTTGGCCCGGGAGGTATACTGCTATCACTGAGATGTGATGATCTAGGCAATACTGCCAAAAACTGGTCGCTTGATCCAAGAGAACCTTGGAACGCGTGCCCCCAAGGTGGTTGATGTATCTGATGGCTGACACATTGTCCATCTTGAGTAGCACACAAGACTGTGCTCTGTCTCTTGTTAAACATTGGACCGCAAAGGAGCCTGCTAGGAGCTCCAAACAGTTGATGTTTAACTATTTTTCTTGACGTGACTATGACCCTCCTGTTGAGAACTCGCCACAATGAGTGCCCCATCCAAACCTGCTCGCGTCTAACTCTATGACGGGATCCAGGACCAGTCCGAAGATCACTCTTCAATTACATGCCTCCATGTGTGAGAGCTACCATGAAACCTCTCACACCTCATCTGTGAGGGCAACCATCTGGGAGTAAGTAAGGCCCTTGAAGAGATATGTCGCCTTGAGCTTCTGCAGGGCCAGATAGGATGGCTTGGATTGAGGAAGAAAGGAGGCTGACTAGACGGGTGATCTGACGCAGGGAGGTGTGTGGTTTGGCCAGTGTACGCTGCTGTTCATGCCTTATTTTTTTCATATTTCAGGATGGTAAAGTGAGGGTAGAGGTCGTGGAGTTAATGGTACACCCCAAAAAGATTTTTGTCTGCGATGAAACCAGGAAGGAATTCCCCTCCTTTATCACAAAACCCAAACTTTCTAAGAGGTCTATCACAGTCTGCAAGTGCAGCAACAGCTGGAGAGGATATTGGGCCATGAGGAGCATGTCGTCCAAATGAACAATGAGGCGGATACCCACACTTGAAGGTGTTCCAACACCGGTTTGAGAAACTTGTGAAGCTCTAGGGAGCAGAGGACAGTCCGAAGGGAAGATTTACAAATTTGAACACCTGTTGGCACAACAGAAATTGATGGACACGCCTGTGTGACGGAAAGATGGGTATTGCATCCTTGAGATTAATGAAGTACATGGGTAGAGATGCACACCTCATAGTCTTTATTGTAATCCTTGTTTTAAACCTTTCTTTTCACCATGTAAATTTTGACGGCGTGCAATACCTGCTTCGCGCTTCGTCTCATTGCGCTGCAATATTTACAAATCCACGAAGGAACCCTGTTACCGATTCCACCAGGCTGCACAGCCCTGACTTTGGTTTGAATCCAATGAATCCGTTTCTTTACTCTCTTTTACTCTTCTGAGTTTAATCATTTAGTTTAATCCACTCTTGATTTATATTTAATTCATTTTATCCAATCTGTGTCTTGACTCTGGTTTTTCACAAAAGAACAGGAGTCTAAAGTGGGTTTCTCATACTGACGGAAAAAAACGCTTGTCACCCATTTATGTCCAACTTGCACATAAATGGGTGACAAGCGTTTTTTTCCGTCAGGAAATGAAAAGATGGAATATTTTACGTTAAAAGACCGGAGTGATTATCAGATTACGACGCCTCTGAGGAAGGGAATGCACTTCACGAAATGCATTAGGCTTTTATAATAAACGTCGTGGTATGAGAAACCCACTTTAGACTCCTGTTCTTTTGTGAAAACCCAGAGTTAAGACACAGATTGGATAAAATGAATTAAATATAAATCAAGAGTGGATTAAACTAAATGATTAAACTCAGAAGAGTAAAAGAGAGTAAAGAAACTGATTCATTGGATTCAAACCAAAGTCAGGGCTGTGCAGCCTGGTGGAATCGGTAACAGGGTTCCTTCGTGGATTTGTAATCCTTGAGATTAAGACATCACGCAGGAGGTGAATACCCTCCATTTTGAAATGTCAGCACACCAACCATTCATTGAATTCCCGTTTAGTTTACTACGGGACTAGGCCCCCATTGGCTTTGTCTACCAGAAAAATGTTGCTGACGAAACCTTAGGGGTGAATGGCCATCCGCTGAATCGTTCGCTTGGCCAACAGAGCTTGGATCTCTGCATCTATTAAGGCTGTTTCTGCCACTGAGCATTGGATGGGGCACGGACTGGATACCTGAAAGGGAGTCCCATGGTTGTTGATAGAACCCAGGTGTCCGTCATTAGAGCCAGCCATGCCCGGGGGAAACATGCCAATCGTCCTCCCACGTGAACCCCGGAGGAAGGGTGACCCCTTACCGGCATTGGAGTTGCCGGTCTGTCCTTTGAAACCTCGTCCTCAGAAGCGCTGACCCCTGGTTGGGTAAAAGTTTGAGAAGCAGAATTGATCCTGGTACCATAGCCACACCTGGAGTCTTGCCCTCTGGAGTAGGGTTAAGAAGCAAAGCAGCCGGACGACCGCTCGGCCCCTTGGAAAACCCAGGAGGGAAACACTTTATTGAAGTGTGAGCTTTATCTAGGCAAGTAAAGGTGTTCACGAAATTCCCAAGCTCTTTGATAAAGGGTTCACCGAAGAACCAACCCTGGGCTACTGCCCTTGCCTCTGAGACAGCTAGGCCTCCAAGTTTCGGGTCCACTTTGATTAACAAACACCGTCTGCACTCTGTGGACAGTGCACAGTTGGCAATACCCAGATAATCGCCCTCTGCGCCCATCCCGAAAGAGCCTTTGGGAATATCATGATACCTGAAGCTTTGGCGTCCTCAGCGTCCTCAGGATCTTTGTTAAGGGGGAACAGCATCCATTAGATTGTCCTGGTAAGCTCGCCAGGACCGGTCTATCCCCTTCTTTGGGTCTTTAATAAATGTAGCCAAAAATGTGGCCATCTTGGGATCTATGTCCTGGATTTGCGCTACTTTAACCTTTAAAGAGGGCCTAGGTCATTCTGCCCTCAGCAAACTACGTGCATCTTTCTCTAATGGCTTGCGCAGGCGATTGGCCACATACTGCGCCGCCTTGTCGCATGGGATCTAATCTGCAGACCGTGGGTGAAGAATCTGGTCAGGGTATAGCATGTGTGACTGTAACATCCCTGCTGGCATCTCGCTATGGGGGAGGAAAGGTCGCCGTGGCCTGGATGACCCCATCTCTTTATCAGGAGTATCATCATCCTGCAAGTCGGGGTCGGGCTGGGGTTACCTGTTGAGATTCAGGGTCTGGCGGGGGTAATGCAGGGGTGCTATTTGCCATAAAGGCATGTTACAATTGTTCAAAAGCATCTAGGTCAACACCCTCTTCTCTAGGACGCTTTGCCGGTGTTAAATCTGGGTCTAAAGGGTCTGGGAGAGTGGGGGATGGGTCTGGCCCGGTAGATGGAGGCGTCCGCAGCGCTAAAAAATTCATCATCCCAAGGGAGACAATCCAAAGTGTCCTCATACACCTTCTGAGGCTTCCATGCTAAATTACAGAGTTCTTGGCCAAGGGAAAAGACTGACCCTTATATATGTAGCTATACCTTCTAGGTGCTACTAATGCAGCACACCCCTCGGAAGATGAATATGGGCAGGTAGCTGAAAGTTTTGAGGACTGTGGGCACAGTCAAGGCTTTGTCGTGGGCAGAGCCATACAGCAGGAGGGGTCTAACCCCGGGAACACTCCCACCCTTGTGCTGGTATAATAAGGGTTAAAGATTGCCTGGAGCATGTTCTTTTAACCCCTTCACTGCGGCGGCTATTCCGCCGCAGTGCTAAGGGGGCGGGGCGGAAGAGCGGCGGGCGCATGCTGGTGACGGAACCGCTCCGTCACCAGCGTCGGTTGCGCTGTGCTTATGACGGAGCGGTTCCGTCATGGCCCCCCCCCGCTCAATAGAACGCTCAGCGCAGGCGCGGAAACCGCGCCGCGCAGGCGTGCCGAGCGGGCCATGACAGAACCGCTCCGTCATCAGCACAGCGCGACCGCGGCTGATGACGGAGCGGTTCCGTCATCAGCAGGGGAGGGGTTAAAGACATGAACAGTCAATGTTAAAATACATACCCCGGTTGGGAGAGTCAGGCACAACACATGATACCGACCCTGGAACCAGGGCGTCAATGTCAGTTTCAGGGCAGAGTAGCACAATGGCAACACAGACCCAACATTCAGGGCATAAGTCTACAGGCAAGGGCTCTCGGTCGTCTTGGCTTCCGACGCGAGTCCGATCCAGGAATCGCGCATCATGGAGTAGAGAAAGAGACTGCTCGAGTCAAGTGCCACCTGCCACCGCAGCACAGCACCATCAACAACGGTCACGAAGGAGTGGAACAATTCTCCTGCAACCTGGTCAATTTCAGCGCTGTGCGCCGCATATACACCACAACCGTTTTATGGCAGAAATACAGATAAATATACACTCGCAATCAGCGATATAACCGAAGGCAGAGAAACACATAAATGAGGCTGCGAGCAGCGAAGAAAGAGGGTGGATCAGAGCTGAGCGAGGACTGTTACAGGCACAAGTGGAGCCTGATTGGTTATCACTATGGACTACTGTTTGACTGTGATTGGTTATTTTTGTTGCTATATTCCCAGGGACACTTGGGACTGTTATTTCTTCGCTTTTAAAGATAAAAGTTAAAAGAAGTTGTGTTTTTAAAAAAAGGTTGCTGTTTAATAAAGGGAAGAGAGTTAAAGCATAATCCTTGCTTCCTGTCCTGACATAGAATGTAATTTCAAACTCACGATTATTATTTGATCTGGTGTATGTATGCATTATGTGTGTATATAATTTTATTGTATTCACGTTTTATGTCATATTTTAACTGCTTTGGCACTGTGTGAATTCTGGTTTTAAGAGATCAATGTTTTCAATAATGCTGTAATAATTTATTGTCATACTTTGTGCTCTTATGGCTCAGACAATTTGAGCCGAATAAAGCTTTTATGAATGAATGAACTTACAGAATAAGGCCAATAAGCCATTACTTAGAACAATCTAGGCATGCAGTGGTGTGTTGCTACTGGATGGACCTTTCCTTTTGCACACACATGATTTCATTATTTCATGAGTTTCCTTACAGTACTGCTTGTAAAACCCTCAGGTTCAGTTTGAACAAAGTTACATAGAATGTAGGGCCTCAAGTATGAAAGGGTTTTATCCATTCTGTATCTATCTGAGGAAAGGTGTTGCTTTGAATCCATTATTCAACAGTCTCAGCCAGACTGACTTGGCAATGTTCCTGTTAGTCATTGAGATCTGGGGTTGAGTCGCACCTGGCATGCCTCGCTTTTGTGGTAACGGCAGCTGGGCTTTGGTTGCCCTGCCTAAGCCCAGGTCATTGCTTTGTTGCCTAGTCTCAAGATGGCCTATCACTTTGGGCTTACGTGGCCATGTGCCCCCACAACCGGTTGCAAATGAGCTCAGCCACAGTGCATGGATCAGCATGAACTATCTGTCCATGCAGTGACTGTCGTCTTTGTGGCTGCCCGAGGCCACCGCAGGGGGCCACTCAAGACGGCGGCCCTCTAGTGCCATTGGGCTTCCCCCCACTCCCTTACCCCCCCTTCTTGTCCCCAAGGGTGGGATGGCGAGAGGAGGAGTCTCTTCAGGGGTTGTGGGGAGCTACGTCACGTCCGGTGCACCAGGCAGGGCGAGGGGTACTTAAGTCCCCCTCGCCATTTTTCCTGCCTCTTTGATGCACCGGACGCGCCATGGATGCCTCGGGAGTGGACACGCTATCTGCGTCGCCGCTTTTGGGGCCTGCTGTTTCGCCATCGAGGTTGTGGACCACAAGGTTAGTTAAGGCGGCCCTGGTCTTTGGACCTTAAACCCCCACAGCCCCATACTCTCCCCGACCTAGCAGGGGCCCCCTCATGCGGGGATCTGGGCCCAAGAGGCACAGTCTCAGCTCCGGCCCTGTGCAATTTCACGTATATTGGAGGCCAAGGGTGTTTATAGGTGGGGGAGCTGGAATTGGGCCGGGGAGGGTAGGGTTAGGGCCCACGGGCGACAGCAGCCTCTTATTTATAGGCAATTGTTTGGTTCCGCTACCCCCCACCCCCCTCCCATCGGCACCACGTTAGGGTTGCCCCCACAATTAAAGTGCCTGCATCAAGGAGTCGTGATTGCGGCGATTATTCCCCGGACAGGTTGCGGGGGGTGGGGGGTATGGGCCCAGCAGCCGTTCGCCATCTTGGATGGTCGTTGCTTGTCCTGGCCTGCTGAGGCCTGGCCGGCCCGGGTTCACGCGGTTGTGTGCTACCCTACCCCTTACGTGACGCCCTCACTTGCTCGCCTTTTCCGGTCCTCGCGATCCCTCCGTGGGGTCCGGGCTAGGTGGTTGGGCTCCTGGCAGCCAGGCTGCTCCGCGGGGTCCCGGCGGCCAGTTCCCGCACCCGGGTCCCTTCCTATGTACGGGGGTCCTCGAGGTCACGCCCTCCTCCCGGCGCCCTACAGCCTCCATGTCGCTGTCCCCAGGCGAGGCTGGGGACAGCGACTGGTCGTTCAGCTGGACCACTGCTGAGCCCACCCGTGTCGTGATCCCTGACGATGCCTGGACGTGTCACGGGATCACTAGATCGTCGCATGCGGTGCGTGAGCTACCCTTATCATTGGGGCAGTCCCGGGGAGGGCAGCTTCGCCCGGTCGCTCATCATCCCCGGGTCGGGTCATGACCGGCTCATGATCATTCTCTGCCCTGCATGGGCCCTTATACATGCCAGGGGGTGGGGGAAGGCAAGCGGTGGAGCCCCCTGCACATTTAGGCGGGGTGGCGGCACGAGCACGACCGTACACACTTTAGGGACGGTGTGCTTTGCCCGATCTGGCGTCCGCGGCTCCCGCCCCCGCTGCTCGATGACCCTTTGCCAGCGCTGTCCCATTTGGCTTTTCCCTGCCCAGGGGTTGCAGGCGATCCACTGCAGCGGTACCTGCTCGCAACCAGGGCGGACGATTGGGACAGGGGCCAGAGTCCGCACTTTAACGCCTGGGAAGCAGGTTCGAGCCCTGATGTGGACTCAATACCCTGGTTTCCCTTGTCGGCCGTTGCTGCGGTGAGTATGGGCCTTTTGGACTGTGTGTGTTGTCTCCGATGCTCCCGTGGGGTGGGATGCCCCTGCCCATAAGCGTGTAAAATCAGAGCTCACCGTTGCTATCCCCTCCTCTTTTTGAAACAGGGATACTAGAGGGGCAATGTGCTGATGTAGGCCAACGGTCGAGTGCGGAAACGGGGCACTGCGACCGGCGGCATACGAGCCTAGCACGGGAGGCTCACGGCATGAGTTAAGGGCCCACGTCCTGCTCTTGTTGTACGGCCTTTGTTGTTTCGATGGGCCTTAGCTCTTTGCCGTGGCTCGTGGGGTGGGCGGTCGAGTGAGCCTAGCCAGCCACTTGGGCCTCCCATGCGGCAGAGCAATGGAGTGCTTTTTAGCAGTGGGGAACAGTGAGCAGCATGGTTCTTGCATCCCAGCCGGTGCACAAGTCCCCACTTGTGGCACGGGTATGCAGTGTCCGGGAGTGGAAGCGGAGCAGGGCATTGTTCGCTGTGAGTTATAGCTCCTCCACATCTTTTCTGGGGTGCCGTGGTCCCTGCCTCCGCTGGGACCACTCCCCCATTTCCCAAATTCCATCCAGCAGCTGCGGCGGGGTTCGCCTGCAAGGCACACATAGGGGGTTCGTGGTCATGTGCGCACATGCTTAGAAATACTCCGGTCGCAAAACCATTAGAGAGGAAATGGTAGTAATGCTATAGGCTTACAACAGCTACGGGGCACCGTCCGGTGGAAAAGGTATGCATGGTCGCGATCGCGGGTGTCTGTGCAGTCGCCGTTCACGAGTCCTGTCCCGCTCCTGCCTCTCACAGGCAGCAGCTGCATCTTATGGCCGCGAGACGCTGATGCTGTCACTTGTTGCAAAGAGGGTGGAGGGGTGGGTGGAGGCAGCGGGATGTGCGAGGCACGGATTTGTCGTCCGGTTTTTGACTTGCCAAGGACACACCGATCCCCGATTTCACGTACCTGGGCTCTCTTCCCTGTGTTAAATAATTCCTTGCTGCTGCCATGTGGTTTAAAATGCAGGTGCACATCCCTTACTTAGTCACCTGACCCTCCCACAATAAAAGGTATCAGAGGGTGCGCGTGCGTTGATATGAGAAACAGGAGTGCAGGTAATCTCTGTGTGGAGGTTGCGCCACCCACAGAAGCAGCCTTTAAAAACATGTCTACGGTCTGCCATTGCAGAACCTGCGTGCAGCCTGGTACTGTCATGCTGGCTGGGCAAGTGCACACACTTGCCAGCCCCAAAACCTTCCCTTTACTTCATGTGAGTCACCCCTATGGTATGCCCTAGGGCAGGGTGCATTGTAGGTTGGACAAGCCCTGATGTGTGTGGCATGTCCTAATAGTGAATTACAGCCATTTTCGTTTTTCACTATTGTAAGGCTACCGGTTCTCGTAGGCCAGAATGTCTGCTGGAATTATTACACTCTATAATCCCAGCAGGCTCAGGGAACATGGTAGAAAGTCAAGCTTAGTATACATAAACTCAGAATAATAAAATACTTATTTTAGCAAAGTTTATTTTAATATCCTGTGTTTGCAAATGCTACCTTTAGAAAGTTAGCATTTGCTTGCCTGACCATTTCAGCCCGCCTCTGCTAGGATGAGTATCTGCTGTCTGGTTTCTGTGAGTGACAGGGCTGGGGAATTCCAGGGGACAGTCTGGGCTGCCAGGTGGTGAATGGAGGGATTACCCCCAGGCAAGGTGGGAGGAGTGCCCCTTGACTCTGAATAGGGCTGTGCTCTGCCACCACAATGCTGGCTCCACCTCCTGCGGAGCGTCTGATGTCCCTGCTCTGCACCCTGAAAGAAGAAGGCAGCTTCCTGTAAACAGAGTGCTCCAAAACTGGGTTGAACCAGGCTCAGGCCCCCTGGCCTGCAAAGACAAAAGAAACGGACTATAAACGTAGGAGCCCTGCTCCTAAGAGATTAGATCCTGTTTTACCACAACGAACCTCTGCCCAACTAGAAGGACCAAGAAGAAGCTGAAGGACTGGCCTGCAGTGGTGCCTTGCTGAGGAAGGAGAGGAAAAGACCAGAGAGGACTTTGCTTTATTGTGCTTTAACTATCTCCAAGGGCTTGATTGAGCATGCCCCCTGAACAGAGTCCCAGGACCAGTGGACTCTATTGTGCCTTCCCTGCCAAGTTGTGGGGACTTGTCTGATCTTTTGGTGCCGCTGGAGCCCCGCCTGAAGTGTGCCTTGCTCACCCCCCTTTTTGCAGCCCGTGCCTGGCCGCACCGCCTCGAGCCACGCCGCTCTTCCTAAAGCCGCGTACGCTTCACTGGGCCGCCCGCACCCTGCCCCTTCATTCTCTGAGTCGCACACTTTGGTCGCCCCCGCCGCAGGAAATTGCCCGGAGCCGCTGGGAGACGAGAAACGCATGCACGCTGTAAGCGCACCGGCCGCCTCTCGCTCCGCTCCGGACCGAAGAGAAGATCACCCGCATTGTCCGCCACCACGAAGCCGGAAGGTACGGCGCGTACCCCTGACGTATCCTGCTTCGCATCGTTCACTCCCGCTGAGGCCGCCCCGCACCCGTAGAGCTGCCGGTACGACCCGTACCTGCCGCTAGGTGCCGCCTCTACACCTGCCTTTCCCGCTCCGGACCAGCCTCCTGATCATCGTCCACCCCAAGGCGTGTGGCGTAGGAGTACGACTCGTCCCCTGCAAAGAAGGCCGTGTGAGGAGTGTACGTCGCGTCGCGAGGTAAGTCGCGAGGTAAGTACAGTAGTAACAGTTATAATCCTGCTCTGATAACCTGAAGAAGTTGGCCCCTTAACATTGGGCCCACCGAAACGCGTCGATGCCCCTTTTCCGAGTCAAAGTACTTTAAGTCCTGGTGATAACAACTCTGTTTGAAAATACTTCTTGGATATCAGAGCAGGATTATAACTGTTACTACTGTACTTACCTCATGTTATTAGGATCCATTTATTCCTTTGGCTTTGCTTCCCACGTGTATACTGTTATAAGTTTTTTATTGTATACAATTTTGTGAATGTAATTTTTAATTGTGTCTAATGCTAAGAAATGATAAGCTTTTTTACGAATTTAATTGAATAAACTGTCCTATTTCAATTCACTCTTTCTGCTCCTGTATAAATGTGTTGTTGTGATAAGAAAGTGTTTCTACATTATAAGGTTGTACCCAAAAGGGAATCTTTTTCTGACATTTGTCATCTGGTACCCTACCCTTTTGGACGTTGGGGTCCCTCTCTTTTATTAGAGTCATCTAGTTTTCATCCTTCTAAGGCCGATCACCATTAAGTTGAGTATCAATAAACACAGGCTATGGGAAGGTGCTTTTATTGCAACCATCCCAGGAGCCTCATGAATGGTGTGCTGTCTTTCAACAGCTTGGAAAGAGTTTTGCGGCCTGCTTGCGGACGGTGCCCCAGTGCCAAAACACGACGAACTATCTGACTTGGTCTGTGAAGGGATGTCCCTTGATTATTTTACATGTTGGAAAGGTGCGCCGAGGTTGAGCCCAAAGTCGATGGTAGGAGAGATGGTCCGTCGGCTAGAATGCTGACGTTAGTGCTGGAAACCAGGGTTCGAGCCTCGGGGTTGTTCCACATCCTGTAACTCTGGGAAAATTATTTATTCTCCCGTGCCTCAATGCGTGTTGTAAATACGGTGCTCAGGTGAGGCGCTCCATTACCTTCGGGTCGAGTTTGCACTATATAAATATGTTCCCACTGCTGCTTTCCATTCTGAGTTTAATGATAATAGGGAATTTAGCAGAGCTTGCCAGAGAAATAAAAGCCTCAATTATTGCATGTGCTCGGTGACATTGGTTTACTTCCAGGGCGTGTCTTGTGATGGCATTCATGCTTTCAAGGTTTGGGCAACGCACACACTGGAACGTGACCAGGGGCCAACGACTACTACGCAGCAGTGGTCAATGGGTCAGGAATGCAGGGCTATGCCAGGAGCGCATTAAAGATGTTGTCTTTCTATTTGCAGGACAGAAAGTCAATCGCTATTGAGGCAAGGACGCAGGCGGAAAGGCAAAGAAAAGAATGAACAGAGGGGATTAGTAGCAGGTATGGGTCAGGGGTTGGCAGGCGGGGAACAAGGAAGATAGCACCGGGCCCACAGTCGGGGTACCAGAAGCATAACGAGGAAGTACACCGATGGTTCACGATCCACACATGAGGGTTTCAGCTAAATATTTGGTTTTATCATCCTAGCCCCCTACCCATCCTCGCGTGCAGAGGACCAACCGCACCGACTTTCACGCACGTTGCACTCCACGTCCACTTACGCGACCACATGTTAAGTAAGTATAAGGGAAGGGGGGGTCGCGGAGCCTCTGCAACAACAGGAGACTTAGAGGTCCTCCGTAGGTGAACAACTCAGTGAATCCATTATGCTGATCCAAACATTTTCTCCTCAGATTGGTGTTCCGTGTGACGGCAGAGGTCAGCATGGACGGCCAGTGCCCCCCCCTCCCTCTTCCCGGAGACGTCCCAGGTGGCGGACACGATGCTGGGCACTTCACAAGGGCCGCAATGGGCGAATTTTCTTGCGATTGCCAAGGTTAGAGGCCTGACATGGGCTAGCAGTATTAAGAACGCCCCTGAACAGGAAGACGCTGGTATCCTCGGCAATTCATTCACTCCAGAACAGCAGCCCAACGCGGAGGCGGGCCCCTGTACAACCAAGCGGGTCCGCAAGCCCAAGTTCAGGGATTTCCCGCATGACCCGCTGCCGCTACCTAGGAGCAGAACAGTTCTGATCCCCAAGGAGGTCACGGCACCGTCTGTTGTTCCCGTGACCCCGGGGCCACCCCCCCTACGGAAGGTCTCGCTGCCCAAGGCAACCACGTCACTAGGGACTATCTGGCTAAACTCTTGGACGCTATGAACAATTTCATGTCACAGTTACAAGCGGGTACAGTTGGCTCCAGCCCAGCGCAGTTGGGCAACGGCATAAGGGGAAAAGTAGGGGCCACGTTAGCAGCAGCGAAGGTAGGGGCAGCAGGCGAGCCAGTGGGACAGATGGGGGTTACTGCGACTGTGGGTATTCCGGCAACTACTACTTCCAGGGGACAAATCACTGTGACCGGACCCGTCTCGCTCCCCCCCCCAATCATCCCCGCAAGTTCCGCCCCCTATGAACAACAGTACTGGGGTCACTTCCGTAACGTCCACCACGGTACCCGCCCCCTCACCCTCCTTGGTCCAACTAAGTACCACGCCCCGCTGCCGCCTGGGCGATGCTTACTAGCCTGGCAGGTGCCCCAGGCAGCCAAAGAAGGGATTTGGATGAGGGATTTCATAGACATTTTTAGCCTGCTCATGTTGGGCCATGAGGCCTGGACACCAGGAAGATAGGGGCGAACGAGAATGATAGAGAAATAATATACCAGCCGTGGCCAGTTAAGAACATTGCGAACTGGCTTGAGGCTTTTTCCATCCTAGCTTCAGTAACAATGGAGAAATTTCCAGAACCGGGCCCTGGGCTAATGCAGTATTCTATGTCAATACTCAATGAGGCTATGAAGTGGGGGGGAAATGGCTGGCAGAACTATGATAGGGAGTTCAAGAGGATGATGTCACAGTGTCCGGGGATGGGTTGAGACCAAAAAGAGGTCCAGCTATGGAGGGACCACGTGGGGGTCCGGGCACAACAGAGTAGGGGCCCCTAGGTAAATACACAGGCAGGACGGGCTCTACCCAAGGGATCCTTTCATGTGGGTGGAAGGGGTAAACAGGCATTTCGCGGTGCATGCAGGGGGGGAGATAAAGAGCAGGTTACAGGAGGTCCCCCCCTTTTCAACTATGGATCATGCTCCTGGGGTAGGATGTCCAAGTTCTGACACGCATGTTGCACATGTGGTGGGCCTCACCCGGCGATTTCCTGCCACACTAAGCAGGGCACTCGGCCAGCCGGTAAAGGCGGGCTACATAGTTGAGTCTGCATGATTTCCAGTACCTCCAGTCCCCCTCCCTCACCCCCACCAATCGCCCGCTCTTGCCCAATATCTTGCCCCTGCGAGCGCCCCTGTCCTAGCAGGATGCACAGGAGTGGCCCAACGCCTGGCGTAAGTGCGGCATCACCGCCTACATCACCGTCCCGGAGCTGTTCCTCGTCGTTAGTGCACTCCACCTGAGGCCAGGGGTCCTGTCAGAAAGAAAGGTCCATTCCCTCTGGAAAATCTTGGAGTCGAACAAGAGTTGTTACCTCTGGGGGGAACGGTCCTTGGCACCAGGTACTAGGTAAACGCTACCTGGCCTAGCTGGCCTCATTCAACAAGCGGCCGATGTCTTGGGCGTGGCGGGGTTACACAGGGAGGGCAAGTCTAACCAATTATAAGATGGAACGTATAATGAGGGCGCGCTTGTACAGGGCTGGCCGTCACGTTATTTTCGCCCTTGTAGGAGTCTGTGTTGTAGACATTAGTTTTGCAGTGTGGTGTGCTAATATGGCTGGCGGCGTTTTGCAGTGTTGAGTGCTATGACACAATGGCTTTGAATAATAAAAATACTAAGTAGAATCATGTCCGTTGTTTTAACAGGGTCCAGAGTGGGGATCATTGGACACTCAGCCATTTCCAGGTTAGCCCGTTGGGCACCGATCAGGAACTGGGTGCAGGAATTCTCACAGACAAAGCTTGAGTGGTTGGGTTACCCTGGAATGAGATGGAGCACTCGCTAGCTACGCTGGGGGCCCCGCCCAACTGTTTGGTTTTACATTTGGGGGCAACAACCTCACCACCTCTGGGAGGACTTTACTATTGCAAAGGATGAAACTTGACCTGGGGGAGGTCAGCAAGCACATGGGGCAGTTTGAGCTCTGGTGTTCAGAGATTGTGCCAAGTAGGGTGTGGCATGGGGCGAAATCTTGCGAGGCGTTCGAGCGCTCCCACGAGACTCGTGAACCGCTCCAGGCGCAAATTCACTGAACAGAGGGGCCTGGGAGTCATTAGACACGAAATGATCCAAGAGTGGGTCAAAGGATATTTTGTAGCAGATGGGGTACACCTATCACCAGTAGGGATGGACTTGTTCCTGTTAGACTTACTGGAAGCTTTAGCGCAGAAGGGTTGCAGGTAAAGACAAGAGCTGTTTAGTGGGGGGCCCTGGCGGCGACGGTGGCCACCTCCCGGGCTGTGGCGGAGTTACAGGGCGATCTGGAAGCATATGGGTACAGAAGGGTATCTCAGCGCGGCACATAGGGGTGCCAGAGCCTAACCCCAGGGGCCTCATGGGAGGTTCCTGGAACCTGTGTCGGCGCCCCGTTAGTCCTTCGGGCGGTGGTGTGCCTGAGCAACCGGGGGCTTGCCTAGCTACGCTCCGCCCCTGAAGGGGCGTGAGTACAAGGGACCAATGGTCATGTGATCCTGGAAGGGATTACCAGAAGGGACAGTACATAGGTGGTGCACCACGGTGCTGCTTGGCTCATCAGGCGGACAGGTGGCGAGAATGCTGCCTGCCCTTGGATCACCCATAAGCTAACCCACAATGATTACATAATGTTGTATGTAATAAACCTGCAGCAGTTTTTCCCAAGTTAACACTTGTGTAGAGTGTATTTATTTGCGGGATGCATGCTAAGAGGGGTGGGGGCCTGTTGCCATGATGGTACTATGTGGCTGCCCTAGGCCACCGCAGGGGGCCACTCAAGAGGGCGGCCCTCTAGTGCCATTGGGCTTCCCTCCGCCCCCATGCCCCCCTTCTTTTCCCCAAAGGGGGGATGGCGAGAGGAGGAGTTTCTTCGGGGGTTGTGGGGCGCTACGTCACGTCCGGTGCACCAGGCAAGGCAAGGGGTACTTAAGTCCCCCTCGCCATTTTCCCTGCCTTTTTGATGCACCGGATGCGCCGTGGATGCCTCAGGAGTGGGCACGCTATCTCCCACTCTACCGCTTACCCAGCGTATCGGCGTAAAGGGATATGGCTAGAACTTTTTCATGTTTTACTTTTTCGTTGCAGGCGGAGTAACAGGGCGATCTGGAAGCATATGGGTACAGAAGGGTACCTCAGCGCAGCACATAGGGGTGCCAGAGCCTAACCCCAGGGGCCTCATGGGAGGTTCCTGGAACCTGTGTTGGCGCCCCGTTAGTCCTTCGGGCGGTGGTGGGCCTGAGCAACCGGGGGCTTGCCTAGCTACGCTCCGCCCCGGAAGGGCGTGAGTACAAGGGACCAATGGTCATGTGATCCTGGAAGGGATTACCAGAAGGGACAGTACATAGGTAGTTCGCCACGGTGCTGCTTGGCTCATCAGACGGGCAGGTGGCGAGAATGCTGCCTGCCCTTGGATCGCCCGTAAGCTAACCCACAATGATTACATAATGTTGTGTGTAATAAACCTGCAGCAGTTTTTCTCAAGTTAACACTTGTGTGTAGTGTATTTATTTGCGGGATGCATGCTAAGAGGGGTGGGAGCCTGTTGCCATGATGGTACTATGTCTCTCGACAACCCTGGCTGCAGAGGACATGTGCTGTGAAACCCACCTCTCAGTAGAAACCCTTCAACTTTCAGGAGTACACTGTGTAAAACTGGAGCATACCCATCATAGGGCAGTAAGCCTGGCACAGAATTTTTGTATTTATTTATTTATTTAGGTTTTATAATGTGCGTAGCTGCTTCAGCGACGAGGCGTCCCAGCGCAACCAGAAACCCTAAGAACCCAGGACCGACAGTGGAGCAGCAACAGTTAGAATACTTGCGGAGGAAAGAGCCAGGTCTTTAAGGCTTTTCGAAAAGCCAGGTGGTTCGGCAATGCTCTCATGGTGAGAGGAAGCGAATTCCAGAGTTTCGCAGCCAGGTAACCGAAGGAACGACCAGCGGCCCTCGCTCTCCAGACGTGTGGTACACGAACCAGCGCAAGGTCAGCAGACCGAAGCAGGCGCCCCGGCACATAGTACTCCAACAGGTGGTGTAACCCTGGAGGGGCCTGCAGTGTCAAGATCTTATGCGAATAACAAAGTGCCTTAAACTCAATGCGCCGGTCAACTGGCAGCCAATGGAGCTTTGGGAGCACATGTGCAACTGAGTGGGATCTGGGCAATGCAACCAAAAGCCGAGACGCCGCGTTCTGGACCCTCTGAAGACGCTTAATGCTCGCCTTGTTTGCGCCCAGATAAAGACAGTTGGCATAGTCCAATCTGGACAAAATGGACGTCTGGATGATAGTCTGATGCATTCTAGGGGGAAAGAAACCGAGCAGTGGTCTAAGGCCACGCAATAGCCCAAAGCAAGTCCCAGCGACGACTTTTGTTTGTTTATCAAAAGTCAAGTCACTGTCGAACCACACACCCAGATTTTTCACAGCCTCTTTAGGGCGGGGAGCGGGTTTGAGGCGATCAGGCCAGCACTGCTCAGACCATAGCTCCCGGTCCTTGCCAAAGAGGAGAATCTCCGACTTACTGGCGTTTAACTGTAAGCAGTTAGCCGCCATCCAGTCAGAGATAGCCAAGAGGTAGTCCTTGAACTTCCCCACATTGGTATTGCATTTCTTCGAGAAAGCAATTACCAATTGGGTATCGTCTAGTATGTTGCTGTGCGTCTCCTTTAATAAATACATGTTTTAATTCAATTTTTTGGGGATATGGGAGGAGATTCTTTCAGATTTGCCTGATAGTCATGTGTGTGCCTGTAAGAAAACCCTCTGATAAAAAAGAAAAGGAATCACATAAGCTACACAGTGTCAACCATGCTGACACAATAATCACCAACTCTCTCAGCAACAATTTACAAAGGTAAAGGAGTATGGGTATCGCCAATTAAAATGAGAAGGATTAAGGATATTCATAGAACCGACCCCTTTCTTGCTTCTTATTTTATTGGGCTGGGCTTTGGGGTTGATTTAAAGCTGGGCAGTAAGTAGAGCCAGTGGTGCCTATTTGTTTAAGAAGATCAAGGCATCAGGGCTGCTAGAACAGACAATTTTACAACCAGGCAAATGGTCACATTAATACCACCACTGTCAGACTGGCAGGTTGCAATACAAGAAGACACACAAAGATCCTTCCTCCTAAAGACAGCAACATCAGACCAAGGAAATTGCAGCACTGAATAACTAGCTGTTATATTCTGTGGAGACTGACAGTTTGCCCATTGGTACGTTAAAGCTGGAATGGTGAGGGAAGTGGAAGGTTGGCGAGGAGAGCAGTTGGAGTTGGCTGAGCCTGCCAGGGGTCGTACCTACTGACTTAATAAAGTGATGTTTATTTAACCTTCATCTGCGTCATCAGCTTCATGCCATTGACTTAAAAACTGGCGAGGAGGATGGAATGTAATTGACATTAGATTACTCTATGACAAACCCACTCTGCATACATTAAATCGACTTTGGCACAGAGTGGCGCAAAACTGTTTGTGCGTCAGGCTAACTTTAACATATGGCGCAAATACTTACTTGTGCCTATCTGAAAATGTTGTGAGGTTTTGCGACGCTTTGTGTCATGCGAGTGCCAGCGCAAATTCTTTGAAAATCTGCCCTGCAGAGTGGGTGTGTCAGGGCGTCACCCACGCAAAAAGCTCCACAACCCTGTTGGTACAGGTATTTACAAGAGTCACGCAAACTGACGCATAGCAACGCAACAAAGATTAGCGCAGAAAAAATAGCGCGGGTACAAAACAGGCGCAAAAAGAGCTGGAGCCATTTGCTGGGGGATCTACCAGCAGAAGCACAACAAATATCTACTGACTGTGGCAATCATGGAGATTGTTATTGTCCATCACCATCAGTGGATAGTTGCCTTGGCGAGAAAGAAAACACAGAGAAAGGAAAGAATCTACAAGCAGAGAATATCACTCTACTGACTGCTGCATTACAGGAATGGATTGTGGGGCTAGGTTCTCTGCCATTTCTTGTGTTTGGACTTCCACCAAAATACGTTGCATCCGTTCGCGGTGTTTTGTGGGTTTTTTTTAAGGACGTGCATGATGCACGTGCTTTTTGCAGTGCGACGCGAGACTATTTTTGCGTATGCCTTAGTTCGCGACGCCGTGCGTTTTAAATATGATGCAGCGCTATTTACTTTCATGCACACAGCGAAGCGCTAAGGTTTTCTGGCGCAGCGCGAATTCTACTCGACCTTTGAAAATCTGCCCCTTAATGTGTTGAGTATTTTAGGTTCCAACTAGACTCATCAATGGTTTTTGCTGTCAAGAGGCACGCGGGTCCAACACGAGGAGCTGGCTTGGAGGCCACATGAATTGAGTGAATGCAAGGCCATGTGAAGAAGGATCGGGTGCACCTATTCTTATTTGGGTGATGTTAGCAGCAACGGCAAACCAGCTTGGAGGCCATGTGAGGAGAATGTGCGCATGCCATGAGTCATGAGCCGTGGCAAGCATTGTTGGCACACTCCTGGGCGACATAGTGTCCTGGTACTCACCGGTACTGTGCATCTGCTAGTGTGTCTCAGCGCGTATGACTAGATCATTGCCGAGTTTATTTTAGGATGTTTTGCAGCCGTGCCTCACTGCCAGTGAGTCACGTGTTGCAGGAAGTGCAGCTTGATTGGTTGGAAACTATTCTTGAGCTGGAACGCCAAACTCACTATCTGAGTGTGACAGGATGTACTACCTGTTTGGTGGACTACAGCCAGAATGCTAACCACTATTCAAGTGTGGAACTAAGTTTAACTTCTCCAGAGCATTAGATACAAAATTGTTGCTGAGGGAACTATACATTTAATCATCTTGTCAGCAGTGTTTAAATTTACAACAGTGACCACTTTATTTGTTTTAAGACATGGCAGTACAAGCGAGACCACCAGGCATGGCTTGGGAGTACTGGAAGGAAGCTTTTGAGACATATCTTGAAGCTACTGGTGGGGATGTATTTGAAGCAAAAAGAAAATTAGCTATGTTGAAACATAGGCTGGAAGTAAGAAAAGTACTTAAGACATTACCAGTGCCAGTGAGAGAAAGCAGAGAGATGAAATGAAATGAAAAAATTACACTTGTATAGCGCGTAACTACCCGGAGGCCTCGCAGCGCTGGATGCTGGGTCTAAAGTAAATGAGGAGTCAGATGATGAATAAATATATCTACCATGATAGTGTTGGAGGAGAGTTATGCTAGAAAAGTATGCATAGCGTTTGAGATACACAAGTTATTTGTGTAAAGCGCGTGGCTACCCAGAGGCCTCCCAGCGCTAGGCATGACCAGTAATCAGCAAGGAGAGATTAGGGGAACAGAAGGGTTTTCAGTTGTTTTCGGAAAGCAGGATGGCTGGGCTCTCTACGGAGGCGGAGTGGCAGTGCGCTCCAGAGCTTTGCGGGGTTAAGAGAAAAACGTCTGCCCCCGCTTCTGGCCCTCTTAATTCTTGGGGTTTCAACTAAGTGAAGTTCGTCAGAGCGAAGTTTCCTCCTCGCTTTGTAAGGGCAGATCCTGGCAGTGATTAAGGGTGGGCCCATACCCTGCAAGGACTTGTGGATGATGCAGAGGGTTTTGAAACTAACTCGTTCTTTCACTGGCAGCCAGTGCAGGGAGTGGAGAGCTGGTTTTGCAGAGAGGACCGTTTGCAGTTTATTGATTACTGAGATCGGGGCCCCTAGGTAAAGCGCATTTCCGTAGTCTAGCCTTGAGAGTATGAGTGATTGGACCATGATTTTCTTGGCTTGGGGGGGGGGGGAGAGGAAGCACCTTTCTGGCCATTCTGAGCAGGCCAAAGCAAGTTGCGACTGTCTTCCTTGCTTGCGCCTTGAATGTCAGATTCTGCTAGTCTAGCCAGATGCCAAGACTCTTTATTTCCGTCTTAGGTGCCGGGACTGGGCCCATGCATGCTGGCCACATGGTTCCGAGTGTCGTATTAAGGGGGTTGCCCAAGATCATGATCTCTGTCTTTTCCCCATTGAGTTTCAGGTGGGATGCCCCCATCCACGTTGAAACTTCAGTTAGGCACGCATTCAGAGCCACAGGGTGTTGTGTAGTTTGGTTCAGTGCTACGACCAGTTGGGTGTCGTCAGCGTAGGTCACCATATGGATCCCGAAAGGGGTCACAATAGTCGCAAGATGGGCCACATAAACCCTAAAAAGAGTGGGGCTCAATGATGAACCCTGCGGCACACCACACAGCAAAGGCCGGGGTTTGGAGCTCACACTCTCTTCAAAGATCTGGAAGGAGCGTCCTTCCAGGAAGGAGCGCAGCCAACTCAGAACGGTTGCAGCTACTCCAATGTTTCTGGGACGATGGATCAGGACGTAGTGGTTCACAGTATCGAATGCTGCACTCAGGTCCAGGAGTATGATGGCTGCTGACCCTCCTGCATCCAGAATCTTTCTGCTTTCTTCTACCACCTCCAGCAGGGCAGTTTCCATGCTTTGCCGTGGGCGGAAACCAGTCTGGGAGGGGTGAAGCAGGTTAAGGGATTCCCAAAAATGTGAGAGTATGTGGTTGACATATTTTTCGGCGATTTTGGCGATCCCCGGCAGAAGGGAGATGGGACGGTAATTGCCTAGATCCCCAGGATCCAGATGGGGCTTCTTCAGGATTGTAATAACCATTGCCCCTTTCCAGTGAGGAGGGACTGCTACTGAGGTAAGAGAGGCATTGATTACGTCTGCGATAGTCGCGGCAATTGTGGGTGCTACCTTTTTTAAGACATTCATAGGTGTGGGGTCCCTGGGCGAGCCACTTTTTACTGAGGTAATCATTGTCAGGAGCGTTTCCTGAGGGAGAGGAGGAAAGGACTCCAGCCGGTGACCGGTGGGAGATGGGTCTTGACCAGCGTGAACGTTAGCGGGGTCGAATTCACCATCAGTTTGGGGTAGCAACTTGAGAATATTTAGAATTTTTGAGTGAAAAAACTCTTGACTGGTTTTCGCAACGTAAGCCTGAAGTGTCGCTGGCAGCTTGTGGAACCGGGCTTTTGAGGAGTTTTTTATGATGAGGAAAGTCTCTTTGGGGGAGTTGGCCACTTGCAGGATTTTTTTCTCATAGAAGGAGGCCTGGGTTTTTATAATTTCTGCTCTGTGCTTGCCGACGGCTCTTCTATATTCGAGCTCCCTGCTAGGTGAGAAGTCTTTCCTCCAGCGTCTTTCTTGTACTTTACAACACTGTTTTGAAGTGCGTAGTTCCGGGGAGTACGAGGGGGATCTATAGGGGCCGTTCTTTTTTTTATCAGGGTCTTAGGAAGGACCAGGTTCAGCCAGTCCTCTATCCAACTGTATAAGTCATTGTAAGCTGTGACCAGACTGGGATTTGGCTTAGGTCTGGCCTTTTCCAGCTCTTGGATCCACTTGTTCAGGGGGAGTTTAGACCATGGCCGGTTCAGGGTCAGATTTCTGTGGTATGTTTGGGCAGGGATCTGCAGGTCAGGAGAAGGAGTTTATATGAGCCCATGGAGGGAGAGGAGGTTGGCGGTTTGGAGGGAGAAGGTGAACGGCAGTGTGGGCATTTTGATGTTGTAGTTTCACCCAACATATAGTGAAGACAGTTAGCCCTAGTGCGTTATTTAGCTGGTGGAGTTGGGCGCTTGAGTAGCGGTAGCGTTCTGGAGGAAAAGATGCAGGGGTCCTGGCCCCTGTCCGGCGCAGACGGGCTTGCCTTAGGCGCGCCCGCTGCGCGAGTCCGCTGCGCGGTTGCGTAATAGGATGTATTCAAGCTACTTTCTCCGACGCCGGGAGCAGCAACTAGACCACTGCCCCATGCGTCTAAAGTGCTAAAATGCAATTGTGGTGCGCGGGACCCTCCTACCCCCAGAGCATTGAACACAGCTCTTACCGGGTAGAGGATACCTGCGTAATGGTACAAAGCAAATTGTCACAGTATTTAAAAAGTAAGCGCATGTGCAAATAGCAATCTTCAAAATATTTTTTTTAAAGGAAGCCAAAGAGCAAACTCTGACTTCTCTGCCTCACATGAGGAACTGAGTCACTGGTCAGCCTGAGAGCATCACGTCATAGGGTGTATTTAAGCTACTTTCTCAGATGCCAGGAGCAGCAACTAGACCGCTGCCCCGTGCGTCTAAAGTGCTAAAATGCGGAAGTGGTGCGCGGGACCCCCTACCCCCAGAGCAAAGTTCAAGGGTTTACAAGAAGGAATTATATGAGATTGGTTGATCAATAGAACAAATAATTTGAAAATTCAAATGATTAGTGTAGCAAGGCTCATGGAAAATACTTCTCGCTATGTGAATGAGTTAAGCGGTAACCCTTGTACGGGTAGGATGGAGTATTGTGAAATGAGTGATGTGAATGTGTTGCAGAGATCTCGGAAGACATCCACTCAATCGGCTGGCAAGAATGAGTCATGGTTACACGAGGATGATAGAAAGAAAATATGCTACAGGTGTAGGAGTGTGAGGCATCCAGCTGAATCGGAGCTGTATTCAGCTTCTAAAGTCATGAGTTACAAGTGAAAAAAAAACTGGGACATTTTTCAAGAATTTGTAAAACAATATAGTAAAGGTGTAGTATATAGTAAAGGTGAAGGTAAGGAGGTATTCATGTTCACCTTGCACCTTGATTGATAAAAGAATTGGGAAATCTTGAACAAATGTGAATTGAATCCCATTGATGTTGCACCAGAAGGATACTGTGCTGTTAAATTTCCAGTCATTAAAGCCCCAAAATATCACTAGCACACTGCTGGCCTCCAGCACGCTAACATTTAGGGCAGTTACAATTGAATGGCAGGTTTCCAGATGCTGCATCAATGGGGCGCCAGGTCCAAATGGCATCCCGTCAGTCATTTTTAAGGAGAACAAATTCTTCTGGGCAAACAGCCTGGAGCCAGTTTTTGAGAGTATAACAACTCGTAATATCATTCCCTCCTCCTGGAAAGGGTCCACTATCTGCCCCATTTACAAAGCCAGCAATGTCTCCCACCCCGCCAATTACAGACTCATTGCACTTTTGGACATGGAGCCAAAAAGCTTCGTTGGCTGTCTGCTTCAGAAGTTAACATCATGGGCTACAGAAAGGCACCTGATTCCATTAAATCAAGCACGGTTTGCAAAAGGTACGAGAACTACATAAAATGTACTGGCTCTATCATTACTGTTTGATCAACATTAGAAATACAATCAACCCCTCTGTCTCTGCTTTATTGATTATTAACTTGTGTTCAATCGAGTATAGAGAGGAAAGTTTTGGAGCAAACTTGCCAGGTGGAAAATACCTCACCCACTGCTGCAGGCCCTGATCCTTCTCGATACTGACACCTAGGTCAGAATACTGCTGGGTGACAGTGATCATCTTTCCAGAAAAATCTGGTCCCACCAGGGTCTATGACAAGGATGCGACCTCGCTCCCACACGTTTTAATCTAATCCTGGTGGATCTCCTTACCAGCCTTGACAAGGTGAATTTGCTCGCTCCAAAGTTAGGAAGCATTGTGTTGCCATGTTTAATGTACTCGGATGACATAGTACTCTTCAGCGGCACAAAAGTCAGGCTTCAGGGTCTTTTGGACGTTTCTGCATCATATTCCAGTATAAACTCAATGGAATTTAACCTCGAAGGCAAAAATTATGATCACAGGGAAGCACCCCTTGAGTTCCCTCCAATGGTACCTGGGAGAAGGGAAAATAGAGGTGGTACTGGAATGCAAATATCTGGGCATGCTATTTTACAGGCACAGCTCCTTCACACAACATCTGGAGCATCTGGGCCGGTCACCCCACGCACCGCGCACACTCCCCGTGAGTGAGCCCAGGCTGCCCCCGATCCCGCTGAGTGCCGCCGCTGCCCACAGCTGTGCCCCTGATCGTTTGTATTCTGTGCCTTGCCACTGTTGTTTTGTATTTTGTACTTTGCCTTTTTTTGTCGATTACCTGTGTTGCCCAGCGTGTGCTTGCCCGACTTGCTGTGCCCAGCCCCTGCCGCGTCTCCCGCCCCCTCCCGCTCCCCGCCGCTGCTCCCCTGTGGCCCCGCCCCCTTCTTTTTTGTGTCCCTTCCCATTCGCTGCCCCGCTCCCGCCTCCCAGCTGCTCCTACCTCCCACTTGGCCATTTATGGCGGAGTGCACGCGGCAGTGAGTAGTGACCCTTGACCCTCTGGGCCGGTCACCCCACGCACCGCGCACACTCCCCGTGAGTGAGCCCAGGCTGCCCCCGATCCCGCCGAGTGCCGCCGCTGCCCGCAGCTGTGCCCCTGATCGTTTGTATTCTGTGCCTTGCCACAGTTGTTTTGTATTTTGTACTTTGCCTTTTTTTGTCGATTACCTGTGTTGCCCAGCGTGTGCTTGCCCCACTTGCTGTGCCCAGCCCCTGCCGCGTCTCCCGCCCTCTCCCCGCTCCCCACCGCTGCTCCCCTGCTGCCCCGCCCCCTTCTTTTTTGTGTCCCTTCCCATTCGCCGCCCCGCTCCCGCCTCCCAGCTGCTCCTCCCTCCCACTTCGCCATTTATGGCGGAGTGCACGCGTACGTGCAGCGAGCACGTGCAGCGGGCGCGCCGATTGTGCGCCGAAGGCAAGCCCGTCTACGCCCGTCCACGCCTGGACCGCGCCCAGCGCCAGGACCCCTGGCCCCGACTACGCCAGCCCACACGACGGACCTACTTCGCCGCCACCCTCATCGCACTCAAACCCGACCGAAACAGAGCCTGCCACCGAGCCACCCCGAGACGCACCCACGGACCCTTCACCTGTCAAGCCTGCAAGTTCACCTGCCTCCGGACCTGCACCGCACCCACCAAGCCGAGCACCAACAACAGCCACCTCAAGTGCATCCTGCTCAACACCCGCTCCATCCACAGACACGCCATCGAACTTTGGAACCTGCTCGACACAACTTCACCAGACGTCGCCTTCCTCACAGAGACCTGGATGAACGCCTCCCCTGCACCCGACATCGCCATCGCCATCCCAGATGGATACAAGATCACCCTGAGGGACCGCGTCAACCAGACTGGAGGAGGCATCGCCATCGTTCACAAGTACACCATCCGCATCACGACCGACTCCAACGACACCTTCTCCGCCGCCGAGAACCTCCACTTCCAGATACACACCGACCCAAAGACGACCCTCAGAGGCACCCTCGTCTACAGACCCCCGGGACCACGCACACAATTCAGTGAAGACATCGCAGACTTCATCAGCCCGCACGCCCTCCCCTCCGCAGACTACATCCTCCTAGGGGACCTCAACTTCCACCTGGAGAACAACAAGGACCGCAACACCGCCGCCCTGCTGGACAACCTCGCCAACCTCGGACTCAAGCAACTGGTCAACACCCCCACCCACTACGCCGGCCACACGCTTGATCCCGTCTTCTCATCCAGCAAGCACATCACCTTCAGCCACTCCACCGGACTTCACTGGACCGACCACAGCTGCGTCCACTTCAGCTTCAGAAGAACCACGACCCACCACCACCCGCAACAGGTTCCTCACAGGAGCTGGAGCAAGATCACCGCCGAGCAGCTCACCATCTCCCTCAGCCAGAACCCAACCGCCAGCACAACAGACCCCAAAGAAGCAGCCCGCAACTTCACGCAGTGGCTGACCACCTGCGCCGACGACCTCGCGCCACTGAAGAACCCTCCCGGCAGACCCAGAAGCAAGAAAGCCTCCTTGTTCACCGACGAACTCAAGGACTCCAAGAAGAACTGCCGCGCCCTCGAGAAAGCCTGGCTTTTCGACCAGACCACAGACAACATGACCGCCCTCAAACACGCCACCCGCAAGCACCACCAGCTTATCCGCGCCACGAAGAAGAAATCACTGAAGGAACGACTGGACAACAACGCCCACGACAGCAAGGAACTCTTCAGCATCGTCAAAGAGTTCTCCAACTCCAGCACCGGCAACAACGACATCACTCCTTCACAAGATCTCTGCGACTCTCTCGTCTCGTTCTTCCACCACAAGATCGCCGACACCCACAACAGCTTCGGCGCACCATCCACGCACCCAACCGTCGAACCAACGCCCCCCACCGCCACCCTCCGCACCTGGACCACGGTGACCACCGAAGACACAGCCCGCACGATGAACACCATCCACTCCGGATCTCCAACCGACCACTGCCCCCACCAAGTCTTCAACAAGGCCGACTCCACCATCGCACCCCAACTTCGGAACATCATCAACACCTCCTTCAACATCGCCACCTTCCCGGAGAGCTGGAAGCATGCCGAGCTCAGCGCCCTACTGAAAAAACCAACAGCCGACCCCACCGACCTCAAGAACTTCCGCCCCATCTCGCTCCTCCCTTTTCCTGCCAAAGTCATCGAGAAGACCGTCAACAGACAGCTTGCCGCCTTCCTCGAGACGAACGGATCCCTCGACCCCTCACAGTCCGGTTTCCGAGCCAACCACAGCACCGAGACCGCCCTCATCGCAGCCACAGACGACATCAGAACCCTGCTCGACAACGGGGAAACAGCGGCCCTCATCCTCCTGGACCTCTCTGCAGCGTTCGACACTGTCTGCCACCGCACACTAGTTCAACGCCTCTGCAACATCGGAATCCAAGAGAAGGCACTGGAGTGGATCATCTCGTTCCTCGCCGGAAGAACACAGAGAGTCCGCCTCCCCCCGTTTCGGTCCGAGGCCACCGAAGTCATCTGCGGCGTTCCGCAAAGATCATCACTCAGCCCCACCCTCTTCAACGTCTACATGAGACCTCTTGCAGCCATCGCACGCCAACACAACCTCAACATAATCTCCTACGCCGACGACACCCAACTGATCCTCTCCCTCACCAGAGACCCCGCCACCGCCAGAACTAGCCTACACGAAGGGATGAAAGACGTCGCCGAGTGGATGAAGAACAGCCGCCTGAAACTGAACTCAGAGAAGGCGGAAGTCCTCATCCTGGGACCATCGCCCTCCGCCTGGGACGACTCCTGGTGGCCCCCCGCCCTGGGCGCCACTCCCAAGCCAACAGACCACGCACGCAACCTGGGCTTCATCCTGGACTCCTCCCCCCCGATGACCAGACAAGTCAACGCCGTCTACTCATCATGCTTAAACACCCTACGCATGCTCCGCAAGATCTTCCGATGGATCCCGACCGAAGCCAGGAAGACGGACACCCAGGCACTCGTCACCAGCCGACTAGACTACGGAAACACCCTCTACGCCGGAACCACAGCCAAGCTACAGAAAAGACTCCAACGCATCCAGAACGCCTCCGCCCGACTCATCCTGGACATCCCCCGACGCAGCCACATGTCCGGCCACCTGAGGGACCTGCACTGGCTCCCCGTCAGCAAGAGGATCACGTTCAGGCTCCTCACCCACGCACACAAGTCTCTCCACGACCTGGGCCCCAAGTACCTCAACGACGCCTGACCTTCTACACGCCCACCCGGCAGCTACGTTCTACAAGCCTCGCCCTCGCCGCCGTACCACGCATCCGAAGAGCCACCGCCGGAGGAAGATCCTTCTCCTACCTGGCGGCCAAGACATGGAACTCCCTCCCCATCCACCTTCGGCTGACCCAGGACCATCTCGCCTTCAGGAGACAACTCAAGACCTGGCTGTTCGATCAGTAGCGGACCCCTTCCCCCAAGCGCCTTGAGACCCTTCCGGGTGAGTAGTGCGCTATACAAATGTTATGATTGATTGATTGATTGATTGATAGGAGGCTGAAAGCGAATTCTCTTACTGCGGCCTTTAAACGCCTAAAGTCTGTAATAGTGACATATACATATACACCTCTTTTGAAAATTATACAGGTCAAATTAGTTCCAACCATAGCCTATGGGAGTGAAGCACTGAAAGGCAGAGACACCTCTCACCTGGACAAAATTATCATCAGGCTTTTCAAGTAGGTTTTTCAGCTACCATGCCACTCATCCCCAGCTCAACTGCGATTATAAATTGGTCTATCTAAACAAACCCTAGCGAGGCAAGGAGCATTTATCAAACTGTCACAAAGTAAAGAAGGCGATGGTGGCACACTGAATCACTATCTTTGGGGTGAAATCAGTCGCAGAGACCACTCCCTGTCCAGGCTCTATCTTTTCTCTCCTTAACCACCTTTGGCTTAATTAAAAAATGGTATACAATAACTAACTATTCTTTAGTCAAGGCCATTGTAAATAGAAGAGTTAAGAGTACTTCTCTGCTGGCCGACAAACAAGAGTTTTCTCAGCGACAGCACAACTGGCTCACAATAGCATCCTATGACAAGCTGGCTCCCTAACCGTATCTGAGAGTATCCATCAAGGCACAGATCAAAAGAACCTTTCTGAAATATCATCTGGCTATTTGCCATCCCTTCTACACTTATCAGAACAGAGGTTTGTTGACTTTGTGGTCAATCACCTAAACTATAGTGCACCAAATCTGCATATGTGATGCAAAACTTGAGGATCGCAAAGCTATATTAAGATTAGCATTTAATGTGAGAGGATTGCACAGCTGTAGGAAGGCTTTTATACCCTGCTTCAATTACTCAGACATTCATCTAAATTAGAGACTTGATGAAAAACTTGCCAAGATTAGAACTGAAAATTAATCACTTAACAGGCTGCTCAACATCAGAGTTGAATTAGGTACGTTGAATTATTTTATGCGCAAGTCTGTGCTCCACCATCATTTAATATTAAAATGCGTGGTCTAAATATGCTAACAACCATCAGACTGAAATGTACGTTGGTCGAATCTGATATCACAATCCCCTCAGCACGAGACTCTAATCGCACTAGCACTTTATTTGAAACTACAACGTAGACCTACACTGGTACTCTACGGGCTAAGAGGACTATTTGCACTGGAGTGGCTGAGAGAGCGCCCTCACCTTCTGTGCACAATTCTTTGCTCACATTGACACTAAATTGTGGTCATGCTTTTGTTAAAGGCCTGACCTCCTCCTTCCTTCTGCAAATTTTAGCACAGCTAAACGTCGGCACATTAAGCACTTTAAGTTGATTCATCACCTCCGATGGCCATGGGGTCAGTCTTTTTATGGTCAGTCAGCCAGCCAGAGTAATTACAAGGCATGGGGCTTTACATTGTGAAATTTCAGTATTTTACATTGCAGTCATTAGAAACTCTGTATTTTATTGCTCCATACACAGAGTACTGCTCACTCAAATCACTTTTATTTTGAATAATCCGCTGTTTCAGTATTTTCAAAATCCCTTTTAAACAAATGTATCTGTTTCAATACTTCCAGTGCAATGGTTTTAATTAACTACACACCAGGCATGGTGCTTTATGTTGTGAACACGCAGTATTTGACTTTTTACTTTGCAAACGTTAGGATCTTGGTATTTTATTGTTCTATACACAAAGTATTCCACACACAAACCACTAATATTTTGTATAATCAGTTCTTTTAGTAGTTTTGATTTTTTTTTTACTTTTAATGAATGCATCAATATCAATACTTCCAGTGCAATGGTTTTAATTAACTCTGTGCTTAATTAAAATAAACATGAAACTTGATTACTTCACAGCAAATCTGGATTTCTGGGAAAGGAAGGCAATAGGCAAAGTTTATGAGGTTGAAAAAGGGATAACATTTTGTTGGGGTGGAAAGAAGAACGGGCAGTAGGGATGATATTAGATCCTAATCACCTCAATCAAATGCTGCTTATGGTTCAGAATGAAGTAGTCAAATGCAGTTCTCGATTTCCTAAATTGTTTGCTGATAAATTGGGGTGTTTGCAGAACTTTGAGCACTGGATAAAATTAAAAGAAGGAGTGATGTCCCCGGTGCTCAAGGTATGGAATGTTCCACTTACTTTAAGTTAACAATTGAAGAATGAGTTGAAGCAGTTGTGTGATAATGGTGTAATCGAACCCATTGAATTATCTAGATGGCTTAGTCCCACAGTATTGGTTAAAAAGGTAATGGCAAGCTGCATATGTGTGTAAATCTGAGGGAATCTAAATGAAACAATATGCGTGGACCGACATCCTCTTCCTCGCATTAATGAAATGCTGAAGAATGTGAGAGAAGCCAGGTGTTTCCGTACTCTTGACCTATCCAGTGCCTATCATCAGGTGCGATTACATCCTGAATCCAAACTTTTGACATCCGATGTGACACCGGAAGGGGCATACCAATTTATTCACGTGCCGTTTGGATTGGCCCCAACATTTGCTGTTTTCCAAAGAATCATGCAGGGCATATTGCAAGGGCTAGCTAATGTTCTAGTCTTCCAAGATAATTTATTAGTCTGAGGTGACGATAAGGAACAACATGAGGAAACACTGGGGAGTGTGTTATAGAGGATGGAACAAGCCGGGCTCAATATTGGTTTAGAGAAGTACAAAATTGAGGTGGAAGAGGTGGAATATTTGGGTCATACATTGTTGTGTGAAGGAGTGAAACCTAAATATGGTTTAGTAGAAGCCATTGAGAAAGCACCCCCACCAAAGGAAAAGGACCTACTATGTTCCTTCTTAGGCTTAGTGGAGTATTAGTTGAAATTTGTATATCATTTTTCTGAGAAGGTTCATGTATTAGGTTCATCAATGAGGAAAGTAATACAATTTATGTGGTCTGAATCCTGTGCACAAGCATTTGAGCTAGTAAAAAACACCATTGTCAAAGCTGTACCTTTGAAACAGCTTTATTCCAGGGATGACACTGTTATTTGCAAGTAATTATCGTTTGGGAACTGTGTTGATGCAGGTGCGAGAGGGATGTGAAAGAGTAGTGGCCTTTGCATCACCCACCTTGAAGGAAGATGAGAGTACTTATTCCACCATCGAGAAGGAAGCATTGCCTTGCTGGTGGGATGTGGAACATTTTAGAACATGTGTATGGGGAACACAGTTTGAGTTACGCACTGATCATAGACCATTGATAGATTTGTTTTCAGCAAATAGAGCTGGTAGGGCTACTTCACGCATTGCCAAATTGTTGTATCGGCTTCAAGAATTTACTTTTCCCATCAAATATGACCCAGGTGCTAAGAATAGCAATGCTGATTGTTTGTCTCGGTTACCCTTGAGTAATGATGTCTTCAAGGATGACAATGAATGGGTTGTGGCCGAAACATGTAAAGGTGTCATTAGTGAAGAGGAATGGTGTAGTGTGATCTTGGAGGATGAGGTGTTAGAGAGATTGATTAAATCAATACCTGGTACAAAGGTGGCAAGAGATGCAGTGAATTTAAATGAGTTTAAGAATGTAGGGGAAGAACTTTCTGAGGTGTGATAGATTGATGTTTCCTATGAATTTGCAACTGAGAATTCTAGAATTGCTACACAAAGGGCATGGCGGCATGCCAGCGATGAAGAAAGAGGCACGTGCTGATTTTTTATGGCTGGCTATGAAAAAGAAAGTGGCAAGATGTGTTTGTAATTGTATACCTTGTACTTGTAGCAACAAATCGTATTCGTTGCAAGAGACACCTATTAATCCCATTGCATTTCTTGAAAAAGTGTGTGGGAAAAGGTTGCCATTGATATTTGTTGTCCATTTGAGTTCCTGGGCCAAGAGGGCAGATATGCCATTGTAATGCCTTTGTAATGATGGATCACTTCTCAAAATGGCCTTAGGAAGCTATTATGAAAGAAGTGAAGTCATCCAATGTGATTTCCTCTTGCAGAGGCATTTTTAGGAGGGAAGGTTGCCCTGGTGTGGTCATATCTGACAATCGACCACATTTTATTTCAGTAGAATTTGAATCCTTCCTTAAGTGATGAGAAATCAAACATCATAAAACAAATGTGTAACTCCCTTGTGTGAATGTTTTGGTTGAACATTAATCGAATATTAAGGGAACATATCCAGTTAGCAGTGTGCGTTAATGCCTGTTGGAAACAGCAGGTGAAAAACATATCGTGGAACTACAGGGCCACCTCTCTTTCTGTCACTGGGGAGACACCATTTTCCCTGTTGCAGGGAAGGATACCATGTACCAATGTTGTGCCTGCTTGGATGAGAAGGACTAAGTGATCAAAGATTGATAGAGTGGTGATAAAGTGAAGATATATCCCAGATCGGTATGCACAAAGGCATAGATAAAAAGGACAAATAAAGATTTTGTGAAAGGTATGTATGTAAGAGTTTGTTCAAGAGGGGTATGCAGAAAGGGTTTTCCAAACGGTCTAACCACAAGAAAGTGGAGGATGTGAAAGGTAACAAGGTGAGGTGTTCAGATGGAAAGTGGTGCAATATGAGAAAAATCACCTTTTGTAGTGAAGTGGAGTAACAGTTGGAACAACAGTTGTGGTACGATTCAATTTACCCCAGTCTAATTGGTGTTCTTTAGAGTATGCAAAGTAGGGGAAAAGACTTACTCATGAAAGAAGGAAATCCAAGTGGTTGGAAGATTATGATTGTGCATAAAAGCAGGCTTTCCCCCTATCTTTTTCACATTGCAAGTCTAATTGTTTTTGTAGATGTATATTGGAGAATTTGTAAGGGCACAAAATGGTTCATGTGAACGGGGGGTTGTTATGTTCTGTGGAGCCTTGCATGGTGTGCCAGCTTCCAGCTTGCTCATTGGAATTTTGGAGTTGAAATGGTGAGGGAAGTGGAAGGTTGGTGAGGAAAGCAGTTGGAGTTGGCTGAGGTTGCCAGGGGTTGTTCCTTTTCACCTAATAAAGTGATGTTCATTTAACCTTCATCTGTGCCATCATCTTCATGTCACCAACGTAAAAGTGAGCAGCAGTGGCAGTTCTGCTCTGGGGTTGTAGATATTGCTAGGGGTGTCTTGGTTGGAGAGGTTTGACAAAAGCCAAACTTGCGATAAGTCCTGGTTGTGCACAGCTGAACCTTTGCACAGTTCTGCACAGAGTGTTTGAGGGAAGAAGGACTCGGTGTAGAGGTTTTGGTGAAAGCTGTGCATTTTGACTGATACATATAAACAAAGACCATGAAAAAGGGGTTTGTTCTGAGGGCAAGGGATCTGTAATCAGGGCAGAAGGCTACGTCCTAAGCAAAATGCTCACTGTGTACAACTGGAAACTGTGCACAATACTCTCTGGGACATGGGTCCTGGGAAAAAGGCCATGCCCTGTGCTCAGTGCCCCCTGCACACATCTGAGAGTGGGTTTGGGGGCACTGGTGCAGTGTACATCATTTGAACACCTTTGAAAGCCAGGCGATGTGGGTTTGTGGCATCAGAACTGGGAACAGCACATGACGGAAGTTCACATCCTGCATACACAGGCCCTGTGCACAGTTGAAGGAGCTTCTTGGTATATAATTAGAAATATTTTAAAACGTACCAAAAATACCTAAATTACCATTTAGTTAAGGTTGTCTTTGTATGCTGTTCTAGGTGTGCTTGTACTTCATGAGGACCTTCATTGATACTATAAGCTGGCTGCAGAACTACTGTAAACATGTAGTTACACTAAATATGTAGACACTAAAGGGGCTTGTATTTAGACCTGTACATAATAGAGGAATGAAGAGAGCGACATAGACAGTATGCTTGCAGAGACTGAGAAGGATTTTTCTCGGCCATGGAATATTCTGTAACCCTGAGCCAGAGACACATTGAACTCCACCTACAACACACAGTATGGGGGGGCTTGAGGTTCCTGGGTAATGTAGTCGAATTACGAAGATTACTAGCCAGTACATCAGTCTGTCTAAGCCAAATTCTAGGCACACTGGAAGTATGAAAGCAAGGGGCGTAATATAGAATTCGAAAGGTGCGCGTTGGTGCTAACCAGAAGAGTGCGCTCTGTTATGTTGAATGTGCTTCCCCCAGCCGTGAACTCATGCTGCCCTGGGGGCAGCATATTCAAATGAAAAATATTGCGGCTCTTTGAAGCAGCCGCTCCATATTTCACTGTGCAGGTGGCACCCTGCTTATTTTTTTAAGGGGGATTAAAGATCCCCTTGCAGGCGGGCGCAGTGAGTGACTGCACCTGCTTCAAGGGGATTTATGGGGGGTCCACAGCACCCCCTTTGGCCCCTCTAGAAGGCTGTCATCAGGGGTGGACTGACAGTCCCCCACCTTTGAGGTGGCGCAATATCAGTGCGCCTCCTGACAGCTTCTTTGCCTCTGCGCCCAAGTCTGTAATACGGCGCCGGCACAGAGGCAAAGGGATTTCCTCATTTGCATGGGGCCATGCCACCCAGGGGCACACAAAGCGGGTGCACATGCCCGCTGCCCCCCCAGGGCACTTTGTATAATACAACCCAGGGTGTTCAGGAAGGTCATGGTACAGGACCTCACGTCTTCCTCCTCGCAGCATCATGGCCGCAGCAGACCAGCTCCTGAGCCTGCAGGAAGAGGTGACCTGCTCCATCTGCCTGGAGTATTTCACCGAGCCTGTGTGCGTGGAGTGCGGCCATGCCTTCTGTCTGTCCTGCATCTCCGCGGTCTGGGAGGGGCTGCAGACAGACTTCAACTGCCCTGAGTGCAGAGGGACATTTCCGAATAAAACCCTCCTCCCTAACAAGCAGCTGGCGAACCTGGCCGAAAAGATAAAACAGCTTCAGGCCCGGACCAGGGGGCCCAAGGGAGCGGAGCTGTGCGGAGAGCACAGGGAGAGGCTGAGCCTGTTCTGTGACGACGACCAGGAGCCCATCTGCATCATCTGTCGAGAGAGCAAGGGCCACAAGGCTCACTCGGCACGCCCCATTGGCGAGGCTGCCCAGGAGTACAAGGGCAAACTTCACAGTTGTCTGGCCACATTGATGAACAGTCTGGAGAACATTGAGGTGCTTCACTGCAAAGATCAAAAAAGGATAACAGAGATGGAGGAAGCAGTCAAGAACAAGGAGATAAAAATCCTGAGTACATTTGAGGAGACGAAAATGTGTCTGGAGCAGAAGAAACAACTTGAGCTTAGCAGTATGAAAACAAAGCATGATAAAAGTCTACAGATGGTCCTTAGAAGCATTAGTGAGCGGGAGAATCAGAAACCAGCACTGATGGACCTGATCAGCAACATAAAGGAGAAGTGTCAGCAGCAGGATGTTGAGCTACTGAAGGGCATAAAGAGAATATTTCACAGGTTTGATAATATAAAACATCGGAAACCTAAGGCTAATTCTGCTGGAACACGGCTAAGTATACAGAAATTTAGCCTTCCGCTAACCTACCTGTTGGACAAGATAAAGCAAGTGAAAATCTCCTCGACGTGTCACCTGTGGACAAGTTATGGTCATATTCTTCTGGGCATCCTGGCTATTCTTATAGCAGTGATTTGTGCATTTTTGGGCACTCTTCCGAAGGAAAAAGTGATGGTGACTCTGGATCCTGACACGGCTCATCCTCAGCTCCTCCTGTCTGAGGGGGGGAGACGGGTGAGATACACGGGCACATGGCAGACCCTGACAGACACCCCCAAGAGATTCACCCGCTACCCCTGTGTGCTGGGGAGCGAGGGGTTCACCTCTGGCAGACATTACTGGGAGGTGCAGCTGCTGCAGGAGGAGGGGGGAGTGTGGGAGGTGGGGGTCGCAGCAGAGTCTGTGGACAGGAAGGGAATCTTCACATGGTCACCTGAGGGTGGAGTCTGGGCTGTGCAGGGGTGGGATGATCAGTACAGGGCTCACACCTCCCCTCTGACCCATCTGTTCCCTCGTGAGAAGCCCCGGAAGCTGGGGGTGTATCTGGACTACGAGGGGGGGCTGCTGTCCCTGTACAATGCTGACTCCATGGAGCCTCTCTACTCCTTCCCGCAGGCCCGCTTCACACAGAGGCTCTTCCCGCTCTTCAGTCTCTATCGACGTCTCTACACGGGAGGAGTGGAGCTGAGGCTAGTGTGAGCCCCCCTCCCCCTCAACTGTCATCCACAGTTTAAACACCAACATTCCAAAGAATCTTCTTCACAATGACCCTCTCACCTGTTCCCACGACAACCAGAAGCCTCAGTGAAACTATGTATCTCTTTTCCTTGTACATTTTTAAAACAAGGGCAGACAATGTTTGCCGTGAATCATACACCAAACAGCATGTAACACGATAAAGTCTCAGCAGAATTAAACAAGCGTTGGCGTAGCCAATAGGTCTCGCCTTTGGGTCCTTATAAGTCTTTAGCAAGAGCTATTGGCTTTTGGCAATGTTTCTAAGGTATGTTGTAGAGCAGTGTGGCTGCTGTGCTCCGTACTGCAAACTTGGTGTCCAGTGCAGTGACGTGGGGCAGTGGCATAATGTGGTGTGTTGTGGAGCCGCTTGGTTCGGCTATAGAGGAGTCTGGCGCCTGCGGCCGTCACCTACCCAGCCGGACATTGGTGCATGGCACTCCTCGTCCTTTCGCTGCTGTCTCTCTATATCTTCCTCCGAGGACCTCCTCTCCCTCTCTCAGAATCCCTTTTCTTGTCCCCATCTTCCTTCTCACTCTCTCCTCTGATCCTGACCTGCCATCTTGTTCCGTCCTTTGTCCATTCCTTTCTCCCTGCTCTCACTCATTCCCACGTTTCCCTTCTCTTCTCCCCCTTTTCCCTGACCCCTATTTTCCCTCGCTCCCATTGCACCTTAATATCTTTTGTTTTTGTAATGATCTAATCATTAGATGTATCTGTATAACCTTGTTTTTCCTCTTCCTCGCAACGATCTTTCATGTAAATTTTGTAACGTTTGTAATATGCTAAATGCTAAATTCCTCATGTAACTTGTAACTGGTGTAATTCTATAATTTTTTGGAAACTTATGTAAAGACGTTGAGACGACATGGCCGATGCCCGGTGGAGCCGCTTAGTTCGGCTATAGAGGAGTCTGGCGCCCACGGCCGTCACCTACCCAGCCGGACATTGGTGCATGGCACTCCTCGTCCTTTCGCTGCTGTCTCTTTATATCTTCCTCCGATGACCTCCTCTCCCTCTCTCAGAACCCCTTTTCTTCTCCCCATCTTCCTTCTCACCCTCTTCTCTGATCCTGACCTGCCGTCTTGTTCCGTCCTTTGTCAGTTCCTTTCTCCCTGCTCCCACTCATTCCCACGTTTCCCTGCTCCCTCTTTTCCCCTACCCCTATTTCCCTCGCTCCCATTGCTCCTTAATATCTTCTGTTTTTGTAATGATCTAATCAATAGATGTATTTTTATAACCTTGTTTTTCCTCTTCCTCGCAACGATCTTTCATGTAAATTCTGTAAAGTTTGTAATATGCTAAATGCTAAATTCCTCATGTAAAGCGCTCTGATACCTCCGGGTCTAGTAGCGCTATATAAAACTTTTAAATAAATAATAAATAAGTATAGCTTTTAAAGCCTACGTGATAGACAGACTCTGACAACTGAGCAAAAATATTCTTTAAATTATCTTTAATCCAATATCAGGGATCACAGACAACAGGAACAGAGCACATGTGTTTAAACACCCATTATCAAAGGGAAAAACATTTGGAATGAGGAAATAACGCAGTTTCTTAGTTATGCAAATCAATTCAGTCTTATCATAAAGGAAAAAACAGATTGTGTATAAAGATGGAACAGAAAAAAATGAGAAGTCATGATAGTGTGGATGGTAGTCCTAGAGAAAAAAAGAGCCCAATTGTTAGACTTCAACACCGATTCTGTAACGAGCCTTGACTATAACTGGCTTCTGAAGACCCGGAAGCAATTAGTTAAGACACAGTCTTAGCCACAGTTTTGGGCTGACTGGTGTCTTAAATAGCTGAAAAGCTCGAGCAGCGCTATTTTATCCCCTTAGTGGTAAATGGTTGTTTCACACGAGCTTTGAAGGCACATGCTGCTTTAGACTGGAAACGTAGCAGCATTTGTTGACATTTCTAAAGTAAACAACAGAACATAACACATTAACACAATAACATACACATCATAACATAACAACATATTAACGTACACAAGGCACACAACACAAAAAAAACAGTAGTATAAAACAGAGCACATTATTATCACAACAAAATACCACACAACAAATGTAGACAAAAGTTTTTGCAATCGTTTACCCCCTCTAGTATCCTGTTTTCATAGTTTGGAGTTAAAAGGTGTGTTGAGCAATCACAACCTTAACTTACCACCAAGGCTGTGAAGTAGCGCCAGTCATAAAATGTTTTGTAATTTTGCCCAATGAGCCTGTCTGTGCATATAGCATCAATTATGAGCAGGAACCCTGAACCCCTGTACTCTTGAAATGGGATGTATGACGTTACAACGCATACTTTTACTCCGCATACCATTACAACGCGGTATTTACAACGAATACCGTTACAACGCATAGCGCTTTGGGGTGCTGGATAGTGGTAAGTATAATTTACTATTCTAACTCCAGTCCCCGTGGACCCTAGGGAAGGTGTTGGATAGTAAATTAAACTTACCTCTTATCCTAGAGCGCCCCCCAGCGCAATGCGTTGTAATGTCATGCGTTGTAATGCCCGCGTTGTAATGGTAGTGCGGAGTAAAAGTTGCGTCGTAACGGGTGTATACCCTTGAAATGTACTCTTTTTCTTTTCGGCTCTTCTGCTTTGGGCTATAAAGTATGCTCCCTTCTTCTTATCCATTGAGGATTCTTACTGATTAGCGCTGTTCTGTTGTCACTGAATTGCTTATGATACTGCAATCAACTCTATTTCAAGATGGTCTCATTTGATTACCCGTCATCTCTCTATTGCTGCTTTATTCACCTAATGCAGATGAAGCATGTAAAACACCATCAAGGCGCCGCTTAGAAACAGCTAATACTGCAAATCACACAAACACTAGCAACCTTGAACTCGATTCACACTGGGGATTAGGAGAGATGCTGATCTCTGGGCGCTTTTACGCAACAGGAAAGCACGGTCTCTGTATCTAATGCCCTCCCGGATTTGAAGGTCTTCTTAGGTGGACTTGGTTCCATCCTCAGCATCACATGTCGACCTCACCCTCCTGAAGCGAGCTCTTACTCTGACAGCTCTGCAGATTTCAAACAACCCCGCATCCCTTCCGCGCCTTTCGCTGATTTGATTTTTAATACCCTGATATTGAAGCCTGGATGACCAAATGGTCTTCACGAGCGGCGATTTGCTTGACAACTATGCTACCTCATTCCGTAAGTATACGGAGCAACTTGTAATATAACAACCTTATCTCTGTATTAAACACTAGCTCTCTTAATATCGTTTCAGAAATTGACATTTAATCAATGATCACTCGTGAAATTTATCTTGGGCATTGTTAAGATTGATGTGCATTATGTATACCTTTTAAGAATTTAGAATAAAGAGTTTAGTCTGACACCGGCTTAGAAAATATCTAATATCGATAGATAGATTATACCTATGTGTATAAATAGATATAATCACCTTCATTTTGTTTGTGATATTGATATATTTTAAAGACTCCAAAACTGAAAACTTAATAATACCATGCATACTGTACCATCCGTTGTCTACATAATACTGTGGAAATAATACTGCTCCCATGGCGAACTGATGCCAATTTGGGACTGGCACACATAAATACGTATATAAACAGCCTACACTTCTTGACCCTATTGTCGTAGTCTACGCAGCTGTGCTTAAAGGGTCATATAAATCTGGGCATCAAGGGTGCTGATGCTACTGCTATTGTTAAAATGGCAATTAAACTAGACAATTCTACTGTGGAGACATAAGTAGCATGCGAGTTGGGCTTCCTTGACTATTGTTAATAAATAACATTTTGGCAACATGGTGCCCTGCGTGCTACAAGCTTTCTTTTATACATTGACCAATAACATTTGACTAAACAGAGCATAGCCTTTTCCAGTGCTTTAAGGCATTGACAATATTGTATGGTGTACTACAATAAAATTAATTTGCAAAAATCTAGTTGGACCTCATATACACTATAAGTACACTGTCTATATACCATGTTCTTTCAGTGCAGAAAGCAAGCAATATTAAAAGGAAAATGTTCCATAAACACCGGAAAAAACACTTTTTCTGTTGTTTTTAGTGGCGCGAAAATGTGTAACCACTGATAACAACTGTTTTTTAAGATATTGAAAACACTGAAAAAAAAACACCAGAATTTACCAAAAATAGAAACTGAAAACAGGAAAGCCTAGGCATTGTTCATTATTTCCCGGGGTGAGCATAGAAAATTGGTAGGATCGGGTGACTTTATGTAGAAAGGTTGCTCTACCCTGTGCTGAAATTCGGGGTGTATCAGATCACAGTCTAAGAAAATATCCCCATGCATGTTATGTTTGGATCTAGTCTTTGTAGAATGATTACATGTGGTCCTTTGTCCCACATAACTAATTATCCAAACACTCATGTAATGGTCATTCAGCTAGTAATCATAAAATGGATTCTGTGTCCTTCAACATGAAAGTTGTGTGAAACTTTTTTACAACTGTTTTCGACTGAGAGATCAGTTAGATATTAATGCACAACAGGGACAGTCTGTACATGTTGGCGAACTGAGGCCCCCATAAGGATGACGGGCGGACTTTGTCCGCCCGCCATCCCATCGGAAAAAGGGACCACCCACCATAAGGGCGGGGGTCCCGATGGTGGCATTAGGATGCGCCCGCCGCAGTGGCGGGCGCATCCAGCATTCCTACCATTGTGGCGGGCGGTGCACTCAGCACCGCCCGCCACAATGGCAGGAAGGCATGCTGTGCACTTCCATGCACAACATGGCAGGCACCCCGCGGTGCCTGCTGTGTTGTCCATAGGTACCGCCCATGTGCACCCCCCCAGGAGTCCTTGGGGGCCCGCAACGGGCCCCCAAAGCAGACTCCGCATGCCTTTCAAGGCATTGCTAAATGCCCATCCTAATAAGGCAGGCGGTGTCTGATAGACACCGCCACCATATAAACCCTTTTCCGAAAAGCGGCAGACGGTCTTTCCGTCTGCCGCGGACCCCCCAGCCATACTAATATGGCGGGGGGTCATTCCGGCATGGATGGCAGGTGGATCGCTCCCGCCAGGCCGGCGGTGGCTACCGCCGGCCTGGCGGGGCGATCCGCCCGCCATCCTAATGGGTCCCTAAGTGTTTACAAGAGGCACCCAAATCTGAGAAAAAAACATAAAATCTATAAAAACTACGAGTTTGCAGACTGTATGGTTTGCCTAAGATGCCAGTTGCTGGCAGCTAGTCTTAGGCCGCTATTAATGTTCAATTCACTTGCCAGATGTTTGCAATGTTTGCTAAGCTTACTGAGTAATTACACCTGCAATTGACAAATATTCTGCAGAATACAAGCGATTACCCAGTAGGGTTGACTAAGCCATTGTCCCTTCTGAGTTGGATGACTTGGGTGTCATTGGGGAGAGGATGTAACCTTACAACTAGAGCGGTCGACATTGAAGCTGGTGAACTAGGTTTGAGTCTCGGCAGCAATGCTCAACATCCTGTGCTTCTGGGCAAATCACTTAATCTCCCTGTGCCTAACAAAAAAAATGAATGTGTTCATCTGTAACAAAGCTGGTGCTCATGTAAAGCGCTCTGATACCTAATATCTTCGAGTCTAGTCCGCGCTATATAAAACTCTTTAAAGAAAAGATGTTTGCTAAAGATAGATAGAATAATCTGTCTTTAGATACTTCTCAATGGTTTCTAAGAATACGCTTGGAGACCTTCAGCATTCCCTCATTAACAGAAGTACTCGCCATGCCCTGCTTATGACCTCACATATAAACATCACTCTTGGCATATTCTGTGTCATCATTGATGACATCAATACCACATCTGAAATGACATAATTGATGAAAACATAGCGGGGGTGAGTTTAGTTACTTAAGTTAACTTTAACTCGTTATTTTGCAGTATTTTTGTGAGTTTAAAATGTTATGTTTTAACTTACATTTTCACTTAGCTATAATGTAATTTTAATTGTTTGTTTTATCAGTCACCGCTAGGTAGTTATAGTTACGTTGGCATTTCCATAGATGAAGCATTTATTGGTTTGCTAATAACTTTGGTCCCAATTGATGAATCTTAACAAAACGTTCCCAGCGTGCCTCCTCCCCATAAAAAACAGATCCTTTTATAACACCTAACTGTAACGTTACTTTAACATTTGGTGTTTTCACTGAATATATATATATATACTTACCTGGGATGTAAAGTTCCACAATGTAAAGGTACTGAAAATGGCCCTTGATGTACTTACCTGCAATGTAAATACTCCAAAGTACTTGCCTGAAATATGCTGACTGCAACGCAAACGTAACATACCTTGTGGGTTGTAAAAGTTGTCATGTGCTCTCAGTCAGTTGGTCAGTCAGTCAGTTGGTAGATGAGTCAGTCAGTCAGAATGCTAAGCAATGGATGCAATAATTTACTGCAGAGATATGTAAAATATATTTAGACAATGTGGAGGGAAATTATGTTTACCCTACCAGTAATGCTATTTGTATGTAATTTACTATATAACTAATTGTGTTGATAGAGTGCATATGTCATATTGGGTGGTGCTTGTCTCCGGAGAGGCTCCTCCACTAGAGCGGTGGAGCGTCGCCCCACTAAAGAATTGCCCCCAGAGCTGACAAGTAAAATGGTAAAAAGTTGATTTATTTCCATTTTATTTTTCAGCAACGCCTGTCTCAGGACGGGGTAGAGCAATTGCTGCTGAGTGGCAGCATGGAGCTGTGCACTTATGTGTAAAGTGTGTATGTCCCTTTGGCCATTCATCTTGCGATGGCCAGCCAGACATGTGCATTTTAAACCTCTCTAACCTAGCTGTCTTAGACAGCTGGATTAGAGAAAGCACACGCCTCCAATGCTCTCTTAAGAGTGCTGAAAGAGGCCGCTCTGTCCAATCCTAATGCTTCTCTCATGCTGTTTAACAGCATGAAAGCAGAGCCAGGATTGGATAGTGCAATTTCCTGGGTCCCGGAGCTTCGAGGAAAGACCAGGATGATGTTGTGCGGCAAACCTGGATGGTAAGTGCCATTTTTAAAATGTGTTTTTCATTTTAGTACCACGCGCCCCTCCACTCAAAATACCCACCACTCAAAATACTTGCCAGCCGTCACTGGCATGTCTGCTCTGGGTACTCGAGCATGCTGCTAAAATATCTATATCTATTTTATATATATATGTGTGGTGTGTGTGTATATATATATATATACATATATATATATATATATTCCCAAACAAGTTGCTCCGTTTAGGGAACCCATGACCCTGCAGGGCAGCCTCAGCAAAATACGGGAACGAAGTATCCCGCAACTTAGCACCAACACACTGAAGAACTGGGCTGAGGCACCGTAGCGTTGTAAAGAACATTTATCATGCTTGTGGGCGGCAACATGCAAATAGTCTCTGACGCGTTTCAGCTGCATAGCCTTAATCATAGAGGAATTGCCAGCATCTTGTTCCCATAATGCATTATTGCGGTAAAATACTATTCCATGCAAAATATATATGTATATATATATATAATATCTATATCAGGCTGCTAAAATATCTATATCTATTATTTTTCTCTTTATCTATTGTGTTTCACTTTTATACAGAGGACACATCAGCAAATCTACACATGTAACTTTACTCTCTTCAGACTCCCAGCTAACGCCACCATCTTGTTACTTTAAGCTGCCATCTTGTTGGTTTAAAAAAAGCAGCAAGGGATACAAAGGATGCTGCAGGTTTCTGTTGGAGTCAAATAATTGAATTTGTATTTTTTGGGTTTATTCTTTGTTTGGCAGCAGTCATATACAATAATAGATATAATAGTGATAGAGCGCGCAGGGACCAACTAGCTCAATATTACCATACTCACCTGGGCCCATATAACATTCACACTTTGAACTAGTAGTCCTGTCTAACTAATTACTAATTTAATCACCCTATTAGTGCTTTGAGTCCTTTTAGGACTTATACCTTTAAAACCATGACTTACCAATCCTTGTCACCTTTGCTATAAGTCCTAGGGATCGGAAGGGAGTTGAGTTTGAATAGGCAGTATTTAAAACACATTTACTTTTCCAGTTATAAACCACTCACTCGGGGAAAGTTTTAAAACCTTTATCTATGAGAGATTTTCTGAGTCAAATTGATAAAGCCACAATCTTGTGACTATGAATTTTACAAGCAAGAATATAACCAGTAGGACATAAAGTTTGTAAGAAATCACAGCAACACCTTTAGACATTGGTACCTAGGAAGGGTGAGAAAGGGAAATAGCACAAGGACATACCACATAGATTATATTTACCTAGAATGGTGCAATGACCAATCCTGGTCACTTGCTGGGGCAAAAAGACCAGGGCTAGGCTCCCAATTAATCAGGTGCCCAAGGGGCAAGACAGGTGCAGATCAGGACAGGTGACCTCCTCTAAGTGCAACGCCAGTGTCACACCCCTTTCTAGCAAATTTGGTACCCCAACAGGGTAATCGATTCTTCTGTCAGAGTGCTCCGCCTGCACCTTTGTTCTAGATCGCCATTTGAGTGCCTTGGGTCAGTGTCAGGTCAGCTATTTGGACAAGTCGGACAATTTCTCTATCTAAACCTACCTTAGTTATACCATTTTGAGGGCAATGTACCACCCCTAAATGTTGCAAATCTATGTGTTCCCCTTCAGTGATTGGTTGGAAAGACGAGGAGAGGTCATCACACAATACTAAGATGAGATAATTTCAATATTGGTTTCAATTGATTCCGGTTACCGCCCATAATTTATTTTCCCATGCACTTTTATTCCACTCAGCAATATTGGTACACATTTTGAATACATTGTATTTGGTAGCTTCCTCGCTAGAGGTCAGATGAGCAGGTTCCCAGGAACATCGTGGGTAAGAAGAGTGCTGGCTGAGATTCAATGCCAATGCTTCAGCTAATTCGGGATTTAAGTGCGCTTGTGCAGCGTCGCCCAAGATGGAGGATGTGACAGTATTCAGGCCCAAAATACGAGCTATCAGCAAAGTCAAAGAAGAACGTATTAGAATACAAAAATAAATGAATGCACTGTATACCACTTATCTCTATTTTAACCCCATTACTTTATTTTAACTTTTGCATTAATGGTTAAGCAGAACAAACAAGCTTAGTACAAGCTGCAGCATAAGCATGAGCATGTGAGATTTAAAGCGGCCATTTCTGGCACTAATGCGCAAAAGCAAAGATTTCCCAACAAAGCGGAAAAGACGTCACACCACGTGAGTGTGGCAGCCGCATGCGCAGTGAAATTCCCGTGTTGCGGCGGCCATTTTAGGACATTTGAGTTAATGTTAGTAAAAGCACATAGAAAAGCTTCCCCTAGATACTAGAAATGTTGTGAAATGTAAATATTAGTAAACAAAACATGTTGGTTAATATATTACAGGTTATTTTGAGAGGGCGAAGTACAAGCAAGTTTCTGTATATGTGAAACCTTGCTCCATCAATAGTACCATATTCACATTAAACAATTGGAAAAAATGAGCACAAGACAAATATACATGAAGTGTACACAATGCCCCACTGTGTGTTGCTTACCAGTTACAGCAATAAGCCCATCATAGCGGCAACTGAACAAACTAGCAAATAAGAAGTAACAGTTCGCCAGCAACACCCCAACCCAGCAACCAAACATTTGCATAATCGTCATGCTGTGCCTTATGAATAGAGTTTCTTGGCGCCTTAGAGGTATATGCTATCATGCGCGTTACCAGGCATTAATACGTGTAAGGCATATCTACTCAAGGAGGTCAATTACCAGACGTACCCTTTACAGCAAGTAAGATACTGCCCCAAGCGCCCCTTGATGTGTCATCTGCATATAGCCAGTGGCGTTGATAGCTCCGCCCATAGCATGTCATTTTAATTTACAGAAAATTCTTACCCCTTAGAGAGTAAAGGTTCTACATAAGGCACGGTCTCTCTTTGGCATTTACCTTTAAATACATTTTTCATCATGTTTCAGTCTTTAGTTTCTTTAAGGACATCTGGATAACGTCTCTGTCAACTCCTGCTGACTTTAGATAAGACAACTGATTGTTTTCTTTGATTTATTTTCTTTCAGTTTCCCGTGACCACTTGGAATGGATCTGGCACCGGCTAATGAATACTTGGCCAGGAGTAGCCGCTCAAGCCATGAACCGCCACTTCCACCAGTTGTCCGAGCGAATGCTGTTACTGACGTCGTGCCGGCCAAGAAGATAACCTTCCTCAAGAGTGGGGACCCCCAGTTCAGTGGTGTAAGGATGGCGATCAACCAACGAAGCTTTAAAAGCATCAACACCCTCATGGATGACCTCTCGAATAGGGTGCCCCTGCCATTCGGGGTACGGACAATAACCACACCCCGGGGAACTCACTGTATCAACAGACTAGACCAGCTGGAAGATGGGGGCTGCTACCTTTGCTCTGACAAGAAGTATGTGCAACCCGTCAGTGCTACCGCACCCTTAAACCAGACGGCTCCTCATCGAGCCAGTCGCACGCTTAGTGCTCGACGGTCATTGCTCCCAGAGGGCCCACTGGAAGAGTACTCATCGACTCATTCCCACCCTGCAACAAAGCTACATAAGAAGATCACACTGGTCAAAAACATGGATCCTACTTTTAGGCGCTTAATAATGCTGAACAGGAGAAATACTCGGAACTTTAAGGCCTTCCTTGAAGATGTTTCAGAACTCTTGCACTGCACAGTGAAGAAACTCTACACTTTGGACGGAAAGAGGGTAAGATCACACACACGAGCAAGTGCATTACTAACATAGCAGCTTTACAGCTTAGCATGTTGACCCTTTTTTATTTATTTTTATTTATTTATCGATTTTAGGAAGAAGGTAGCACAACAGTTCAGTTATTTGTCCCGCCCCCGCCCCCAGCCCATAAACAAGGGGAGGGATGTGAGTCACACCATGTACAAATGAATATGTCTATACTTAACATTTGGATTGCTTCGTCAGCACAATTGGTATCATCGCATCATATTACAGCAAATCACAATCACAGAAAGTATTAGTCTTCTGTCCCTTTTACATCTTGTCTCAGTTCAGGGCTTCCCATTTTATGGTGACATGGTTAACAAGGTAAGGGACACTAGCAACCTCCAGATAGAGCAGTGTGTTTTGAGACTGATCTTGAAATCTGGTATAAAGAGTCTAACCCAGAGAACAAAGTAGTAGCGGCCGGTGCAGGTAAGTGTGGTGAGGCGGGGCACTGAGCAGGGGGATGTCCATAGAAGACGGAATAGGGCAGATTAAATAAATAAATAACTCCTATTCCGTTGTCTGTGAACATTTCCCCCCGCCCCCCACAGAGCCCAGATCCACGACCTTTGCCTCTAATGAATGCCGGATTATGCCGTGTATGCAGAAGCTCATAAACGTCAACAAATTGTGGTGTTGGTACAACAGTTACAATTGGTCCTACAAGTGCATAGGTTAAATCCAGAAGTACTATTTTTCTCTGGAGAGTAGGGGCATTGTACTAATGCATTTTCATATTCCGCTATTTGCACTGCCCTACTACACAATAAGGCTGTTTCCCGCAACGGCTGGTCAGTGCAAATGACATTTTTGCATGAGTCAGCAAATTTCTTTATGACAATAAGGCAAACTGCTTTGAGGCAAACCTTGTCAAAACTTTCCGATGAACGTCTTACATAATTCAGTCTTTGCCCCCTTCACTAGTATCCTTTCAATGGTGTCTGCCCCAGGGCATGCGTCTGCCTGTTTACAGCCAGATTGTTCTGTCTCTATTGTCCTTTAAGTTTCATATTCAACTACACATACCATCACCCACACCTGGCCGATGAGGAGCTATGTCACATGGAAAGAAAACATGTTCTATATTGCAGTCTCTCCAACTCCTCGGTAGGAAATCTCCTAGTAGTTGAGCAAAAAAAGTAGAATAAAAGGGCGCCAGTTCAATTCATAGGATTTATGTTTGCCATTGAGTTACAACATCATTTTCTCAATGGTCAGTTAATCCCACATCTAATTAATCCAAGCTGAGAGCACTGGCGTTAAAACCTCCCCTAAAAATGTTAGTATTACTTGTATTACTGCCTTTCACGTCATCTCTAGTTGCTTCCCTGTAGGTGATCTCAGCTGGCTTAAAAAGCCAAAGATCTTCTCATTAGGACTACATTCAGGCATTTTAGCATCATGATTTCAAATATTCTGTTGATTTCCTTCATTATCTCCTTCCAGTATCTACTCAACTTGGGACAATTCCACAATTGATGTAATAAGTTGCCCACTGCCCCACATACCCCCAGCATAAATCACCTTGGATTACATCCCATGTCCCCTTCTCTTGGGCGTTCTATACCAACAAGTCAAGATTTTATATTGGGTGTCCTGCAGTCATAAAAGACCATGCCATACCACAGAGTTTCTCCCACTTCTTGTTCGTACATTCTACAACGGGCTTCTACCACCTCTTATTTCCAGGAGTTTCATAATGTGGAATAAGTTCTGTGAGAAGTCAATAAATTGTGGTGATCAGGCCTCTATCGTGAGGACCATTCTTAAGCCATTTCTCAAAGTTTGTAAGGGGATTTAGAGGCCCCTATTTCATTGTGGGGTGGATACACTAGTATCTGAGCTAAGTGTAGGCAAATCTCTCATTCTCCAGATGACCAAACTTGTTTCAAACGTTCTCAAAGTATTTACTTTGCTCATTTGAGAAGACCAAGCCAGACATGAGGCATCTCTTTTTCTCCAAACTTGAAAGCTAATTCTCACCACAGATGGCTTAAAATCTGGGATGCATGAGATCAGCATAAATGGGGAGAGAAAGGGGGTGAAGCCTGGTCTCAGGTAAACTTTATCCCATACAGTCATTGTGACCCTAGTAAGGAGTATAAATCCCAGTGCCTTTGCATTTTGTGCAGGTAGGGTAGATGCCAGAAGGACGCCCCAGCTATGAGATGGTCTATAAATGACCATTGCTTAACAATTTCTTTTTTACCCTACTCCACTATAAATCTACGTTGGGAAACATACATGTAGGATGTGATGTGCAAGATTGCTAGACCACTGTGTACTATCAAGTGATATAAATCTCATTGGCAATGCATGGGGGTTGCTCTGCCATATGTAGGAGTTATCAAACTCTGCAATTGCTTGAGAATTGAAGGGGTAACTGAAGGGCAATTCCTTGGACCACAATCCTGCCTAGCCAGGATAATTGTTTCGTGTATCATTTCTGGAAGTCCTGTCATATATCTTTAAAGAGTTTAGAGTAATTCAATGGAGTGGTAGGATGCCTATCAGTGCTTCCAGATATTTTATGAAGGCAAAGATCCAGGGGATGGGTGTACCATGATGGAGATGTTTTGCTCATTGTGGTGGTGGGGTGGTTTGGGGCAGATGAAGCTCACCCAGCGATATTAATTCTAAATTGGAGACAGAGTGAAATACATGCAGCTCTTCCAGTACTGCAGGCACCGAGGTCAGGGGGTATCTTAAGGAGAAAATAATGTTGTCCGCAAACACAGTTAATTTGAAAGTATCTTTACCAATAGTTTTATTATTTTTTTACTTTTTTTCTTATAGTACTGCGTTATTTGACACAACAATTTGCACAATATACAAAGATATATTCGACTATAAAAATACATATGCTAAAAAGACATGCGAATCAAAAACAGAGGTCAAACGTCAGGCTGTTATTTCTGTTGCTTTTTTTTTCCAACACATTGGATTGATGTTCACCAGCTCCTCTCACTTTGCAGTCAGAGAACGAAAAGTAAAGAGAATTATGTGACATTCGAGCTGGGGTATATGAAGTGTGAAAGCAAATGAAAGTCTGTCGGATGTCATTTTAAACTAATGCAAAGCAAAATGTAAATACCTGTCAGCAGTTCTGTTGAGTGATGGAAAAAAAGATTTTAATAGGATCAGAGCAAATCAAGACACTTTGCTTGGTGCTGCACAAATAATAAATATTCACTGCACCCTGACTTCCACACATTATCATTTGTGCACAAACTTGTTTTATCTAATAAACTACATAGTTGTGCAAATGTATTGCCCATTTCGATGGGAAGTGTACTGTCTGCTAAAGCTATGTGGGTCTTGAAAGTGTATTGTACTAAAAAGTGGGACTTGGTTCTAAAATGTTTAGGAAGCACTGCGATACGGGCTTGGCAGTTCGGTCTGGACTGTTTCCATGAGGGACAGGGTCAAGACTGATTTGCATATGGCTGGGTCCAAACTGGGGTGTCAGAGTGGGCAAAAGAACGATGGATTTAACCCAGATCTCTTGACTGGGGGAGAATGTTTGAATCATTCAGCATTCCGTCCATCATTTGTTGCAGTTACACTAAAAAGGTACAGCATTTATAGCACAAAAGTCGTGATCTTCGGGAAGAGCGCCTCACTGTGGCAGTGCACCTAATGGCCAGCCTAACTAAGACCCACACACCCCCGCCAATGCAATGTTGATATGACTGCCCAAGTAAACACTGTCACAGCCTCCTGCTTCCGCACCCTGAAGATGTTGAGGAAAATCCTTAAATGTCTCCAGAGCGGCATCCCCAAAATCGTCACACACACCCTCATCACTAGCAAGCTGAACTATGGGACTCCCTCTACTCAGGGAATAGCAATCATCTCACCAGAGGACTGCAAATAATTCTGAACTCGGCTGTCAGAATCACTTTCAACCTCCCACGCAGCAGACACATCACAACACACCTCAAGGAGCTCCTGATACATAACCGTGTAAGTTCAAACTCCTCACTCACACCTTTAAAGCACTACACAACCCTGGCACATCCTACCTCAATGTTTGCATCTCATTTCACAAATCAGACACCTCCACTCGGCCTGACTCCTATTTACACACTTCTCACATATATGCAGAACCTGAGGTCGGGCATTCTCATACATCACCCCAAAGCCTTAAACTACCTATCACTATACATCAGAGCATCCTCCTCACTTCTTGAGTTTCATAAGATGCTGAAGACCTATACTCTCACCTGTTCAGCACTAGGGTACCCTCCCAGGTGATAGCACGCTGCAGACATAACAAAACATAACATATATATTATAACATAACATACAATATAACATAACCTAGAATTGTATTAATGACTGATAAGGGCCACATACAGGGCAACTATATGGGATGTATGCTGTTGGTGAATGCAGGGCCGGACTGGGAACCACAACCGGCCCTGGCAAAGTGCTCGGCCGGCCCCACCTCCCCACTGAGGGGCGGGGGGAGTGGGAGGGGGGGGGGTAGGTGCCACTGAGCTCTTTTCCTGGGCCGGTTTTCGGCCGATTTTGTTACAGGGCCAATTTTGCAAAAACGGCCCTATAACAAAAACGGCCCCCACCAGTGCAGCGCACTGGGGGATTGCCCGGTGCCCGCTAGGGCCAGTCCAGGCCAGTGTGAATGAGATGGTGTTTCAACAGTGGTGTACAATTGTTGTGCTAAACTACAGAGGTGAATGTTTATATTGTAGTTGGAGTGGGAAAGGATTTCTTTTGCAAAAGTGGGCTGCATGGTGTGGTTGACATGAATGATGGGAAGGGCTGTGGTGAAATTTAGGGCTGTAGTGGTGTTTTGTTTATTGAAGAGGAGAAAAATAGACTGCTAGTGGATCCAGAAGGGGAAGGTGTTGTACCTCTAAGTTGACAGGAATATGTTCACGTATTTTTGCAAAGTTGGCTTAGGTGTCCCTCAAAATGTGGACAATTTCCGATATAAGGTTAACCAGGAGTCTAGTGTTTGAATCCATACCATAATCATTTTTCATTCAAAACTCCAATTTCTTTTTACAAAACATACCATGCTAACCTTATAGACCAGGAATAATCAATCATGTTTCACCCATAGCATCTGTCCTGGCTTTGTATGGTGATTACCTCATTGTCTTAGTAACTTCAGCAACGGCAGTATACAAACATATTTGCGTTGCATGAACAGGACCGGGGTGACACTCGTAGGTGCTCCGTGGTTGGCCAGTCCGTGACCACCCTCAGAGCTAGGTAGAATGTTTTGAGGCAGGCATACATACTTTGGAGGACATACTGTTTTTGGAGACATTTGCTATGGGGTTTGTCAAGGCAGAGAATATGGAATATTCTCCTCTGCGTCGATCTTCATAAGGGAAAACGAAGGGGCATATTTACAAGCACCCAGCGCCACTGGAGTGTCACTTTTTTATTGCTTCGGTATCCCAGTGCCATTTTCCATATTTAAAAGGTGGCGTAAGCCACTTTGTGTGGGTTAACGCCACCTTGTAAATATGCCCTTTTCCGTTGCAGTCGTCTGCGGCAGAGGGGCATGCAATGGATGTTGCTGTGGGTGCTCTACTGCAACATGCATTGCTTTTTGATGCTGCCCCTGATTTGCAAGACTGAGGCAGCACCAAAAACTAACGCCATGGAATACCAGGCATTAGAATGGTTCTACAAGGAGCAATTGTTAATTTCTCCTCTTTTTTGGCTCTTTCTGCAGCACACATAGAAGGTGCAAATCGCCATTACTGATTGTTTATGTGCAGGAAGGTGTTCCTTCCTGTGCATAAACAATCATCCCTGCAGCGCAGGCACCCTTGCTATATGGTGGCAGGGTGCTTGTGCTTCTGCCAGGCTGTTTTTTATGTACCAGCACTAGGGGAAACACAGTGGTGCACCATATTCTTGTGAATACGGCGCATTCATGCGTTCTGAAAATGTTGGAATGCGGTGCTGCTTAATTCGGCACAGCTCCGCGCTCCAACATTTTCTTGTGAATATGCCCCTTAACGTCTCTGTGTATTTCAGACATGTTTGCATCTGAGAGATCACCATGCACTTTTGTTAGTCCAATTATTTGAGCATATGCTCCTTGCAGTGGGGAGATAGAATGAGTCACCTTTCGTAGTGATCTTTTCAACTCTGGCACTTCAATTTATAACTGACTCATCCATGCTTTAAGTTGGTAGGTGGTTTGCACTATCCATCTCTCAATTTACTGTGAGCAGATTCATCCACCTTGGTAAAATCACAGGTGTCAGTTTTTTAATCAGTGTTATAGCAAATCCCACCGATCCAGTCAATGGTTCTGCATCATCTCCTAAAGATAAATCCATTTTGAGCTGACTGTGTTACCTGTGTAAAGGTTCCCTCCTCCAAAGAAATTTGTATTTTCAACTCGCAGCTGCAGGCAAATATCAGAAAGTTATAAGTGTACAATTTAAGCAACACAAATTGCTGTCACGAGCATGCACACATCACTGGCTGATCCTGTGTTCAAACCCAAGCTTTTATCTATACCGAAGCCAGAAAGGCCTTCATCTCTCCAACATTAGAACCTATAGACTGTCCATAACCCCCATTGTTTCCCTTTTGGGCAACCACCAAAGGAACAGCCACAAGATGTGGCACCTATGGAAGGGTATACAACAATGAATGGACAAATGCTGTGGCATCATAGCAGTGCTACAGGAGTGGTGGGGTTGTGGGTTCGTGGTCTTGGAGGTCCTGAAAGCAAATCTTGGAGCACCATTAAAACTCTTGTGATCATTAACGATCTTGCAAAATCTGCAGAGAATGACAAGATCTCAGAAGATTCGGAAAGATATAAATATCACACCCATCCTCTAAACTCTGATTTGCAACGGATGACCTGGCTAGAAGCATGGCTACCCAGTTGGTCCTGCTGTATCCTTGCCCTATTCCATGTTGCTATGGTGGGCAAATCTCACAGCTGATGTCCCACAACAATCGTCGACTGGTGATCACTGGCAGAAAACAAAATAACACACAACATGAAGACTGGTGACATATCCTAATCCACACTAAAGGCAGTATGCAAAAGCATACCCAGTACCAGGTAACATGAACGTACACAAGCAAAGTAATAATGTCTAGTTGAGTAGGAGATCCAGTGACTTCCACTCAGTAAGAAACCGCATATGAGCAAGACTTAGCTAAGCCAGGAAAGAAGTATTCAGGAATTCAGTTATATATTCTCAACGTATACTCATAATTGATCCAGCAGACCTCCCGGTATCTAAAAGCTTTAGTAAAGGTGTCATGCAGGATCCTCCACTGGTTGTGTGGACCTCTAGTTGTCGACTGAAAGCATATGAAAGGAGCTGGCATTGGCAATACATTTCAATAACAGTGAAACCAAATTGGCTCCTCAAAAATGACAAACCATGAAGGTTTAATTAGCAAATTAGGCAAGTTACAAATCAATCAATCAGTAAGTCAATGTATCTAACAACATGTATATCTACTCAATTGTTCAATCTGAATTTCTATATTATAAGGTAAAAGATGCAAAATATGATAACATAGAGCGCGCAGAATACAAAATAAATTGGTTCCATAAAGTAGTTTCGCTGTTCTAAATTAGGCAAAGTGGCAAGGGGAAATTCTGAGAGGAAAGTGGAAGCATCAAAAGAACCAAATTAAGGATCTGGGGAAAGACATGGGTGTTCAAACATGAAGCTCAACACCCTGGGCAGGGAGAATCAATGGAGTTCGAGAAAGTTCTTCTCTCAGCTAAATCAGAACAAGATCTGCTACGGAATTGGAGAGAGCGAACGAGTCCGAGACAAAGCCTGTTACATTACAGGCTTCCGGACGTATCAAGGTCCGAAGGGCCCGACTTGGATTATTCTTGGATTGTGCGATACTTTTCACAGCCCCGACTATATAAATTGGACTTATCACATCGACATTGAATACACATTGCTGCTCCATTATGGGAAAGTGAATACTTGTAGAAGGTTTATCATCAATATATCGAATTAAATGTGCCAGCTATAACCACAATCCTTGATATGAAACTCTATTTTGAGCCTTGAAAAAGCCCTGCGAGAGAAACGCGCGTCGGCTGCTGCTGTCTCTACATTTATGCCTTTGAAATAATATACACAAGACCTGATTTGGAAATGTGACTGGTGTACTTTTTGAAGTTTGATTCTCAGGAGACTGGAACAATGACTTTTTGGAAACTATTCTCTTTACAATCCTCTAACATGTGTAATATGCTTTGATTGGATCATAGAAATAATGATTGGGTGTGCTTGGGTGTAGTGTACATAACACAATTAATACACAGTGGAAGGTTCTGAAAGCTTCATCCCACCCAAACCCCTCTGGACGATCCATTACTGGGAAATATGTCCCAATTCACCTGCAATCCTGAGGTCTCGCCATAGACTTTCACAATCTGTGAGATTCTAGGTAAATATACTACAGGGTGCTTGACATATAACAGGAGGTCGTCTGGGTACAGGGAGACACTGGCCTCCTGATTACCTCCTCAGCAGTAACCACTCAAGAGTGTCCAACGGGATAGTGGGTCAATTACTACAGCAAACAGGAGGTGGAGGAGCTGACGCCTTTGACTGGCGGTGTGCTGTATTTCAAAGGATGGGATAAAAACCCATTGACCCTAACCCTTGCACATGGCCTTGCCTAAAACATCTGTACTTATTCATGAAAATAAGGGCCGAAAGCCATTCTCCGCAGCACCTGGTGTAAGAAAGGCCAATACACTCTATCAAAGTCAAATTATATGAAGGGTGTGTCTCCTTTTAGTTTGGATGCTCGAACCAGTGCAACATTCACCCTACGGAGACAATGGTGTGTGCCAGGGGCTAGCATGAAGCCATTCTGGTCTCCATGGATGAGCGAACGCATGACCTTAGATACTCTATTCAACAGAACCTCGGCCAGGATCTTCACCTCGGTCTTTATAAGTGAGAAAAGGCAATAAGAGCTACAGTCCTGCAAGGCCTACCCTCTTTCAATATCATTGCTATGGTAGTACCCCATAAGTCCTGGAAAAGTGAGCCTGCCTGACCAGCCTCCTCATAGATACTGAGTAGGTGTGGTAGGAGAAGAGAGGTGAATTTCTTTAAAAACTCCATAGGGTAACTGTTCGAGCTGGGTGGTTTTCCTAAGTGCATTTCAGATATCCCCTGGTGAGTCTTCTATTGGGTGATGCAAAGCTCCAGCTCTGAATGGCCTGCTGCTAATAGCAGGAAGTAGCAGATTGTTCAGTATCACGCAGCCTAGCTCTGCCCACATGTAAGACTACTGGTGTACAGATTCCTGAAGTAATCTGCAAAGGCCATCACAATCTCTGAATGTTAGAGACCAAACCCTCTGGCTATGTTCTTAAGGATGGGTCCATCTGTTTCTCTAACTTGTGGTTCACCAGCCAGTGTAGCATTTTCCACACTTTGGCCCCTCATTCACATATTATGTGCTTTCTATGGGAAGAGTTCAGTAGGGCATGCCTTAGCATGGATTTGACTTGCTTGAGCTGTCTGAGGACTTCCTCTGTAGGGGAGGCAGCGAAATGCGAATCAAGGTTGCAGATTTCATTCTCCAGGAAAGTCACCACCTGACGCCTGTCTCTTTAGCTCGAATGTCTGATATGACTCTACATCAGATCACCACCTTCAAGGCTTCCCATAAAGTTAGAGCAAAGGAAACTGAGGGTAGATTGAGCTTATAGTATTCTACTGTGGCCTCCTTGAGTAGATCCACAAAGGGTCATCTTGGAGCTAACAGGCATTCAGTCTCCAGAAACTCTGATTCCTCTGTCCGTTCTGCAGACCACCATCTCCACTGGGGAGTTGTCTGACAGTCACTTTGACGAATGTGGGCCTGCACTATCTCCGTGGCATCTACTACCATGATGAATATATAATCAGTTTGCGCTGTGGAACAGTGCTGCACAGATTAATAAGTATACAGTATAAGTATATATTTAGGCCTGCCTAAATTCTGTTCTGCCAGACGTACCATCCATGACCTTCATTGGCTGCCCGTCGGACAGAGGATAAAGTTCAAAGCCCTGTGCCTGGTTTTTAAGATCTTAAAGGCCTCATCCCCCCCAATCCTTGCACAGGCAATCTCCTACTATATTCCTTCCAGAGTTCTACGCTCGACGGGTCAATTTCTGGCATGTGTCCCTCACTTCAGGAAGACCAGAGTTGGTGGTCGCTCCTTTGGTGTCCTGGCAGCGAGTGTTTGGAACACTCTACCCGTTGACACTCGTGCCCTACCGGATCTGCTGTCTTTTAGAAGAGCTATCAAGACCTTTTTGTTTCCACTTCTTTAAATCTGTTCCCTTGTTCTATCTGGTTTTTCCATCTGGTTGTGTTATTGCCCAATATAGCGCCGGGACGCCACTTTGCTGTGGCAGCTGAGCGCTTTACAAAATTTATAACATAACATAACTGTGTCATCGTATTGTTGTATCTGCACCAGGTGTCTATCAGACCTAGCACGGACACCCACTTGAGGAGAGCTCTTGATCTAGTGGTGGAGGCTGTGCTAATCACATCTACCTTAGTGTCCATCACTGAGTTAAAGTGGCCCCTATCCCCGTGAAGCCCTGAGGGGTGTCAGTGACCATCTCAGTGACCTGGGTCAAGTAATCTTCAACCAGACCGGTGGGGCATAGACACTAACCAACATCCATTCCTGTCCCTCTAATGTCCCAGATATCAACATGAACCCTCACCATGTCCATGAGGGGAAGGCATTCCGTAGAATGATAACCACACTCCTGGAACTGGTGGTGAACCCACATGGAAAACACTTGGGTAGCTGTATCATTCTAGGTACCCCCATCTGGTACTCATGAGGTGTGTCTCATGGAGGAGGACAAAATCAGGCTTGTCTGTCGGCTAACATATTACATCACTGCTCCTTTCTTGATTTCATTATTTAGACCTCTAACATTCCAGGAGATTATCCAACACTGCCACAGGTGGTAGGACTATCTAGGGGAGTCCATAATCGTGATGAATAATGATCTGTCATCATGAGGGGATCTGAGATCCCTTCATCATCGCATTTGTTGGGAACTTCAGATCCCATTTCCACAGAGCTCAGTTCTCCCCCATCTCTCTCTCCACCAGGGATGGGCTGCTGAATAGTGCTACCTTGAGCCTGGGGTTCAGCAGAGTTTTCACCATCCAGGGCTCTTGCTTTGTTCACATCTGGTCCAGCGACAGGTTTGGGACAGGTGCTGCTCCACTGAAGTGCCTTCTGCAGGTCTTTCCCCTACTCAAATGTGCCTAAATGACATCTTCCCATTGGCTGCCATGTTGCTCCGTCACAGCTCAGCGCTTTAGTGGCCAGTTTTCATGCCTCTGTGGCCCTCCAGCGCTGCCCACTCTCCTGACTTGATAGCAGCGATGTGGAAGTGTCCAGAGGGCATTAAGCATCAGGATGGTTACGGATGGTGAAAAAGTGGCAGAGACACCAGATTATACTTGTGCCATGTTTGCTTCCAGGCCTCACCTCCATGTCATATTTATTTAATTGAAATGTACATTTACGTCAAGGTCATTGATTGTTCTTGTGCTTTGTGTCTTTGCAACACATGGAGAGAATTCAATGTTGGAATAGAATTATCAACTTCTATTTCAGTACACTCTATAAATGTGTCATCAATACTTGACAGACAAGAGATTGTGCATTATAAATTGCTTTACCCTTTAAATTTAGATCTGTACTTGCATATGTCTGCATTATTGGACACGTTGGGACTCAAAAGAGTTCTAGATATTTGAACCCATTGTAACTAAATTAATACTATGTGGAAATGTTGAAATAGAAAACCTTATTCACAATAAGGTTCCCCCACTTCAGATCATCTCCAAGTGACCACACCCACCAAAGCAGTGACTTCTGCGACCAAAGACAAGTAAGTATTGTACTACTCTGTGGATGAATGTGTGAGCCCCATATCATTTATATCTGTACAGCACTATACAGCTTACAGTACCTCTTCAGATTTCCAGACGAGTTTTAAAATGCCTCTTTTACTGATATATTATAGCTTTTATTTATGTTTGTTTTATGGGACTATATAGTTGGTTGGGCTGGATCACGAGAAAATTGAGATCCTATATGTCAAGCCTATCCGCTGTTATTGTACATAGTATTCTGAACTCTTTCATCCTATTCCATTTTAAATTAAGTGTTCTATCTCCCAAGAGCACTGCTTATGATACAGTACAGTAACAAGAAAAATAATATTCAATGACTGAAAAAAATATGGGTGTTCTGGTATATGGCTGTCAAGTTCTGACAATTTCCTTTCCTCTTTTGACAGTCACTTGTTCAAGCTAATAGATATACTACTGCACAAGAATGATGAATGAACAGTGACATATGTCCAGTCTCTGCTTTTCTCAATGTACTGGATTTAGGTCAGCAAGGATGAGAATTATCCTACCGAGTACCTTCATGGATGGAAGTAGCACACCACCATGTAAGAACATGGATTACAAAACAGAATAGAACTAGTGTTATTATACTTTTACACTCATTAATAATCCACTATTTCTGCAAATAAAAATGAACTGCGTGGTAGAGAAACTAGGAAAACGCGTACTGTTTTATCTAAGAGAAAAATGGTTACTGATAGTTAAAGCCATATCAGTTGTATAGGCAAAGGTGTGTGACTAATGAAAGCATGATCACATTCCTTAAGTCAGAGTGTATATCGATAGAACTAGTGATAAAATCAATACAAATTCGCAACCCGAATTCATGATAACAATAAACAGCTAATTAATCAATAACTCGTCTTCTCAAATGCTACAATAATTATGTCATCTCCTGTAACAAAACTAGTTGGTGGATTTTGGTAAAGATTTTCAAGTAGCAGTGCAAATCTATCATTTATATTCTCCCTACAAACAGAATATACATTTTCAACCCATGATGGATTATAAAGTTGTATGACACTATATTGAGAATACAATATCGACATAGAGAAATATCGCCAAAAATATCCATAATATAAATATTACGACCCTATACTTGAAAAGTAAGCACAAAAATGTTAATGACAAAATTCTCACGGAAAAAATATTTAAACATCATAAACAGAAAAGATATCATGAATATTGGCTAACTATAAAAACAAAGGAACCATAACAACAATCACGAAAAACAAAATATCGAACACCGGAAAATTGACATAATTCTAAATAAAAGACACACTGTTACATTAAAGTTACACACACACACACACACATATGAAAATATGTAGATTAATACATACATTAAATAAATAAGGATACATAAAGAAAACACTGATTGGCGTTTAGCATAAATGGTGCAAAACAACATTCTAACTAATCTTCAACCAACCAATCAAATTAAATTAAAATTAAAAACCGTTAACAAATAGAAACAGTTTTGCATTTAAGAAACATTATAAAACATTCACAAAACTGCACACGAAATGCGTCTTTAAAAGAATTACAGTATGATGATGTCATTCTGCTGGACTGCAAAAAAAGAAGGCTGCAACACTTCTACAAACTACTAAATAATGCAGACAAAGTAAGTTTGACAATCAGTGTAAGCTGACAAAATATTAAACAACTAAAACTATGGTGAGATGAAAAATTAAAACTATATTTCCCCAACACAAGTGCTCTACAAGAAGAAGAAAGGCTCAAAGGAAAATAAAATAAAAGACACAGACAGTGAATTACTAAGAACTTAAAAAAAACACCTCAAAAGTAAGTATAGTAACCAAAACACAACACTAAAATTAAAACTAAACTAAAGCTTTAACATACTAACAAAGTAAAATAAACCAAACAAACTCTAACTAAAAATAACGGTGCTAAAAACAACATCAAGCCGACCTACAAAATTCTACAACTAAAATGAAGTAAAACAATATAAAAGAATGCAGTTAAATTGTCAACCCGCAATGTAAACATGTTAAAATGAACATAACATCACCTAGTGTTTTTAAATAAAAGGAATGTATATTTCTATACTTTTAAATCCACATATAAAATGGCAGAAACAGCAAAATATCTCAAATCCAAAAAATGGAGGCTGCTATTAAATTATAGAAGAAATACCTAAAAAGTATGAGCAACACCACCAGTGAGAAAACACACTGCAAATGCTCCAAATATTATTTAAATGCATGCTACAGTAGGGCTACCACTAAAAATGAAATCATTTTTTTTTTATCTGGAGGCCTTAAATCTACGGCTATGCAACCAGGGCCCTACTCACATGGCAAGACATCTTCTCGATCCAATTCTGTCTAACCTCTGCTATGACTGTAGTATCCCCGCTCTTCGGTTAGATTGGTACGATCATTTTGCAACCCCATTTAATCTGCCGGATTTTGTCGCCGAGGACAATGGCCTCCTCAACTAGCTTAGGCAGTCTCAGACTCTGGGATAAGCTGAACATTGATTCTTTTAACACTCTTCTGTCAACTAACATACCTGATATTAATTTACCCTTGCTTTCATTAAACACTGCTGTTTCGGACTGGTTAAAGACATCTGTCTGCCCCCGTGCCTAAACGCAGTTGCACGCATTATCCCCCTGCCCCGTGGTTTACCAACGATCTTAAAATCACCAAGTCCATGTGCAAAGCCTTAGAAAGAAGTTGGAGGAGATCGTACTCCCCTACTCGTTAAGGTGATTACAAAGCTGCCCTTAAAAGTTACCATGCAGCGTGTAAAGCAGCAAGAACTTCCTATGTTGCAAACACAATCACTCAGGCATCGAATCGCCCTCAGGCCCTATTTTCTGTAGTGAAGAAGCTGGCTGGCTCTGACGCCATCCCCCTCCCCTGTCCTTGATGAGATTCAATGCAATAACATTGCCGACTTTTTCATACAGAAGGTTGAACTTATTTATGGGTTACTTTCTCTCCTTCCTCCTTGTGTAGTGTGGTTTCCTTGCCCCACCCCACGTGCTACAGTATCTATAATCAGAGAGCCAAGCTCCACTCTTGGCTCCCATTTGATGAGAAGTCCTTCCATGACTGCTTAAGTAGTGTCAAGTCTGGCTCTCCACTTGACCCACTGCCCATTAACATTCTACGTCAGCTTTCTTTAACACCTAAAGGCGTTCTTATAGAACTTCTTAACGCTTCTCTGTGGGAGGCCCTGGTCCCCCCTGAGTGGAAGCGGGCCATGGTCGTTCCTTTATTGAAAAAGGCTGGAGCGGATCCCTCCGTACTGTCTAATTTTAGGCCCATATCCCTGCTTTCCGCCTCCTCTAAGGTCCTAGAAAAGCACCTTAACACCCAATTGACACATTATGTTGAAAAAGTTGGTTTTCTTCATCATTCCCAATCTGGGTTCAGAGCCACATTTTCAACAGAGACTGCTTTGCTTGGGGTCACTGAGAAGTTTCGTCAACATCTGGACCAAGGGGAAACTGCGGCACTCCTTTTATTATATCTGAGTGCCGCATTTGACACGGTGTCACATAACATCTTGCTTAACTTCCTTACCAAACTCGCCCCATTCCTGGCTTGCTTCATTCCCCTGTGGTCGTACTACTTTTCAGGTCTTTTCCGCTAAGGCTTCATCCAAGATCTGTGTATCAGCACACGGAGTCCCACAGGGGTCTATCCTGAGCCCTTTGCCCTTCAACATTTATGTTAGACCCCTGGCAAACATCGTGGAGGACGCGGGTCTATCCCTCTATTCGTATGCTGGCGATATGCAGATTATTTTTTCATTATCCACCACTAAGGACGTCACAACATCTGCCCTTCAGTGTGGTTTACGGCAATTGACAGAGGGGATGCGCCTCAACTTTCTGAAGTTGAATGGGGACAAGACTGAGGTTGTCATCCTGGGCAAGCCCAAGGACCTATGGGGCACTCACCACTGGCCTCAGGAAATGGGCCCCCTTCCCCGACCGGTCACTCATGTCCGTAATTTGGGCTTTATTATCGATGAAAACCTCTCCATGAGACAACAGGTGGTGAATGTTGCTGCCATCTGTTCTACGATCTTGAGATGGCTCCGCAAGATCATCTGGATGCTCCCTGTCTCAACCCAACGAACGGTAGTCCAGGCACCCATCACCTCCCGCCTCAACTACGGCAACGTTCTCTACCTTGGTGGGTGTCAGACGGTCTTGAGAAAGCTACAGGTAGTACAGAACTCTGCAGCACGCCTTCTTTGCCAAGTCCCCAGACAGGCTTCCATCTCGCCTTTCCTACGCGATCTTCACTGGCTTCGCATTGATCAAAGAATCAAATTCAAAACTCTTTGTCATATGTTTAAAATCAAACAAGGCATCGCACCATTGTATCTTCAAGAGCTCATCCATCCTTATATTCCATCTCATCTCCTGCGTTCCACAGCTCATAGGGACTTTGTGATCCCTAGATTCATACTTGTAAGAATGGGTGGCCGTTCCTTTTCCTTCCTTGGTCCTAAGATCTGGAACTCCCTTCCTGTTTCTCTGAAAAACGACTCTTCGTATCTTAGCTTCCGAAGAAACCTTACGACTTGGCTCTTTTTGCAGTAAATGCTCCCCTGTTCACTCTCCCTCTAGCGATTTGCTAGGCGCCGGGAAACTCTTTTTGGGTAGCTGCGCGCATTACAAATTTAATTTAATAATAATAATAATTGAAAATATTTGGAAACATAACCATCTTCCTTAAATTACTGAAATAGAAGTCAGGAATATTTACAGGACCTAAAAGAGGCCAAAACCATACAGGAGCCAACAGTAAAATACTTAAATATACTTAAATACATAAATATATTATAGTAAACGTTCCTGAACAAGCAGCAAGCCGACTCCCTGGCATACCAGCCCTAAAAAGAATAATTGCCAGAATATGTACAACAGGTAGGGAAAGACCAGTAGGGCCCAAAAAATAAGAAGATATAGACATGCCCAACACGTAATAACCACACATCAAAATAAACAGTTTTACTATATGATAATAACACAAATAATCACTTATGCCAAATACCAATTTACTAACCTTTTTTGAACATTCTTTTATTGATTCCCACCCCCCAAATAACAAGCACAGTCACAAAGTGGTACCCCTTAATGTTCTGATAGGGCAAACACAGGTGTCACTGAATAAAAACCTGTTTGTCAAATTTTCAATCGTCAACAGAGAGAAAGACTTTCAAAAAGGTTACAGTTACACAACATTTCATTGTGAATAATGCCACTCTTGCCCCAAATCATATTTGTTTTTTAGGGCACCCTCGAACCCTGTAAACCAATTCCTCTGTTACAGTGTAGTAATTCACCCCTCTAAGGCATTCCTCCTCTGGGGTGCAGTTGGTGTGTGTTAATACTTTGAGATGTCTGTCTTGGCTAGTATTAAGCCCAGAACCATAAGTAGTATTTCGCAGTGTGAACCACCCCACTCATCTAACCTTGGGGTTCATATATTTCTCCCTTCCCATCTCCACTCAAAATTAGATTAATTCACCTACGTGAAAGCAGGAGGCCCTGTGATCATTACATCTAGAACACAGAAGGTTCGGAAGTTTACCCATCTTCCATAATAGTTCTATAATACAATCTATGAAAATATTTAAACAGCATCAACCAAATACGAGTAGAAATTGGCGGCATTCTTGATGCTAATTTTGCTTCAACCCAGTCATTGTTTCTATCGGGTCTACATCCTCCTCCCTTTTTTTTCAAAGAAGGTAACAGGTCTGGGGAATTACCAACAATTTGCTAACCTTAACTCAAGGCGTTTTAGCCATGCCGTCTACAAATCAGTCAAATATATACAATTCATGGTCATTATCAAAATACGAACATCCCATTAGTGTGTGCACGTTTACCTAATAAACGATGCACAACTTACAATGAAATGCTAACACATAAACAACAAATGAACAACTATAACCCACCAAAACCATCATAGATTTTGAACAGGCATAGATTTAGACCATATTAAAAATCTACCCACACATTACAATTCAAAGTGCAATTCAGGAATGCTACTATTACTTTAAACAGAGCATATGGTGGTACCTACAAAACCCACCCTGATCATAGAATATGGAACTAACCTAGAATTTGTACTCTAAATATAAAAGCTAATATCTTTAGCATACAACTCTGTAACAGTAGTCGCTAACTGGATTATTTTGCGGATACCTGGGTTGGCCACTTGCATCAATCAGGCCACAGACATCAACCTAAGTACCATATTCCATGCTGTAATGTGTATGACAGCACCAGAGCCCAAGAAGCAAATACAAATAAAGCAGTGAAAGCGTTGCACAGTTCCTTCCAGGGAACCTTTGGAAAAAGCCACTCTACACTCCACCAATTCTTAGAAATACTTATAACAGCACAACGATACCAGGAGCTAACAAAGGAACAATCCCCAACCCAACTCAAATCATACATTTTCAAACAAGTGCATGAACTCCTAGCATTGAAAGTAACTCTCTTTACTAACAACTTGGACCTCTCATACCTAGACAATAACTACACCATTTAACCTCACTAAATCACAAACACTCCTAGTTTAATAATATTTATTACTAAATATTAATAAAGCAGCATCGACAAGCACACACTTTTCCAATACGTATAAAAATATGCTAACACCATAAAAATCATATGTATGGACAACAAATAATGAATTATAAGAGCACAAAATAAACATGTTATGTTATAGTAGTTCATAAAATGCACAGGTACTCAAAAGACTGTTCGGGCACTAGCCCACAGTGATAAGAAGCAGAAATAGGGAGATAGGTTAATTAAAGAGGAAGGTCTTTAATCTCTTCCTGAAGACCTTTGGCTCCTGAAGGCGGCAGTAAGTCAAGTGGAAGTTGGTTCCAGGCCACCGCTGCCATATACAAAAGGGAGCTGCCACCTGTTCTTTTTTGCCGGAACCTTGGAGTACAAGCCAATAGCAATGTAGAAGAGCGAAAACGCTTTCTCAGATACACCAGGCCGAGCCCATGGAGGGCAACATGTGCCATTACCGGGGACTTGAATTTCACCCTTTCCTTTACCGGTAACCAGTGCAGGTTACGAAGGTGCTGCCTGACCTTCTTAGGGAGGCTGAGAAGAATTCTAGCCGCAGCATTTTGAACTACCTGAAGCTTGTTCAGTAGAAAGCCGGCCAAACCAACATACAGTGCATTGGCATAGTCGATGCGCGAGTTGATAAGCACTCGAGTAACCGTTTCCCTTGTGGAAGAAAGCAGGAGTAATGGCAGAAATTGTTTTAGTGCTTTAAAGATGCCAAAGCACATTCAAGTCAACTTGTTAATCTGAGGGCAAAAGCTCAGCTTTTCATCGAACCAGATCCCTAAGTACTTTACAGGTTGACCCCGTGGGGTAGGCCGAGGAGGCTCATCTGGCCAAAAAGAGTGTCAGAACTGAGAAAGGAAGTAACCAAAGAATAGAATCTCGGTTTTATCCTCATTACTTTTCAGCTGAGCCAAGTGAAATACTGGTGTCAGGCATGTTTTAACATTGGGAAGTGGCGACTCATTTTTATTCCAAGTGAAAAGGAGCTGAGTGTCATCAGCATATGTGATGACTTTAGCACCCAAGTCCTCCGCCATCTGAATGAGGGGAGACACATAGATGTTGAACAACAGAGGGTACAAGACCGAACCTTGCGGAACCCCGGTCAACAGATTCTGGGGGTTGGCGGTGAAAGGAGGGATCAAGACTTGCTGAGTTCTGCCCTCAAAGAAGGATTTCAACCACTTCCATGCAGACCCTATTAGGCCAATATCTTGAAGACGGGTCTGGAGCAGGGCATGCTGCACCATATTAATCGTTGCTGACAGGTCCAGGAGGACACACTGCATCTAAAGTTTCCTGGATGCCCTCAGAAATTTCCACCAAAGCAGATTCGGTGCT